>NW_027325672.1:0-310751 GCF_048418805.1 Vulpes vulpes
TGGCACTTTAGCGGAGTCTTCTATGTTGTTTTCTTGCATCCTTGTGCTGTATCTTAGTCATTTTTCCTTTCAGTCCAGAGGTCTTTACTGATTCTCTGCCTGTTGTGAGCTATGCTTGCTCTCTGTGATGTTAGTGAGACACAGGTAGGCCAGTTCAGGGGGGGCATGACTGAAGAATTGCAGGGAGTGAGTTGGTAGTGTTAGCAAAATTGTAGTGAGCACTAGTCTTATGTGAGATCCCCCCACCCCCGTAGGCCAGTGGTCACTCAGGGCACAGCACACTGTGGTGGTAGTGGTGGCTGAGGATGCCCTGTCTGTATACAAGGTGAATGGGCAAGATGCCTGTGTGGGATTAGCAAAGTTTGCTCTGAGCCACTATTTCTGGGTTGGAGATCTGAAGTGTGGTGGCTGAAGTGTGGTACCAAGCACTGGGGTGGTGATTGGGCAGGGTGCACACAGTATTAACAAAATTTGCCCAGAGTCGAAGGTTGAAGCCAGAAGGCTTGGAGTGGGTGCATCTTCAGGAGAATTCGTGGGTGCGGTACACTGCTAGTAGGTTAGGTAGCAACTGTCTGTGCTGCAGCACCTCCTGCAGGTGGCTCTGTGTTTATGTTGGTTAGAGGAGGAGCAAAATGGCGCCTACCAATTCCTTTGTTCTTGGAGAAGTCCTCCAATACACTCTGAAATGAGTATAAACAGATCTCCCTCCCCTTTGCCCCTGGTTTGTGCAAACTGTTGCTTATATGTTGCCTGTCTGTGGCTTGTTCTCTCTTTAAGGGTAGGAACTCATTATTACTTGTCTTCCCAGCTTTCTCAGTCCTGAGTCAGCTAATTTTTAAAGAACCAGGCCCCCTGGTTATACAAACTCAAAGATTTGGCCCCTCTGGTTTTCAAAGCCAGACATTACGGGGATTCATTTTCCCCTGGTAGGCTCCCTGGCATTTTCCCTTTTCAGTGCCCACAGGTCCCTCCCTCCTGCAGGCAGCTCCTGATCACCATTTCTACCCTTCCTAACCTCTCCAATGTGGCTTCTCTACACTAGTTGAGAAGTTTGTTATGCCAGTCTTAGCATCACTCTCTGGTTCATTTACTCAGCTAGTTGTAAACATGGGATGAGGTGAGCTTAGAGTCCTACTACTCAACTGTCTTCCCAAGCCTTTTCCTCTCATGTATTCTTTCTTGGAAAGTTGCATTTATATATAAATTTTCTAAATCTAGCTTACTTTCTTATTTCTTCTGTCCTCCCTGTGTTGTACTTTTTCACCTCTATCTATAGAAACAATGTCAAGGCATGTTCTCAGGTGCCTGTTCATTAACAGCTCTGCAGGTGATGCTCCTAGAGAGGTCTTATGTGTTGTGATGTTCTCACACAAACTATGTTAAGTTTTGATCAGTGATTATGAGGTTTTTTTTAATTTTTATTTCTTTACGATAGTCACAGAGAGAGAGAGAGAGGCAGAGACACAGGCAGAGGGAGAAGCAGGCTCCACGCACTGGGATCCCGACGTGGGATTCGATCCCGGGTCTCCGGGATTGTGCCCTGGGCCAAAGGCAGGCTTCAAACTGTTGCTCCACCCAGGGATTCCAGTGATTATGAGTTTTAATTGCGTTTAGGTAACTGGAGGTTTGGTAAATAGGCCTCACTTTGAAATGCTAAATTGGAGCAGGGAATCTTAAAACCAAGGAATCCCCTAACTTCTTGTGCTTTATTTTTGCATGTTAATTCCTGAAGAAGAAAAACTGGTAGGTCGATAAGATGTTTATACAAGCCTGAAAATGTGAATATGACTATTACTTTAATTTTTTATGAGCATGATATTTACTGATGTGTGTGTGTGTGTGTGTGTTGCCTTGCAAACTTAATCTTTAACAAATAGTCCCAGGAGCATGGAGACAGAGGGGAAGGCGTATTTATATTTTGGTCAAGTTTGCTTAGCTAGTATGATTCAGAATTTGGATTCAAATACGGGCAGTCTGACTCCTATGCAGTCTCAAGTAGGACTGATTTGGAAATTCTGGGTCTTCTGTTATATATAAATATAGGCCCTTGCCATAGAAATAAACATAATTTGTTTCTTTTAACTTAAGTATTTTCATTTTTTTCAACATTTAGACTTCTTCACATCAAGGTTCTTAGTGACTGCTTGGCACTCATTTTATAGTATATTTTATAATTTCTTACTGTTTCCCTTGCTAGTAACTGTCTCTCTGCCTTTGCAGACAGATTACTCAGGACAAAGCACCTCTTTTTGCCTCGTCAAACTCTCTCACTGTAGTTTTCTTTTTCATGTATGTTGGAAGAAGAGAAAAGAACAGATATTGCTTTTCCTTGAGATAAAATTATGCCTCTTTCTTTCTTCATTTCTTCCGTACTCCTTCTTATTGACTTTCTTAGGAAGAATTGCTGAGTCCATTGATAAGTTATTTTTGTTTTAGCATTCAGTACCCTATTGCTATTTGAGATGGTTTGAGAATAGTGACTTAAGGTAGTCAAGAAAATTTATTTAATACAACTTTCTGTAATTTATTTTTAAATAAAGTATTATTTCTGTCTCTGAAGTTGGTTTTGACTACTTAAAAATGCTAATGCAGTTGCCCCTTGAATCATATTGAAGTTAGGGACACCAATCTCCTGCACAGTTAGAAGCTCACAACTTTTGACTATCCAAAAACTTAACTGTTGATTAGAAGCCTTACTGATAACATAAACAGTCAATTACATATATTTTATGTGTTACATGTATTCTGTACTGTATAATAAATAGCTAAATTAGTTTAAAGGAATGGGTCAGAAGGTCAGAACCTGACAAGATGTTAATTTGTCCAAATTTTACCAAGCAGGTTTCCAATATTCAAGTTCATTTGTCAGGACTGAGAAGGACTCTTTTGGGCTACAATGTAAAATACTTGCATATGTGAATTATGTAAAGATTCTAAAAAGTTTGGCTTCTGATCTTATATTTCCAGAATTTGAATAGATTTTAGGGAATGATATTGGTAAAAAAAAAAATTTAGTGTTTTTATTTTTTTTTAATTTATTTATTTATGATAGACAAAGAGAGAGAGAGAGAGGCAGAGACATTGGCAGAGGGAGAAGCAGGCTCCATGCACCGGGGGCCCGACATGGGATTCGATCCCAGGTCTCCAGGATTGGGCCCTGGACCAAAGGCAGGTGCTAAACCGCTGCACCACCCAGGGATCCCAATTAGTGTTTTTAGATTAGAAGTAGGGTGTAAGGGATTTTGCTGTTGCACTTAGAAAAGTTTAACTGGATGGTAAAAAACTGAAATATTCATAAACATCATATTTCAGGAGCTATCTTCCCCTTAAAAGGCATACTCTGTTAAGGTCAGTTAGTAGTTCTTACTACCTCTGTTGTTACCTAAATTTGATGTACCCTGATGGCCCCAGGCTTTCACTTGATGATCAGGTGTGGATTGACCTTTAGAAACCACAGCTTTATGCAATGATTTGGTTTCTTATAGATCAATATTAGTTTCTGTTTCTATATAACTTTGAGGTAGCTCTTTGAGGGATCCCAGGACTAGGTGAGGCTTCATGTATGATGACAAGGCAGTCTAATTAGGGTACTCTTATATTACCTAAAGTTACAAATTTAGGTTGTAATTGTAGGGACTGCTATGAAAAAAAAAAAAGAAAGAAAGAAAAGAAAAGAAAAGAAAACAAGCAAACAAAATCCTTGAGGAAACTGAGATTCTAGCTTTCTAGCTTGTAAAAATACTATTTCAATATTTCTGTGCATATCCGTTCTAAAAATAAACTCAAGTCAGCATAGTAAGGCCCTGTCATTCACAAGCATGGTAAATTGAAGAGATACAAAAGAGAAAAGGCATAGTTCTTTACCTCAAGTTTTCAAAAATTTGGGTTTTTCTTTGTTCTTGGTAGCTCCTTGATTGGATTTCGACACTAAGTTTCTGGCCTTGTTTAAAAACAAAGCAAAAAGACAAAAAAAAAAGTGGAGAAAAAAGGGAAAGAAAGAAAAGCGGAAGAAGAAAAGAAAAGGAGAGAGGGAGGAAGAAAGGGAAGGAAATAGAAGAAAGGAAAAGATTAAAAACAAGTAAGAGGTGTATTCACATATACCTGAAAGTTGGTTGTGCTTGCAGAAAAGACAGGTATAAAATATACTCCAATTACATCTGCTTAATTTTGAGCACAGCATAAAGAATAGACTTCTCTAGTTATTTAGTGATGAGCTTAATAAGAAAATGCATTGTTTACTTGCACAATAAAGTTTTAATAACTTAGGAGAGTGTACTGGTAATTTAGAGAAAAAGCAAATCTCATTAAAATCTGTTTTTAATAGAATTATCATGTACTTAAAATTAGATGATAGATTATCATCTTCACTAGTTTTGTTTTAAGTAAGAATTGTATACAACCAAAATATCAGTGAAATTTATTCTCGGAGACCATAGGAAAACCAAGTCAATATCTCCATAGCTACATCATATTGATCATTCATTTGATTTAGGGAGAAAGAAGACAAATATGTTAGTGAAAGAGAGACAAATGAGTAGTATGCCTGGCTAATTCCTGACTCATTTACAAGGGAAGCTAATGCAACTCTCTTACTTATTTATGGGAAATGTGATAGATCTGCTTGTATAATTTATGCCTTCTCTTAGACTTTATGTACCCCACTAATTGTCTCCCTTTCTTTTCTACACTTTTTGCTTAGGTATTTGGTACGATTGCACTTTTGGAAATTTGTTTGTTTTTGATTTGTTTTGTTTTAGGATGTTACTATCAATCTTTCACATATATCTAAACAGCATGCCTATGAATAAAACCTCATTTTTAGTCTTAATATTTGAAAATTACTTGAGAGGTAATATAAGGAAAAAGTTAAATATTCACCCATATATGTCACTATGGTTTCAACATTTTACTTAAAATTGCATAATCGAAGCCTATCACTATATTTTGCTCCAAAGTGTTAAAAATAGCAAATTGATTGCTTTAAATGGATTTTTCTTTATCTTGGAACTTTGGTGCAATAAATTATTTTATGTAATGTTAATTTGGACTGGAATTGTAAATCACAGTTTTCTGAGTTAAATACATTTTAAAACTTTAGTTTTAAATTTCAGGATGCATGAATAATATTCTAAAGTTTCTGGTATTAACATACACACACACAACTCTTGAAACTTTATAGACATCAAAAGTATGCTTTAAAAAATTTAAATGTAAATAAGTTCAAAATATATAGATTGAATTCCTTTGAAATACATTTGTGTTTAAAATTTAATATGAGTAATACGTAGTTTGAATGTGTCTTGGGTTTGCCTAGTACAAACATTTGAATTATCTTATTGAACTGAACTTAGCGCTTGTAACTAGGAAAGAATATGAAAATATAACTTCTAAATCCATTGAAATAAATGCACAGTTAGCACAAATTTCTAAGAAATTCACATGAAATATAATTTATATTTTTGGTGAAAGTTACCTACACCAGTGCTTCTCAAACTTTATTGTACATATATGATTTGCCTGGAGAATTTGATAAAAACAGAATCTAATTTAGAATGTGTGAGATAGGACCTGATAGTCTGCATTTCTAAGGTGCCTCCTAGGTCTTGATGCCACTGATGTTCCATAAACCATGCTTAGGGTGGCAAGAATATTGTTCAGAGACCACAGTAGAGAGGTATTTTTTATTCTTTGTCTTAAAACTTCAAGAAAAATGTTTCTTTTGCATGATCTGATATGTGGAGTATATATTCTGAATCCTTCCTTCTAGACTTCAATTCAGAAAGTTTTAGAGATGGCATCCTTTGAAAGTCTAGAAGCAATGTACATGCACGGAGAAAATGCCCATGTCTATACTTTTCAAGACCAAAAACAAGATAACAAAGTAGAGGCAAAAAGTGTAGAGTTAATCTGATGATAGATTTTGAATTTAGGAGGCAATTGACCAGCATAATTAAAATAGCTGTCAGACATGGGCACAGGTTTCAACTTCAAGTATATTTAAGCAAAGTGTAAACATTAAGAGAGTCATGGTAGTGGTTCCAGCCATATTAGAAATAAATTTTAACAGTACCTCAGCAGAACTAAACTTGACAGGGAGACAGAACAGGCTTTGAAATTTTATGTTTTTGGTTATTCACAATCATAATTATTCTTAGGTCACACAATCATTTTAATAGGTATGTTAAGTATGAAGTGATTGTCGGATATTGTTACATCTTATTAAGATATAAGATTTTTGCATTTTTTGCTTTGTCATTTGATTTAATGAAGATACTAAATATAGAAAGATCTTAATACAAAGATTCTTGTTAAGAATGATGAGAATTTTCCACTTATGATACCTAACCAAAAATAATGCGTTCAATAAATTTAACTGAATTATAGTTCTATATTTACATTTATTGATTGGTCAAGTTAACCAAGACATACTGGGCCCTTTTGCCTATGGTCAGTTGACTGTATCAGTTAATAGAGATTCACTGGCAGTAGAGCTTAAGTAGAGGATGATTTTTAAAAAAAGAAAAATAATTGATTTTGCACATAAGAAATCTGGCAGTAAGTGAACATCAGTAACCAAGGTAGCAAGATGGGTGACCTTGGAAGATGGCTAGCTGGCCAGTTCTTAGTGATAGCAAACAACAGAAACAACAACAAGAATAACAATAACATTGGCAGTACCATTTTTAGATCTATTAGATATAGCAATATACAAGCATTTTAATATTCTATTATATAATTCCCACCAGGAACATATGAGTTAAGTATTATTATTTACTGTGAAAAAGAAAAAGAAGAAGAAAGAAAGAAAGAAAGAAAGAAAGAAAGAAAGAAAGAAAGAAAGAAAGAGAAAGGAAAGAAAGGAAAGAAAGAAAGGAAAGAAGAGGGATCCCTGGGTGGCGCAGGGGCTTAGCGCCTACCTTTGGCCCAGGGTGCGATCCTGGAGACCCGGGATCAAATCCCACGTCGGGGGAAGCAGAGCCTGCTTCTCCCTCTGCCTGTGTCTCTGCCTTCTCTCTTTCTCTCTGTGTGTGACTATCATGAATAAATAAATAAAATATTTAAAAAAAGAAAGAAAGAAGAAAGAGAAAAGGGAAAGAAAAGAAAGAAAAAGAAGAAAAGAGAAAAAGGCATCAAGTAGAATTAGTGATCTTGCCAAGTCAAGGGAATCCTAGTCAGTTGGAATACATAGCAGATCTGGGATTTGAACTCAGCTGAGTAAGATTCCAAAGCCTTTTTCTATTTATTTGTTTTACATCGTGGACTCCAGTGTCTTAAAAGCCAGAGCATAGTAAGTCTTTTATCATTTTATTTTAGACATACATTTGAACCAAAGCTGATGTACTATTTTTTTTTTTACAAAACAAAACAAAACAAAACAAAACAACAAAGCCTAGGAATAGAAACTCTCAGACTAACAATTACATCTGAAACACTAATATGAAAAAATAAGACCATAAAAGGTAACAGAAAAATGCTATAGGATGTCAAAAAAAAAAAAAAAAAAACAACCTAAGAAATACAGTTTGAAAGAATACTTAATGAGGCATTTTCAATATTTTTAAGATTCCCTATCCTGTTCATTAGATTTCAAACTAAAATTAGATTGACACAATTAAACATTACTGAGTAATTATAATGAGGAAGTGTCTTTGGACTATTGATACTTCCACATCATCATATAAAAATATGGTTTCTGGGATCCCTGGGTGGCGCAGCGGTTTGGCGCCTGCCTTTGGCCCAGGGCGCGATCCTGGAGACCCGCGATCGAATCCCACGTCAGGCTCCCGGTGCATGGAGCCTGCTTCTGCCTCTGCCTGTGTCTCTGCCTCTCTCTCTCTCTCTCTCTGTATGACTATCATAAATAAATAATAAAAATAAAAAAATAAAAATATGGTTTCTTAGGATGGGTAGAGTATTGCAGCATTGAGGAACACAGGCTCTGGATTTTGTTTGCTCAGGTACAACTTAGGGCTTTGCAAACAAGCAAATGAATTTATCTATCCCTCAGTTTTTCCTCTTAATGAATAGAAGATTCACAGTACCCAGCTCAAAGGATGTTTTAAAAATTAAGTAGGGGCAACCCGGGTGGCTCAGTGGTTTAGCGCTGCCTTCAGCCCAGGGCGTGGTCCTGGAGACCCGGGCTTGAGTCCCATGTCAGGCTGCCTACATGGAGCCTGCTTCTCCTCTGCCTGTGTCTCTGCCTTTCTCTCTCTCTCTCTCCTCTCATGAATAAATAAATAAATAAATAAATAAATAAATAAATAAATAAATAAATACTTAAAAAAAATAGGACAGGTACTTGCTCATCCAGTTGGCCCATAGTAAATGCACAATGAAATTATTTAGTTGTTTTTGTAATTGCATTTTAACTTGCTTATACAATAAAGCTCAGACTGCTTACCATGACACACAACTCCTGTATTGATCTCTACTTACAACATAATCTTCAAGGCGCCTGGGTGGTGCAATGGGTTAAGCATGCAACTCTTGGTTTCCACTTAGATCTTGATTTCAGTGTCCTTTTCTCCGGGTTGTGAGATCTAGCCCCACCGCAGGCATGCTCAGCATGGAGTTTACATGAGATTGTCTGTCTCCCTCTCCCTCTGCCCCTCCTGCTAGTGTTCTCTCTCTCTCTCTCAAAATCAGTCTTTTTAAAAAACCGACATAATATTCTGCCCTTATGAGTTATTTTGCATTTTTATGTTCCTTTGCAACAATACCCTCTCACGTCTTTTCTTTCTATTTGGGATGGCCTTTCTTTCTTTTTTCACTCTACAGACATCTACTCATTCTTTACCAGACTTAGATGCAACTTCTTAGTAATACTTCTGCATATTGTCTATAACTGCTTGAATTTTAATTTCTTCTCCTCTGTACCCACAGTATTGTATTTATCTCAATTATGATAGCTATTTAGAAAACTAAAATTTTGTCATGTTGGAAAAATAACATGGCAAGGATTTCCTTTTTTTTTTTTTTTTTCAATTAATTTAAGGCCAATGATAAAGTCGCCAACCTATTTTTCATAGTCCTTTACAATAGATAAATTCAGGTCACCAAAAGAGTAGATACATTGAGGATATAGAGGATATAAAGGATTTTTTCTGAGCTTTATTTAGTTCTTGATTTATTCTTATACAAGGCCTACCATATCTAAATTGGAAAGATTTTTTTCCAAAAGTCTCTGTGAAATCTAAAGTATACCTACTAAATATGTCTTAATTGCATGTTGTCTGTATTCTGTAGAAAGAGTAGAAAACTAGCATAAAATAGGTCAAGTTGATGTCTTTTAGCAGAATTCTTTAAAGAAAAAACTACACTTACAGCCAAATTTTCCATAGTATATGAGTTCATTTACTATGTAGATGAAAACCCACAAAAAAGCTCTGTACCATGTTTTTGTTGTTGTTAAATCCTCTTTGTGGTATTATATTTTTATAAGAGGTTGTGCCACATAAAGAGTAATGTTCTCCTTCAAAATGCCATAAAATGTAATGTTTGTAAGGCACATAAATACTAAAATAGAGTCAAAACAAAAGGACACTTTAATTAGGGTGGTGGTGATAGAAATTACTGTATAGAATTAGAAGTTTCTTATCACACATAAATTGACATAATTTATTATTTATTATTGGCTTGAAGGGAAAAATGTGATTTTTTGTTTTCTTAGTGAATGAAGAGAGAGGAAAGTCTCAGTACTTCTTCTAATAGGTTTTCTAGACTCAAATTGCAAAATGCAGTCTTGAGATGAATGATAGATCACTGGAATAGGTGTCTTGTTATACTGCAAACTAACCGTTTGACATTAATAATGAAATGTTGAAGATGCTATTTAACCTGGTTTCTATACACCATAGTGTTAACTGATACACAAGAAGTTGTGCTAATTTGCAGAATTATTTTAATGATGTTTTTGTATTTTGGATGCCCAGTTCACCATCTAACTATCATTTTTACTTTTCATCTGGCTGGAAAATAAAGGAAAATTTCAGTGAAATTATGTAGCATTTATTGACGCATCTCTAATTTACATGTCAATATTGGGAATGTGGACTTGCTTACTGATGTATGTAAGTTTACCACATATGGTTTAAAATTGTTGAAACTAGATTAAATTCACAAAATTTTGAATTATAAGTTTTTTATTTTTAATACCACATGTCCTCTCGAATTTCTTATTTCCTTGAGATTTGCTATTTTTTCAAGATTTTATGCTTTTGTCCCTGAAGAAAACCAAGTTATTTATAATGTCAAAGTCTCTCCTGTTGGGGGAAAAATATGCAACAAATATGCATGTTCTTTAGGCTCATTGCTACTACTCTTTCACCCTCTCTTCCACTGGCCTATGTCATTGCAAAAGAGATTTTGGTCTCTTATGTCTCCATCTCCTATTTCCCTAACAGTAGTATTTCATCTCCAGGTAGAAAATATGACTATGACTCCATTGTAGTATATTTTCAAAAGTAGATAATATGTAAGTAGTTTTCTCTAACATTTTCTGTTTCTTCTATTTTTTTATTTCTTTATTTTTTTTGTTTTTTTTTGTTTCTTCTATTTTTTGCGCAATAATTTTTATTCCTATTTCCATCTCATTTTTTCACTAAAATTACGTTTGTTATTGATGTTTTTTTTTTAATTAACTTTTATTGGTGTTCAATTTACCAACATACAGAAAAACACCCAGTGCTCATCCCGTCAAGTGTCCACCTCAGTGCCCGTCACCCATTCCCCTCCAACACCCGCCCTCCTCCCCTTCCACCACCCCTAGTTCGTTTCCCCGAGTTAGGAGTCTTTATGTTCTGTCTCCCTTCCCGATATTTCCCAACATTTCTTTTCCCTTCCTTTATATTCCCTTTCACTATTATTCATATTCCCCAAATGAATGAGAACATACACTGTTTGTCCTTCTCCGATTGACTTATTTCACTCAGCATAATACCCTCCAGTTCCATCCACGTTGAAGCAAATGGTGGGTATTTGTCGTTTCTAATTGCTGAGTAATATTCCATTGTATACATAAACCACATCTTCTTTATCCATTCATCTTTCGATGGACACCGAGGCTCCTTCCACAGTTTGGCTATTGTGGCCATTGCTGATAGAAACATCGGGGTGCAGGTGTCCTGACGTTTCATTGCATCTGAATCTTTGGGGTAAATCCCCAACAGTGCAATTGCTGGGTCGTAGGGCAGGTCTATTTTTAACTCTTTGAGGAACCTCCACACAGTTTTCCAGAGTGGCTGCACCAGTTCACATTCCCACCAACAGTGTAAGAGGGTTCCCTTTTCTCCGCATCCTCTCCAACATTTGTTGTTTCCTGCCTTGTTAATTTTCCCCATTCTCACTGGTGTGAGGTGGTATCTCATTGTGGTTTTGATTTGTATTTCCCTGATGGCAAGTGATGCAGAGCATTTTCTCATGTGCTTGTTGGCCATGTCCATGTCTTCCTCTGTGAGATTTCTCTTCATGTCTTTTGCCCATTTCATGATTGGATTGTTTGTTTCTTTGGTGTTGAGTTTAATAAGTTCTTTATAGATTTTGGAAACTAGCCCTTTATCTGATATGTCATTTGCAAATATCTTCTCCCATTCTGTAGGTTGTCTTTTAGTTTTGTTGACTGTATCCTTTGCTGTGCAAAAGCTTCTTATCTTGATGAAGTCCCAATAGTTCATTTTTGCTTTTGTTTCTTTTGCCTTTGTGGATGTATCTTGCAAGAAGTTACTGTGGCCAAGTTCAAAAAGGGTGTTGCCTGTGTTCTCCTCTAGGATTTTGATGGACTCTTGTCTCACATTTAGATCTCTCATCCATTTTGAGTTGATCTTTGTGTATGGTGAAAGAGAGTGGTCCAGTTTCATTCTTCTGCATGTGGATGTCCAATTTTCCCAGCACCATTTATTGAAGAGACTGTCTTTCTTCCAATGGATAGTCTTTCCTCCTTTATCGAATATTAGATGACCGTACATTTCAGGGTCCACTTCTGGGTTCTCTATTCTGTTCCATTGATCTATGTGTCTGTTTTTGTGCCAGTACCACACTGTCTTGATGACCACAGCTTTGTAGTACAACCTGAAATCTGGCATTGTGATGCCCCCAGCTATGGTTTTCTTTTTTAAAATTCCCCTGGCTATTCGGGGTCTTTTCTGATTCCACACAAATCTTAAAATAATTTGTTCTAACTCTCTGAAGAAAGTCCATGGTATTTTGATAGGGATTGCATTAAACGTATAAATTGCCCTGGGTAACATTGACATTTTTACAATATTAATTCTGCCAATCCATGAGCATGGAATATTTTTCCATCTCTTTGTGTCTTCCTCAATTTCTTTCAGAAGTGTTCTATAGTTTTTAGGGTATAGATCTTTTACCTCTTTGGTTAGGTTTATTCCTAGGTATCTTATGCTTTTGGGTGCAATTGTAAATGGGATTGACTCCTTAATTTCTCTTTCTTCAGTCTCATTGTTAGTGTATAGAAATGCCATTGATTTCTGGGCATTGATTTTGTATCCTGCCACGCTACCAAATTGCTGTATGAGTTCTAGCAATCTTGTGTTATTGATGTTGATATCAGATGATACATATTAGAAGATGATGAATGTTGGAGTTTTTTCAGTGGATATTTTATTAATGTACATATTAATTGAGTATTAAGTTATTCATAATTTTCTGTGTAAATTTTCTACATGCAGTATGACCCACATGAGGAAAAGGTAAGTTTAATTTTTTGACACTATCTATGGAAATTTTCAAAATGGCCAAGTCTTTAATACTAACTTGAGGAATTTATATTTTAATGATTGTCCTTCCTTTTATATTTTACTCTACCTCATATCTTTGCTTTGTGTTTTTATGTTTTACAAATAGAGTATGGTATTTATTAATCAGTCTTGTTTTGTTTAAGAGAGAGTGTATAATGGGGGAGAGGGACAAAGAGAGAGAGTGAGAGAGAGACAAGGAGAGAATTCTAAGCAGTCTCCACACCCATAATGGAGCCTGATATGGAGCTTGATTTCATGACTCTGAGATCATGACCTGAGCTGAAACCAAGAGTTGGAGGCTTAAATGACTGAGCCACCCAGATGCCCCGGTTTGTCAGTTTTTATTCATAAACTCTACCATCTCCTCCGGTGTTACTTCTATCTTTATCTCATAAGTTATGTACTCTTATAGTCAACCAATTACAAAGACCATGATTCTCATTTTAAAGTGCTAAATACCGTGCTTCCATAACTAAAATGTCAAAACCTTGTTGTTTTCCCATGTGCTCTAATTCATCTTTTTTAAGTTTTCCTGATTCTATTCAAATGCAATATAAAATGTGACTTTATTAGACTATCTCATATATTGAGTATATCTTTGCTAAAGTTTAGTTATGCTAACTTCTCTCTCCATTACTATGTATTCGTAAAGCAGGATATAATTTTAGTTTTCAATAAAATGTTTAGGGAAATAAACCAAAACTTAAGGAATTTGTGTGTACATTAAAATCTTGCATATTAAACTTTTTGATTAGATTATTTTAGCTAGTTTTGCAATAGTATTCTGGATGCCCCTTATAAAACTTTCCTTAAGTTGGTGTTTTTATATTATACAAATAAAACCATTATAGAAAAAAGTGTTTTTAATTTCCTATATATTAAGATGGAAGAGATATTATTAAATGCGGATGAGAAGATGGGAGATAAGGCAAAAAGAGTTATTCAAAAAGTAGAGGTCCAACTTTGCAATATTTACCATTTAAATGAGAAAGTTTGTAATACGAGTCACCAGACACAGTGTTGACTGGCATTGCTTATTACTAAGTAATAATTCCAGTCAACAATACATAGTTTCTATGGCCTTTTCCAGGTGCTATTCTCTTGAGTGTTACGCTGGGCCCTGCAGGCAGCCATACTGAGATGGTTGGCAGTTAGGACAGCTCCATTAATGATGTGAAAGAGGGACGCCTGGTGGCTCAGTGGTTGAGCATCTGCCTTCAGCTCAGGGAGTGATCCCAGGTCTGGGAATCAACTCCCACATCAAGCTTGCTGCATGGAACCTGCTTCTCCCTCTTCCTATGTCTCTGCCTCTCTCTCTCTGTCTCTCATGTATAAATAAATAAAATCGTTAAAAAATAAAAATAAGAAAAATAACAATGTGAGATAGAAAGGAAAGAATATTTTGAAAAATAAGAGAAATAACAATGTGAGAGAGAAAGGAAAGAATATTTTGGCACACTGCCCAAGTTTCTTAGGAATGACTATTTAAATATTAAATTATTGTTTACATCAATTTATTTTTGTCTTTCTGGTACCAAGGGGATATTTCTTAGCAAAGTGTCCCCAGTTACAAATACCAGTTCCCCCTCTCATGATATAGTTTCAATTTTTTTTCCATTTTCCACATCTGTAAGCAAAACCACTATTTTTCCCAATCCCTATGTTTACAGATGAGACCTGGCAAGTGATTTCTGCCCAGAGGAATGTTGGTGAAAATGCTTTGTGCCACATGCATGCTCCACCATATAATCCCTCACCCTCTCTCAGGTGTTCTCTTACCCACACTCCTAGACATGAAGGACTGAGAAAAAAGTTGTGTGAGGGAAAGAGCCTAGATTCTAAGGGCACTGTGTAGAATAAGCTTGCCTACCATACACCTGATCAAAAATATCTGCAATGGATTTGCTTGAAAGAAATAAAATTCATGTATTACACTAAGACATTTGGGATTGGTTTATTTTATTAAAACAATATCTAACACCATGTCTCAGGAGGTGGTAGCAGTGAAAACTAGGCCTTCTACTCTGTTTGACCTGTGTCGGAGAGTGGTGTCCCACCCCCACCCACCCCACCCCCCTGCCCATGTCACAAGCCCAGTACATCAAGGCATCTTACCTTGGCTCAGTATGTATTACGTTGAGAAGACTGAGGAAATAGACTTCAAGAAAGGCCACTCTGCTTAGGCTATTTGATGCTCACTCTGATATGAGCTGATAAAGATTAGGCCTTCAGTTTGGTTATAACACAAATCAGAGAAGGGCAGAAATCACAGTGAATGATAGAATCAAGATTCATAGAAGTCTTGTCATAGCTGGAGCAATGGAAAACTCTAACAAGAGGAATTTAATAGAGATAAACCAACTCTTCACACATGCCCTCTACATAGCAGGTGAAGGGTCTTGCCTTAGTAGCAGATTGTTTGAAAAGACTTAGGAGATTTAGTTCACAATATGCTGAAGCAATCTCACAGTGACTGTGACATAAACTTGTGAACTAGGGATGCCTGCTGGCTCAGCGGGTTTAGCACCTGCCTTCGGCCCGGGGCATGATCCTGGAGACCCAGGATCGAGTCCCACGTTGGGCTCCCTGTGTGGAGCCTGCTTCTCCCTCTGCCTGTGTCTCTGCCTCTCTCTCTCTCTCTCTTTCTCTCTCTCTCTCGTCTCTCATGAATAAACAAATAAAATCTTTAAAAAAATAAACTTGTGAACTGTAAAATATAAGATGAAGGACAGGGAGAAGGGGGTGGGAGGTTGATGGTATAGCATAATTCTGTGGTGGTCAGCCTACCTCTGAAGAATGGAGACAGAAGTTGGAACCATACTGGTCAGTCAAATTTGGAAGACTTGGAATATTTTTTTCTGAAATAAAAAGATACTATATCTTGAAATATTTGAATGGTTGTGATATGAAAGAGCTATCAGTAGACTTGCTTTGGGTGGAAGTTAAAGGAGAGTAGGCTTTTGCTGACCTGAAAGTAGAACTTTAAAGCTTTAAAAGTTTTATAAGTTTAAAACTCTGAGCCTACTGGTAATGAAATAAGCTAATTCCAGAAGGTATATGCTGCTCATCATTAAGTGTTCAAATAGAATGTAATGCGTAAATTCACGCATTAGAAGAGGTGTTGTACGAGATGACTTTTAGGCCTGCTTGTGGCCCTGCAAGTCCATGATTCTTTGATTCAGATATAATTTACTGGGACCTTCATTTAAACAAAATTTCCTTTGCTGCTCCATTATTAGGTGACAGAACTAATTTAATTCAATAAACATGAACTAAAACTTATAGTGTATAAACCCATAATACTTAGTAACATAATATTAGTGGAATTAAGCCACTCTCTAGTAGTATTTTGCACTTGGAGGATGTTGGATACAGTAAACAATTGAGTATTTTCACTGTGTTCAGCTCAGTATTTTAGGTGTAGTATGCTCTAAGAGATCTGTGGGGTTGTAGTACACCTCCGTGGGGTAAATGTAAACCCTTGTACATTTATGAAGAAACCATGATCCACATTAAGTAACTACTTCCTTTGTCGAAATAACCATTATCTTCCGTGTTTCTGTTCTCAGTCATTACTCCTGTGTTTCTAGGACTTTTTGCTCTAGCATACCCTCTAGTCCTTTTATTCCACTACACCTTCAAATATTCTTGCTGACTTAATCATAGCTCTTTTGTGCTACAATCAACTTTATCAAGAACTTTCTTCTCTAGGAAATTTACAAAAATAATATTTTTGCTCATAGTCTTGGGGCATATATTGCTTAATTAATAAGCTGTTTCCATATTTTAGTAACATGTTTGAATTTCACCAGGAATCCTTAAATCATCAACTTCAGGGAATTTTTATCAAGGGATATTCAGGCAACATATCCAGTATTTAAAAGATATTACTTTGGGCATGTGTTCTGTTTACAGCCCTAATATCCTTTAATCATGTTCTATTGTTGTCATGTGTGAAGTTGATTCTATTAAATGTTTTATTTTTCTTTTGACTTGTCATTGGATTATAATGTTAAATCATTTTCTATTTTCTTGTCCTTATACTTGTGAATAATATATGTTTACTTTTTGTGTTTGAAGCTGACTTTCATGTTTTCGCTTTTCCCTTTTTCGTAATTGAACTTCTTTACACTGCTCCAGAACCAGAATTTCAAACAAAATGTAACCACATAAACACACATACACAAAGACCCTTATCAAAAAGCAAAAAAAAAAAAAAACAAAAAACAGAAAACAAATTTAACTTTGATCTTGATCTTGTGCAGCTATGGTTTCCTTAGATCTATACTAAGAAAAAATTCACAAATCTTGTTCTTAATTTTTGAAGAGCACCTAAACACTCACACACAGCCTGCAGAGTGCAACACATCGGTTAATTGAAAAGACTTATAGAGTCACCATAAAGCATATTAATGCAAATCTTTTAATAAGGGCAAAAGATACTATAGAGCAGAAAAAAAGAGTTCAGGCAAGATTTAGGGGCCCCAAAACTTCCAGAAGCACCTGCCTTAAGCATTACTATGAACACAAGGATGTATTTTGTTTCTAGATTGAATTACCAAAATTTGTAAAACAAATACTAATTTGGGGAGAGCAACTGGAAAGTTTCCAGTGAGGTCTTTCATGACCCTGTTTACATAATTAATTCAGGCTAACTGGTTACACAAGGTGTAAGCTATCAATAAACCAACTGGGCCTAAGAGCCACAAGGGAGTTTCAGGTATTAAATAGCACATGATAAATCATTAGTAAATGCCTAAAGGTAAATGCCTTTATCTTGGCTGAAAGACAGTGCCGGATTTCCAGGCATCCACACAATAAGCACAGAGCTGTGTGACTAGAGCTGAAAATAACTCTATACTAAATGATAATTGCATGTTCATTATTATAGGGCCTTTATAAAAATAATAAAAATATCAAAATTCAAACAAATTGCCTTTTTAGAAATATTAAGTATGCTTGTATAATAAGATAGCTTTGGCTATATGAAAAATCATCCCAAAGATTTAATGGTTTAAAACAACAATCTTTTATTTAGCTCCTGATTCTGCTATTTAGCAATTTGGGCTGGGCTCAGCTAGGCTCTTCTTCTAGTTTAAAATGCGTCTATGTGTGTACAGTGAGCTGCTGGGTTGATTGGTTTCTTGTTGCTTTGGAAGACCTCTGATATGGTTCATTGCTGTTTTATTGGCCTCTCATGACATGTTGATAGGATGCCTTGGTAGGATTCCCAGAGTGAAAGTCTACAAGATTTTTTGAAGTCTAGTCTCAGAGCTGGTACAGTGGCCACATTTTATTGGCTAGAACAAGCATCATAGAAGCAGATACTGTGATGGTAGTTGGGGTGTAAGTTATTTATTATGAACTAACATCTATAAAAGAAAAAGAGAGGAAATAGGATTGGGTGGAGGAAGAAGTTGATCTGCATGTAGATCCAACAGTCTCAGCCAATGTGGAAAGCTTCAGAGTAAGGCTTATCTGTCAGAGTATCCTGCATTACGCCACAAAGACTAGATTCTTATTCTCCTGTCTTGCTCAGGCACTGAAATTAGGAAAAAGAATGACTTTAGGTAATAATGGTTCTTTCTAACTGAGGCAGAATGATCACAGTAAGCTCTCTAATGACTATATCTCATAGCTAGTCAGTAAGTATTCCCTTGAAGGGGAATCTGGGCAACCCAGATTCAAGGAGAGAGAAAATAGATTTGGCAACCTAAGGCCAACTGACACAGGTGATGCCAACTGTGACCATGTTTACCTACTTTCATGACATTCAAGGGTACCTTGAACACAATTTGTACTTAATACAAATTTATCTAATTGAATGAACTGCTAAAAAGCAAATAAGTACATGGAAGGTTATCAAGTAGGTACATTGCATGGTAAGTAGGTATAGTAAGCACATCTACTTTCTTGTTTCTAGATGAAATTATATGATCTCTGCTCTTAGGGATGACTATTGTCAACTATACATTCAGCATCCTAAATAAAATTCTTGAGTTGCTAAGTGGTTTCACTTTATAATTAATGGTCTTATCCTTTTCCCATTCTAGACAGGCCAGGAACTTTGATATCATTTCACTATCTGAAATATGATTTGATTTTTCACTCATCTACTAAAATTTGATAGCCTGGTCTGCCAAAAAGAAAAACTTAGACAAGAGTCCAAGAGGACTGAGATGTAACCCAACATATTCACCTAAATTTTGTATTAATTCTGGGCAGAACATTCTCATTTGTGGCCTTATCAGTAGTAAAATAGAAATTCCTAAGTACTTTGCCCTCTTTATCTTTTACCATTTTTTTAAAGCACAGGTTTTGTGACTTATCTTTTCAAAGTATTTTTCATTTGGAACTCTTTCCATCTAGTAAATGCTTCCTGTTAAGTCCTTAATTACAGACTTCATTTATCCACTTTTATTTTATTTCACATTGATTTTTCTCAGGGTGTCTTTCATGAATCTGCATCTTGGTATCAGCTCCCTTCTCATTTTGCAGAGGTGAGCTATCAGATGGCAGCTGGTTCATAGATCGGTCGACTTGTCATATGCTTTTCAAGTTAGCAAAACTAATTGTGGATGAGTAAAGGAAAGCCTGGCATTCTTTTTGAAGCAACAACAAGACACTTGAAGGATTTGTTCTTTACATTGGGTAATTCTCGGTAAGTGGTGGCTTAATGTAGAACAACTGTAACTATGTAGCCTTCAGGGAGATGTTCTCTATTCCTAGCAATGGGTCTCAGCTGTCAGTGTGAGAGTCACTTTTCAGAAAATCCCCAAATTTTGCAGTCTGAATCTAAGCACTGTGTCACCAACATCAGTGACTCTGCCCTGGACATGACAAATAGTAATAAGAGAAAAATATTTTACAGCTATCCAGACAAATTCATTGCTGTAATACCAACATATAATGTAATAATAGTATAAGATTTCTGTATGTGTGATAACACTGTTGCCAACATGTTCTATAGGTAAAAATGTGTCTCACTGGATTGGAAAGAAAAACACAAAATTATGGGACACCTGGTGACTCAACAGTTGAGCGTCTGCCTTTGGCTTAAGGCATGATCCCCAAATCCTGGTATTGATTACCACATTGGGCTTCCTGCATCTCCATCTGCTTATGTCTCTGCCTCTCTCTCTCTCTCTGTCTCTCATGAATAAATAAATAATAAAAATTTAAAAAAACACACAAAATTCTGACTAAACACTTCATCAGTAAAGAATGTGCTAGCATAATTGAGAACTATTTGGATATGATATTTATTAATATTATTATATTGGAAAACAGCAAGCAAAAACTAACAGAGAAGTGTGAGGTGAGTAACAGAAACAACAAAACTCAGATGTAGTAAATGTGGGCCATTCTTTGAGTTGACACTCTATTCATGATTATAAATAAAACCTATTGTTAGTGTTATAAATGAGACTTATATTTAATATTTCCAGGTAGGTCCAAATGTTTTCTAAAACAGCAATTAAAAAACAGTGTCTGTCCTTGGCTGAATTTTAAGTAATTCATCTAAAGGGAAATGCTTTCAAGCTATATATATATATATATATATATATATATATATATAGCAATATATATACAAATATATACAAATATATACAAATATATATATATATTTGTCCGAAAGTGGTTTCTTTTTTGTTTCTTTGCTTCAGAAGGCAAGAAAGGTTGTTAAAAATAGGCCGGGTTAGAATATACCATATTGGCAAACAATTTACTCAGGAAATCTACTATGGGGAATTTACTGTGGGTATTTACTCCCCCAATTTACTATGGGAAATGTGAAAAGTTGTAAAAAAAATGACAAGAGATTATTACCTCGCTTTTTTCATTGAACAATTCAATTCTAGTTGAATTTCTATAACATTGATTAATTTAGAACACCAAGATGCAGAAACATCAACTCATGGTTGTGTAGGGATCCCCTGATTCAGTTGAAGTAAATGTATCACTCGATACATTTCCTTTTGTCAAAAGTTTTGTATTATATGACTTAAATTATTCTGTATATAACATTTTGAAATTTAGCATTTAGAGGAAACTTCATATATAAGTGCTAGGTAACTCAAGCTACCAAATTTCAAAGCTATTTTTGTCCCCAATTGAGTTAATTCTCTATTTTCCATAAACTCTTAAACACTTCACTTGGAAATAGAAGACATGTTTCACCAACTGCCTGTTTAAATTTAAAATTCCACAGCTATAGGATCAAGTAGGCAGTAACGTGGCAAGTGTATTTTTTCTAGGGTTTAAGGTAAAGAAGCTAAAATGAAACATGAAATAGTTAAGATCATTAATTGCATATATATAGAATCTTGAATTTTATCTGGGTTGTAAATCTTTCGTTCAGTTAAGTCAGCTGAATTCAAATTTCCTTTTTATTTATGGTCTTTTCTTAGATTCTTGAAATGGATAAAGCAAAATCAAGAGAAGATATTCATCAACACACATTGTTGTGACTTATAAAGGTCATGTTACTCCTTATCAGAACTAAGCCACAGTTGACTACTCACTCCCCCTGACATTGAGTCACTGCCATATTCTCCATCAGCTCCAAAATAAAGTAGCAGATTTTTAAGGGTGGAATAAGAAAAGCACAGGTGGTACCACCTACTGTAAATGCTTTAGTTCTTCTTAGATCAGTAACAGCTGTTGGTCTTCTCAGTGTTAAAAAGCAAAACAAGGCGTAGAATGTGGGCTATTGACGTTGTGCAGCAATACAATTTGTTTGCTCAGATCATGATAACCAATAGCAACTTGAGAAGTGTTTCCTTTTTGGGCTTTTGATAAAAAATCTTCAGGCCTGACTGCCTACCTTGCAAATAGTGCTGTTGATCTATTGATTAATTCTGGACACATTATAAATTATATAACTACCATGTGTTTTAATCTCACTAATCTGAGAGTGTACATTATATAGTTTAAAGGGATTTTAAGAATTAATGAGCATCTGTTTCATCCTGTCTAGGCATATGGGGGAGAGAGGTGAAAAGAAAAGGGGACAAACTGTTTTGAGGTTTGTGATAAGGTTACCTTAAATGCCCCCTCTCATTGAGGATAGGACTACCCTCTCTCATCTTTTACAAGAAGCCAGGCTTTCCACTCATTGAGGGTACAGCAAGAAGTAAAATTGCATATTTGTGATTAGGACTGGGCCACCGAAGAAGAGTCTTAGGTATAGGGCTGGTCATTTGTTGGAAGAAAAGGAGTCTTAATTAGAATAATTAAAGGGAGGTAGCACATGTGGGCATGATTTAGGCTATCTTCAAGATGCTGTGTGGTTCACCTTGATGGATAAAGTGTGTAATAGGATATTCTAGATCACAGCATCAGTCAGGCAAGAGTGTGTTTCCATTTGGTCTATTTTGAAACAGGATCCTAAGTAAGGCATAAATAGGAGAAAGCAGTCAGAAAATAGCTCCTAGGGAGCAAGGTTTATAACAAGATTAACATCAGCCTGCCCAGAACGATGACGTCTGAGGATATCCTGATATCCTGAAGATGTATTCAGAAATAAATCAGCAGCTCGGTACGGCTGAGGCTGGGTATTAGTAATGATTAGGCCAAGAGTTGACAGACGTTGGAAAACACAAAGGTAAATAAAAGAATTTATAGCAGTAGCTTAGTAACACTAAGCATTTAAAAGAATAAAGTTCAGTGTATCATACAGAAAATAATGGCAAGTCTTCCTGTAGTTCTAGAATCAATTCCAGGAATTTGCCTTTTAAAACCCCAAATGATTTCAATATGGAAGATCCTTCCCACCAAATTACAATTTATAAGCAGTGCTTACTGTCTATCAAGGAAATAAATGAATGTCTAAACAAACATAATAAATGGTAAAAAGTGGTACATTGCAATAAGAGAGGTATGGGCATCAGGGACAGCATTAGGATTGTTTTGAATTCACTTCGACTTTTAAGAGTATTCATCAGGGATAATGTAAAGAGGGGGATAATCTCGGGGAGTTGTAAACTGCTTAGCAGATGTATGCAGGTGGGTTGTCTCATGTTACACTCACTCTAAATATCCAGAGGAAGATAATATCGTGCAAGGTGCCTGGGTGGCTCAGATAGTTAAGCATCTGCCTTCCGCCAGGTCATGATCCTGGAGTCCTAGAATGGAGCCCCACAGCAGATTCACTCCTCAGAGGGGAGTTTGCTTCTCCCTCTCCTGTAGCTCTGCCTTGCTCATGTGGTCTCTCTCTCTATTAAATAAAGAAAATCGTTTTTAAAAAGATAACACTGCAATAGTAAAACTGAAAGGGATATTAGAAACCACCTCATCCAAATTAATGAGAAAACAAGCCTAGAAAGCTATCTCATTCTATCTCTAGACAACCTTAACTATTCTGTAATGTCAAAAAAGTGTAGCCCCTTAATTTTTAAACACTAATCTGAAAACTATAGTCATGAATCATGAATAATTGATCTATTTTCTCTTCTAATAAAGTATTTAAATATTGGAGGACACTTTAAAAAATGTTTTTATTCCTCTTTAAAAAATTTACTCCTAGTTCTTTCATTTCTAATTCAAATGGCTTCTTTCTTTTCTCCTTTCTTTCTTCTTTGTTCTTTTTTCTTTTCTTTTCTTTCTTTTCTTTCTTTCTTTCTTTTCTTTCTTTCTTTCTTTTCCTTCTTTCTTTTTTCATTCTGTTTTTAGAATTATGCCAAACTTTATCCCATAGGTACTTTTCAGTAATATTCCAGGTTCTGTTTATTTTGAACATAAAAAAAATAAATCTGCAAGATTATAAATGCCATGAGTAAGTTTCCTCAATGTCTTCTCTTTGAAGATGCCTTTCTTAGACTTTGTCCTTCCTAAAATGTGAAGGAAGTTAAACTATAGGGAGTTAAAAGGAAACATAGTAGTTACCCTGAAACTGTGTTCTGAATTTCCTCACTAGCTTGGAAATATCTGGAGAAGACAATATAAATCATGAAAAATTATAGAAGTAATGGAGTGGTGATATCAGTTAACCACACAACCTACTCTTAAGTACATCCTTACATGATTCTACTTAGCCACAGAATTCTTCCCTTGAAGCTCAGTTTTATACTGTTTTGACTTTAAAACTCTTTACTGAGTGAAAGAACAAAATAATAATTTCTATTTGCCATAAATTTGTACTATGGAAGTGTAAAACATTTTCAAAAAAATAATCTCAAGTAAGTTGAATAACAATAATAAATTATAGAGAAACAAATATAGAAGAAATGGATGCATGTTCATCTGACAAAATATTTTATTCCATGAGCTTTTCTCCTTATTTTTAAAATAAATCTGTACTATTTTTACAAGGATGTTGAGATGATTAAATAAGAAAAATATAAAGCAGTATAGAATCTGTTATTAATATTAAAACATTGAAGTATAAAGATAAAATGTATTTTAGTATAATAGTATTAAATTTGTGCTATTTTTCCTTGTGGCTACTGCTAGATATTCAGTATGAGATATTGAAATATATTTTAATATTTTTATAAGTCCAAAATGAGGTTAAAAAATAGATTTTAATATTGACATAGGGAATCATTAGTTTTAGTGAGAATGGTTTTCAGTGAGGACTCAAGTAACATTTAATTGTTTTATGGTATCTTTTACAGAAAGAGAGATTCTGTTGCAACCATTTTGGTCTCAAAGGTCCCTTTAGAGAGAGCTAAATACTGTTAGAATCTTTTAATAAGTGAAACTACCAAGAAGTTCATAAAGATAGAACAGATAAAGGTAGAACAGAGGTTACATATAGGATGTCACACAGATTCTCATTTAAATTAATTCCATTACCATATAATGAGGAAGAACTGTATTATATACTAAAATTTCTTTCTATTGTCCTTCTTTTATTATATTTAAAGGTAAAAAGATCTTCACAGTTGAGATGTACTTTATAGTACATATTTATATCATTTTAATAATTCAGATATTTGGCATTTTGGGGGTGTCCTCTTAACATAAGTTGACATCTTAATTTCTAAATATTTGATTGAGCTAACCCCAATAAAGTTCATCTTTATTAGACCTAATACTTTTAGCCTAATATTTACATTTATGCAATATTGATGGTATTAAGATCTTCAATATATTTATAGTACATTCACTTTGGGTTTGTATTCTGTGTTACTTTTTTTTTCTTCTTTTTACCTACTGCCTTTCTCTTGTTAAATTTTTTTTATTATTTTTTTATTTTTTAATTTTTATTTTTTATGATAGTCACACAGAGAAAGAGAGAGAGAGAGAGAGAGAGAGAGGCAGAGACATAGGCAGAGGGAGAAGCAGGCTCCATGCACCGGGAGCCCGACGTGGGATTTGATCCCGAGTCTCCAGGATCGCGCCCTGGGCCAAAGGCAGGTGCTAAACCACTGCGCCACCCAGGGATCCCCTTTCTCTTGTTAAATCACATTTTTTTCTCTTTAGCTCTCCTTCTATTTTAATATTTACACGTCAACATCTGTGTAATATTTATATGTTGAATACATAGAATCCTGCATGTCAAGGAGCCAAAAGGTCACTTGATTCATGTTTAATTAAAACTATGAGCACATCAAGAACACTTTCTTTCATTTTTTTTAAAGATTTTTTATTTATGTGAGGTGCCGGAAGAGGTTGTGTGAAAAGCATGTGGAAGCGACAGGACTCTACTTCGTGTATCTGAGTTCAATGCAGAGATCGCAAATGTCCTTCTTCAATGAGAGTGTAGCTCGGTCCTAGCTCCCATCAGTAAGTGTCCAGCACACGTCGGCCTGCACAGCTCACACACGTCTGAGAGTTGAGCTCATGGCCTGTCCCTCCCGCATCCTGACTGCCTGTACGGTTCGCTTCCACAGCATTTCGTTCGGTTATTTTCATGTCGATTTGATCATTTTGGTTTCGATTTGATTATTTTCGTTTGGATTGATTATTTTTGATTCGATTTGATTATTTTCGATTCGATTTGATTATTTTTGTTTCGATTTGATTATTTTCGATTCAATTTGATTATTTTCGATTCCATTCAATTTTAGTTTCGATTTGATATTTTCGATTCGATTTGATTTTTTTCATGTCAATTTGATTATTTTGGTTTCGATTTGATTTTCATTTCGATTGATTATTTTCGTTTCGTTTTGATCATTTTCTATTCGATTCGATTATTTTAGTTTCTATTTGATTACTTTCGATTCGATTCCATTATTTTCATGTCGATTTGATTATTTTGGTTTCGTTTCGATTATTTTCGTTTTGATTGATTATTTTCGATTCGATTTGATTATTTTCGATTCAATGTGATTATTTTCGATTCAATTCAATTATTTTCATTTTGTGTGATTATTTTGGTTTTGATTCGATTATTTACGTTTCTATTATGTTTTTATTCGATTCGAATATCTTCGTTTCGATTCGATTATCTTCGTTTTGATTCAATTCCATTCCATTCGATTTTTATCGATTCGATGCGATTTGATTTTCTTCGATTCGATTTGATTCGATTCCATTTTTTTCATTTCGATTTGATTATTTTTCTTTTGATTGTATTCTTTTTATTCCATTCGATAATTTCGTTTCGATTCGATTATTTTCATTTCGATTGGATTATTTTTGTTTCAACTCAATTATTTTCGATTCGACTCGATTATTTTCGATTCGATTCGATTATTTTCGTTTCAATTCGATTTTTTAAATCGATTCGTTTATTTTCATTTCGATTTGATTATTTACGTTTCGATTCGATTATTTTCGTTTTGATTCGATTTTTTTCATTTCGATTCAATTATTTTTGTTTCGATTCGGATATTTTCGTTTTGATTCGATTATTTTCGATTCGATTCAATATTTTTGATTCGATTCGATTATTTTTATTTTGATTCGATTATTTTCGATTCGATTTGATTATTTTCATGTCGATTTAATTATTTTGGTTTCGATTCGATTATTTTCGCTTGTACTTGATTTTTTTCATTTCGATTCAATTATTTTCTATTTGGTTTGATTATTTTCAATTCGATTCGATATTTTAGTTTCGATTTATTTTCAATTCGATTCGATTATTTTCATGTCGGTTTGATTATTTTGGTTTCGATTTGAATATTTTCGTTTCGATTCGATTATTTTCGTTTCTATATGATTATTTCCGATTCGATTTGAATATTTTAGTTTCGATTTGATTATTTTCAATTCGATTATTTTCATGTCCATTTGATTATTTTGGTTTGATTCGATTATTTTCGTTTCGATTGATTACTTTCGTTTCAATTTGATTATTTTCAATTCTATTTGATTTTTTTCGATTCAATTCATTTCTTTTCGATTCGAATTTTTTCGATTTGATTCGATTATTTTCAGTTAGATTTGTTTATTTTCGATTCGATTCAATTATTTTCGATTCGATTTGATTTTTCTCATTTCGATTTGATTATTTTCAATTCGGTTTGATTATTTCGATTCGATTTGATATTATTCGATTCAATTCAATTTGTTTCTTTTTGATTCGATTATTTTCGTTTCGATTCGATTATTTTCATTTCGATTTGACTTTTCTCATTTCGATTCGATTATTTTCGTTTCTATTTTTTTATTTTCGATTCGATTCGATTAATTTCGATTCAATTTGATTATTTTCGATTCGATTTGATTTTTTTCGCTTCAACATGATTTTCATTTCGATTCATTTATTTTCGTTTCGATTCGATTATTATTGTTTCGATTCGTTTATTTTCGTTTCGATTCTATTTTTTCAATTGGATTCGACTCGATTTTTTTCGATTTGATGCTATTTGATTCGATTTTTTTCTTTTCAATTCGATTATTTTCGTTTTGATTCGATTTTTTTCGTTTGGATTCGATTATTTTCATTTCGATTCAATTATCGTTTCGATTTGACTTTCTCGTTTCGATTCATTATTTTCATTTCTATTAGATTATTTTTGTTTCGATTCGAGTATTTTTGATTCTATTCGATTATTTTCATTTCGATTTGATTATTTTCGATTCGATTCGATTATTTTCGTTTCTATTTGATTATTTTCGATTCGATTTGATTATTTTTGATACGATTTGATTATTTTCGATTCGTTTCGATTTTTTTCACTTCTACTTGATTTTTTTTCATTTCGATTCATTTATTTTCATTTCGATTGATTATTTTCCTTTCTATTTGTTTATTTTCTATTCTATTTGATTTTTTCGAATCGATTCAATTCGTTTCTTTCGATTGGAATTTTTTCAATTCGATTCGATTATTTTCATTTCGATTTGTGTATTTTTGATTCGATTCGATTATTTTCGATTCGATTTGATTTCTCTCGTTTCAATTTGGTTAATTTCGATTCGATTTGATTTTTTTCGATTCAATTCAATTTGTTTCTTTTCGATTCGATTATTTTCGTTTTGATTCGATTATTTTCATTTCGATTTGACTTTTGTCATTTCGATTCGATTATTTTTGTTTCTATTTGATTATTTTCATTTCGATTTTTTTTCAATTCGATTTGATTATTTTCGATTCAATTTGATATTATTCGATTCAATTCAATTTGTTTCTTTTCAATTCGATTATTTTCGTTTCGATTCGATTATTTTCATTTCGATTTGACTCTTCTCGTTTCGATCAATTATTTTCATTTCCAAAAACAGAAACAGTCTTGCATTGAATTACTCATAAATTGCTTATTAAGGTGCTAACATTACACTCGTACTGCTTCTTGACATTCCACAGGCCTTAGGAGCTATCAACCATGGCATTTTATTATTATACTTGCTCTCCATTTTAGGTCGGCTGTGTAGAATAGCTTTCAGTGATACCTTTCTAATTGGTTTCGGCTTCTTAAGTATGGTTGGCTTCACATCCTCCCCATCTGCTGCTCTTTTTTTCATCTCTTCATGTTTAGTTCTTGGCCATTTAGTATTCGTAAAGTAAAAGTTTTCAATTTTAAAATGCAAAAATATTGCTTGCAACCACCTATAACTTTATCATTAAAATACATAATATTCATGGGAGACATAATAGAGAGATTGATGCAGAGACATAGGCAGAGGGAGCAGCAGGCTCCATGCGGGGAGCCCGACGTGGGACTTGATCCCGGGTCTCCAGGATCATGCCTTGGGCTGAAGGCGGCACTAAACCGCTGAGCCACCATGGCTGCCCTCATAATAAAATTCTTAAGTGAAGTATTTAACATATATAGTTCTGAACGCCATGCTTCTTAAGCATATTACATACATGATTAGTAAAATAAAATTTTAACCATATTAAAGAGATTTTGGGTTTAACTGATGAACATCTTATTTTTTACATGTGACATCTTTAATTTTTATATATTAAGTTTCTCAATCAATAATATGTAGCTTCATATTTGAAATAATTCCTCATGACTGTAAGGAAAAAATGACAACATATTGCTGCCCTTATTAATATATTAATAAACTTGAATGTCAGTTTAGAATAGACATTTTTATTAGTTGCTTCAAATGTTAAAATAATATATTCTGCCTTCTCATAATACTTCTCAGAGTCCTGGAATTCTTAGTATATTTCAAGTTCTGACTGAACAACAATAAAAATGCATGTCTTAGACCATCAATACCGTTTTTCCAATTCATAGGAGGCAGTGAATAGCTGTCATGCTGTTAGTTCTTTCACTAGATAAAATTCTATTCAAATGCATGTAGTCATGTTACTTAGCAAAATGGACTACGTACATAATTATGTATCTTATATTCATTGGTGTAGAAGTTAAAATTTTGAAGTCTACAACTAAAGGACTTGCATGTTTATCTGACAAACTACTAAAATTCCTTGGGGCACCTGGGTATCTCAGTGGTTAGATGTCTGCCTCTGGCTTAGGCTGTGATCCCGGGGTTCTGGGATTGCATCCCACATCGGGCTCCTCATCGGGAGCATACTTCTCCTTCTGCCAATGTCTCTGCTTCTCTCTCTGTCTGTCATGAATAAATAAATAAAATTTAAAAAAATACTACTATAATTCCTTAAGTAGTAATAGATTATATATTTTAATATATCAATCTTATTGAGCTATATTATTAATCTTATAGTGCATTAAAATTTCATGGTCATCCTTTAGAAGTACAGTAGATATTTCATTTATTTTGCTCACTTTATAATGTTTCAGTAAAAACATTTTACTATACCTAATAATTTTCTGTATTCAACTATCACTACAATGAACTCTGAGAGATTTAAAGATGAATCATATTTCCTGGTTAAGGTAAGATTAACTTGATATAGCATTCTATTGCATTTGTCTATATGCCTGCCTCATCTCTTAAATTTTGGTGCTCTTTCTTTGTCACTGGAATCATTCTATGATATAAATTACTTCACACTAAGGATTTTTTTCCATACTTTGGGGAGATTTTTGGCAGGACTGGATGCCAACACCACTATTTTTTCTATATTGATAATGTCCCCGATTCCTCTATTCAATTTCTGGCAACCTTATGTCTCATTCATTACTACCTTTTCCCCTTTAATTGTTAACTAGAAAAACATTTGAAGGCTTGTAGTATGATCAACATTCTATATAAAACTCTTTTTATAAAAAAAATGAAAATGAAAATAAAAAAAATAAAACTCTTTTTACATTTATTTTTCTACCGGGATCAGCCATTTCTAGTCTCTTTTTTCTTTCTCTTAATAAAGTAGCATCCATCATGTATTTTCCTAGAAATTGTCAGTCCTATCTAATGTCTCTATCACTCTAAGTAAATCTTGATGCTCTAATATGTGACTTAGAGTCACATATATACATGTATTTCATAACTTTTCCCATCAATAAATCTTGATAATTTTGTCCTTAATAAATCTGGATCCCTTATCAACTCATATTTCACTTTATAGAAATCAGCTATTTTATTTCTTTTATTTTAGTAATTTGATTTTTCGATTCACACCAGACCTTAACATAGCTATTAGGATTTTCTTTTCTTTTTTTTTTAAGATTTTATTTATTTATTCATGAGACACACACACACACACACAGAGAGAGAGAGAGAGAGAGAGAGAGAGAGAGAGGCAGAGACACAGGCAGAGGGAGAAGCAGGCTCCATGCAGGGAGCCTGATGTGGGACTCAATCCCAGGTCTCCAGAATCATGCCCTGGGCTTAAGGCAGGGCTAAACCGCTGGACCACCAGGGCTGCCCAAAGATTTTCTTTTTCAAATGCTATATACTCCCATACTCCTCTTTGAGGACTTAGATTGATTTCACTTCTGCCTATGAAATGCAAACTCTTTTTCCTCTAGGTAAGACTCAAAATAACTGTTGTCTTCCATATACTTCTGTGTATATCTGCATTTTATTTTAAATTATCTATGTTAACCAATGCACATTTAATTCACTCATATTATTTTCTTGCTTCTGACCTTAAATTTAACCAAACCATAAAGGGATAGTTTGTAGAAATTGGTTATTCTTCTACACATAAAATGATGGTAGGTTGTAATATAGATGATTTCGTTCCTTTTCTTGGTCTATTTTTCTTCAGTGTTCCTTTTCCAGTGACTGAACAGCACCCATAATTCCTTTGAAGAATAACTGGTTATTTCAATACTGTTGAATGAAAAAAAAATATTTAATCTGTTTGGTTAGGTTTTGCTATGATTTATTTATCAATTCTTTTTTGAGAACCCTAAGAAATTGACTATGTGAATGGGTCAGGGCATAGGGGCAGAGGGAGGAACTAGGAGACACTATAGGAAGGTCACCTAATGGGCACCTGGATGACTCAGTTGGGTAAGTGTCTGACTCTTACTTTTGGCTCAGGTCATGACCTCAGAGTCCTGGGAAAGTCAAGCCCTGCCTAGGCTCTGCACTCAGTACAGTCTGCCTGGAATTCTCTCCCTCTCCTTCTGCCCCTCTCCCTGCTCTCTCTCTCTCTCTCAAAAAATAAATAAAATCTTGTTTAAAAAAATGAAGGTCAACTGAGCAGGGGTGATAGATGAGAATGAGGCACGAGCATTAGGGAGTCAACATTAGGGACTAATTTTCAAGTGTAGCAACTCTGGCAGACCTTCTATCACCTGGAATGAACAAAGCATTTCATCTGTGCTGAGGAACAGATCTTTAAGTCACTGGTAGATAAGAGCCTCTGTTAACAGGGACTGAATCTTGTACAGCATCCAGAAAAAGGTCAAATTCTAGTTTTGGGCCTCTCTATCTGAATGATCCTGGGAAAACTGCCTTACTTTTCTACATCCTTAGTTTCAACTATAAAATAGAAGCATAATGATAAGAATATCTAATTTTAGAGTTATTGTGAACATTAATGTGACAATGTATGTAGAAAGCTTCGGAAATAGTAGCTGTGTATTTGTTACTGCTTATTTACCAACTCAAATCTCATAAGTTCCACCTTAGATTCCAGAATCCAGCAACTTTGGGTGTAATTTAACAATGCCTTGACACGAGCTCGTGCCATGTGAAATACTCCTTTCTTCTCTTACACACAATGAGGAGACCACAGTAATCTAGTCAACATTCTCACATGCACAACTCCAAAATTTCTAAGTGGCACAGGAAAGCAGGAAATAATTCTCAGATGGGGGAATAAAAATCAATGTTTCCCCTTTTCCTCCCTCAGATATGTATCTCTGAAAAAAATATTTCAGGAGCGTCCCCAGAGTGTGTACCATGGGATCCAGCAAAAATGAAGAGATGCCTACCTTACTGTTGGATTTCCTACTTCCCTATTTAACTACCTGCCCCTTCCCACCTCACCTCACTACTTTGTTCCTCCCTTCTGCTCTCTGGGCTCAAATTCCAAATAAACTCCACACATGCAAGCTAGCCTCAGGCATAAGAGAATCTGAGCTACAACAAATCCTCTGCCTAGGTAGCTAAAGTCATTTATCATGCAGATTTCACTATTAATTTGTACTTTACATTTGTTCACACATACTTTGTAAGGATGTGTTTTAACTATTTCAGATAACAGTGTCTTGCTCCCAGGCAGAAATTTGAAAGTCTTAAATTTGGGAATTTTATTTTCAATGAGCTCTTTTAGTGTTTCATAACAGTATGTGTGTGTGTGTGTGTGTGTGTATTTCATATAGTATAAAAATATAAATATATGTCATAATGTATAACATATTTCATAATAGTTTTTTCAAAACATTCTTAGAAATAGGAAGCTACCTCAAAATGGTTGCAACTCACAAGGTGGCCAGAGCACAGCTACATCACCTCGACAATATCCCCAGATGCGCCTCTGTTGCCTGCCAGTAGATGATTAAGAGAGGGAGCCAACAGTGGTGACACCAAGTACTTAGCAACAGGGCCGGATGCTTTGAATAGAACATACATTCAGATTTTGGCATCTGGTTCCTACTTTTGCCAAATGTGCCTTGTTTGTATCCACAGCTGTTAAATGTGTTTGTTGAAAACGGATAGATCATGGGGAAGGAAGAGACTGGCAAGAGATATACCCGCTTCTGTGGGAGGCAGTGTCAAGCCAAAGTGCAATTTACTCACAGGGAATTATTTGCTTTAGAAATCTGGTGTCAAAAAAATAAAAAATAAAAAAATAAAAAAAAAGAAATCTGGTGTCATTTATTCGAGTAACTGTGGTATGTGGTAAGCATGAAGCTCATGTTAGAACAGTAATCTTTACGCTTCATTGTAAATCAAGAATTTATAGTTTTGCTGAAATAATTAACACCTAAAGGGCAAGCATATCTTCATTTACTTCAAATAATATAAATCAGTTGTTTAGATTGAATTATTAAAAGCAAGGATTCATATAATTTTCTAATCATACTCATGACTTTTGGCTTTTCCAAACATATTAGCAAAATAAAAGTCTTTCTATTAACTATGTTAATATAGCTAATAGGTGTTTATTAACTATATGAAATTGCTAGCCATTGAAAAATGGCTGAATAATATATGTAATATTTAAATCTTTAGAAGTGTGCATGTTTATTTCTACTCTATGCTTCATTACTATAGCAAAAATTTATTTAAACTATTTTGAAAATGCAAGATCAATTCAACTGTGTATTTGAATAGTTGGCATGGTGAAAATGTATTGAATTCAGTTTTTCTATTACTAAAATGATTTAGAAAAATAGTATAATTTGTCATAAAAAGGAATATATAAGTTTGAGAATGTCCTCAAGCAGTCCTATTACTACTTACCATTTTTTGTTAACTACAAATAAAGTCATAATTGATGGGTAATATAAAATTAATCAGAAGTGGGATAGTTTGAACAGTGTGTACATAGTGTGATAAGAAATGTATAGTTTACCCACTAAAAAGTCAATTTCACTTGTCATTTCAATCTAATGACTGTTGACTAAATTACAAGAGTTCTTCTTACTCTAAAGTTTCACATTGTCTTACATTGCACATATTGCATACTTTAATTTTATATTGTCTTATCTCCAGTAACCAAGTGCCCATAGAATGTTCTGCAGCACTCAAGGAATCACAGGAATGAATAAACAAATTTATGAATCACTATATTTTTCTATTTTAATTTTTCTAATTCCTTGGCCATTAGGGTTTAATACATTAGGATGATTTTTATAGTTGAAAAAGCAATCTTAGAAGTTAAACAACTTTTTCAAATTAGAAAATAAGCCTAAAAATTCTAAATTGTCTCAGAATCAATTCTTCCTTCCTAAAATTTATGATCCTCTATTCCAAAAGGTGTTTCAAAAAGAGAAATGGGAAAAGAGATTCCCTTTTCTCAGGATAAAGGGAGACTCCTGCTGCTCTTGTGATAAAAGAAAAAGACTTCTCTTGTCATAACTTTCCTCTTCCTTTGTGATTAAACTATCTCTCATGATCATATGAAACTTTCTTCTACTTTTGTGACAATAAAAACTAATGACAAGGGCCCTGAAAGCAATAATAATAGTAAAAGAATATTTTTCTTCACCTCTGTCCTTTTTTTTCAGAAGTAACATGTAAGTGAGAAGTCTAAACTGACATTCTATTTCAGGATATTGTAAAGAATGGTCAATCCCGTGGATAATTTTATTTTGGGTAACTGTGCTGGTATTGACCATACTGTAATAACTGAAAAAGCGAGGGGGGGGTAGTTTAAATTAGATTTGATGTTTCTACTAGCTACTGTTGAGGTAGGTATGCTGCCAGGACCAGCCAGTAGACCATGTTCATAGGCTCCTTAGTCCATCTATCTCTTTTCCAGCATATATCTATGTGTGTGTGTGTGCGTGTGTGTGTTGCCTACCTTTAAACTGTTGCCATTGGAGTATCTTAATTATTCATAATTTTATCATGATCCTTAAAAATAGTTTATGACATAACTATGAATATCTAGACTCACACAGATGTGAAGCACATAAACATTATATAAACACAAAAATGATATATTTTAATTTAAAAATGAAATTTAGATTACCAGCTTGAATGCTTTCATTTGCAGTTAATGACACCTAAACTAAAAGAGTTTAAACAAATTTCTCTGGCCTGTAACTGAAAAATGGAAATTTCGATTGGTCTCCAGGGCTTCAGTTCCCACTTTGGGAGGGCTCTATTTCACATTTGCACATGTCTTAGATTATATTATAATTGGCAATTTGCTGACACCAGTTGAAGCCACGTATTTCCTCCTTCATATGTAAGGGAAGACAAATAATTGTTTTTCACAATTCAGAACAAACTTTGGAACATTGATCTAAATGGATCAACTAGAACCAATCACTGTGGTCAGCATAATGTCAAGCAATGATTGGTTTAACTATCTGGCTCTCCTGGATTACCACTCACTCTGGATCCGTCTTTGTCATGGAGATTTCATTACATTTGGCCTAAGTAAGATGTTAACTAGTGTCATTGCAACAGAATAATTGATCTTCTAAAATTTAGTTAATGTTATAAAAGGGAGACGTGTATTGTAAAAGTAATTATTTCCCCTTCCTAACATTTCAAAAAACAAAAAATAAAAGGGTGTTAGTTGCTATTTAGAAAAAAAGTTTTCAGATTTCTTTGTGTCTACAGAATAATAGCATTTCTTTTTGCTTTCAGTTAACTTGAAAATACTATGTATTTTACATGCATATTTCTAAATTTGTGTAAGTTGTGATTATGTTTTATATTTTGTAAATATTTAGTCAAATATGAAATAATTATTTGATCTTGGGTAAAAAATGTGTATATAAAAATACATGTATATATATATGTATATATGCAAGTGGTAGGGAATACACCGATTAATTCATTTATTTTTCAGTTATTTTTAGTAAGTACCCATCTCTATTTTACAAAGAAAAGATATATACTTGAGAGATTATGAATTTTCAAAGTATTAAATGTTCTCACTGGGACCCCTACCACTGTTTGCTATGCAGTGCTTGTTGTTAGGACCATAAATCTGGGCATATAATATTAAGGACAGAGTTGGAGCTGTCTGATTTGAAGCATATAAAGTCTTAACTGCCACAGATAATGTCAATCCAAATTATTATTTCCATTTTAATACAGATTATAGGACAAAAAGACATAAATGGAAATTAAAAAATAAATTCACCACATATTTCAGAAAGTACCTTTTCATGTGGAGAATAATTAATGCTTAGAAGAGCCTGTGGCAAAGTTGTTGAGGCAAAAACAGGGATGTCATTCAAGAAATTAGATGCCATCCTTGGGGAAATGGAGTACTAAAAAGGCTATGCCTTGATGGACCAAATGACCTTTATTCTCTCTCCAAAAATCTCTCATGTTCTTATAATTCTAATCAAGAGATATTTCAGCATTTTGGCCTCCAGCAATGTCAATTCTTACTTGAATTATTCACCTCACCAGTTCACGGCTGAGGAAGAACCTTTCTCGTAGTGCTACAAAGACTTCATATTGACCACACGTAATTCCCAACATTGTTGCTCATGCATGCTTTATTCATAAAGATGCCTTAGGTCTGATACTATAAAGTGCTTGATTATAGAAAGAGTCTTTTTTAAATCCATTGTGATTGCACACAGGCCCAAATTGGAGAAGAGTGGACATAACTAACTTCATTAATTACGGAGGGAATGTGGAGTTTTAAAAAAATTTTCTTGGCAAAAGTTATTTCAAAATATAGTTGATTCTTGAGGGATGTGGCATATATAAATCTGTTTGTTTCTCAATTATCTTGGATATGTTAATGCACTATCTCTAGTTATTGACTTTACTTCAATAGAAGATTATAAAATAAACATTTTAAAAAATGTTCGATTTAAAAAGAGGTTAATTACAGTTGATCTAAAATCACACTAAAAATACACACTTTTAAAAGCTAGCAATGTACACTGAATACATGAAATATACAAAGTTGACTCTGTGCATTTGAGTAAAGTTGGGGAAATCAGCTATCTACAGTCTTCTAATTTTCAATAGAGTTAGCTGAGTTTTTGAGGCTCTGAAGATATTGTGAAAGCTACATTCCCCCTATTAGGTTCTTAAAGTGATATTCAGTGAAAGAAAAAGGACATGTTTCTATCTGTCATATAAATGGACTCCTACTAGAGTTCCCTCTGTGTATCACAAATTGGAACTCAGTGGTGAACTAAGTGTTGAGAGCATATTTTCAAAAGCTAGCCAAAGGTCACATAAATTGGACAGTTCAAAGCTAAAGAAACTAGAGGCTTGAAAAATGCCAGTATATTTAAGTGTTTTTATTTATTTACTTATTTATTTAATTTATTTATTATTTTTATTTTTTATTTAAGTGTTTTTAAAACAAATATTTTATGAATAGTTGCCAAAGATAAAAGCTATATCAAATATACTAAAAATATATATGTATATATATAGCACAAGTTGTTTCACAATAGATTAAATCTGCTAGTAATTTGTAAATGATAGTTTTTTGAAGTACTCTAAGAAAATATTATACTAACAAATGACAAAATTTATAAAATAGTCTGTGCTAAAGAGAAAATGGGTAAAAACATTATTCTAAATAATATGTTCTGTGTACTAGCTCTTTTTTTCATTTCTTTTTTTTAATTTGTTTTAATTTATTTATGATAGTCACACACACAGAGAGAGAGAGGCAGAGACCCAGGCAGAGGGAGAAGCAGGCTCCATGCACCGGGAGCCCCACGTGGGATTCAATCCCGGGTCTCCAGGATCGCGCCCTGGGCCAAATGCAGGCGCTAAACCACCCTGTACTAGCTCTTATAACCTTTTAAATTATGCACAGCACAAGCTATCTGCCTCTATCTGCACCTCTCCGTGGATGATGGGATGGTGAAAGTCTGACATAACTGAGTCTTCATTTTAGGATTTTTAAAGAGGGATTTATCTAATATTAGGGTATAATCAGTTGTATTCAAGTAGCCATAAAACCCTGTGGTCATGTCATTCAGAAGACAAGCCAAGGGATACCTGGGTGGCTCAGTGGTTGAGTGTGCCTTCAGCTCAGGGCGTGATCCCGGAGTCCCGGGATCCAGTCCTGCTTGGGGTCTCTGTGGAGAGTCTGCTTCTCTCTCTGCCTATGTCTCTGCCCCGTCTCAGTGTCTCTAATGAATAGACAAATAAATTAATTTAAAAAAAGCCAAGCCAAATGGGTGATTTGAAGAGAGAAATGAGGCCTGATGGCTTATGAGATATAGGTACAAGTATATTTGTTGAGAGGGGAGAAGACTGTACAGGATGATGAGCCCTTGAGCGATCTAAGATATAGTTGTAAGACTACTGAATGGGTAGAGAAAGCCTAGCTGTGGTTCACAGAAGGGATGAGGGAGATATGAGAGGCTAAAAACCCAGAAATTAGTAATACTACCAGGCTTGCAATGCTTAATGCTTGGCTTCCTTGAGAACCTTTATACTTGCCCAACTCATTTGAAAAATCACCGCTTTAAACATTATATCTTATTACTTTCTGATATTGAAACATAGATATTCCCAGGACAGAGAATTTAGGGTACATAAAAGAAAATGTCAAAAAGGCTTATATTTCCAAAAATAAGAAAGAGTCAAGCAGAAAAGAAAAGCAGTATAAATATTTCTAGGTGATAATTGTGCGTTTTAACTTGCCTGATCTTTCACTCTTCTATGAGGCAACAGAGAATGATTTTTGTGACCCCATTTTCCCTTTAATACATTCCATGACAATCAGTTGTTTTCTGGATGTATCCCTTACTAGATTAAAAGTTTCATAAAAAGAATTACTTGGTCTTATTCCCAGGATGCAAACCCTAGGGCCTGAAACATAACAGTTAGTAAATATTAAAACAATACAAAAAAAAACACCCTGAAATCATACTTTGAGGTTTAGGTGTTTTTTTTTTCTTTTTTCCCAGCAATTCTATACATTTCTCAGTGCTCATCAAGCTAAGTTTACTCTCCATTCTTTTTATCTAATTCACTCATCACCTCCATTGACCTCCCCTCTGGCATCTACCAGTTTGTTCTCTAAGAATTTTGGTCTCTTCTTTGCTTTGTTTTTTCCTTTGTTTTATTTCCTAAATTCCACATGAGTGAAATCTGTTGTATTTGTCTCTGAGGGACTTATTTCACATAACATTATACTCTCGAGATTCATCCATGTTGTGGTAATGGCAAGATTTCATTCTTTTTTATGGCTGAGTAATATTTCACCATGTATATACACCACATCTTTTTTATCCATTCATCTATCAATGGACGTAGGTTGACTATTGCAAATAATACTGCAATAAACAAAGGGGTGCATATATTTTTTTTCAAATTAGTGTTTTCATTTTCTCTGACTGAATACCCAAAAGTGGAATTACTAGATTACGTGGTAATTCTATTTTTGATTTTTGTGGAAACTCCACACTGTTTTCCACAATGGCTGCACCAATTTGCATTCCTCCAGTGTAACAGGATTCCTTTGTCTCTACATCTTCACCAACATTTGTATTTTTGATTCTAGACATTTTGACAGGTGTGAGGTGATATCTCATTGCAGTTTAGATTTGCATTTCCCTGATGTTGAGTGATATGGAGCATCTTTTTATGCGTTTCTTGGTCATCTGTATATCTTCCTTGGGAAAATGTCTATTCAGATCCTCTGCCCATTTTTGATTGGATTATTGGGGGTGGGAGGGTTGATGTTGAGTTGCATGAGTTATTTATATATTTTGTTATTAACCCTTATTGAAGAAGTCATTTGCAAATATTTTTCCTGCAATAGGCTGCCTTTTTCTTTTGTTGATAGTTTCCTTTGCTGTGCAAAAGCTTTTTATTTTGATGTAGTCCCAATAGTTTAATTTTGCTTTTGTTCCCTTTGCCAGAGGAGACATATCTAGAAAAATGTTTCTATGGTTGACATCAAAGAACTTACTATGTTCTTACTATGTTTTCGTCTAGGAATTTTGTGGTTTCAGGTCTCACATGTAGGTCTTAATCCATTTTGAGATCATTTTTGTGTATGGTGTAAGAAACTGGTTCAGTTTTATTCTTTATTCTTTTGCACATAGCTATCCAGTTTTCCCACACCATTAATCGAAGAGACTCTCTTTTCCCCATGATATATTCTCAGATCCTTTGCCGTAGATTAATCAACCATAAATTACATGGATTCATTTCTGGATTCTCTATTCTGTTCTGTTGATCTATGTGTCTATTCTTGTGCCAGTACGATAATGCTTTGATTACCACAGCTTTGTAACATAACTTAAAATCCAGGATTCTGATACCTCTGGCTCTGTTCTTCCTTCTCAAGTCTGGTGCTCAACTAGTAGTACCTTAGCACCTTACTCTGGTGCAAGTCTACAATATATTTTTAGAAATACTTTGAGCCCAATAGTTTTTAAATACAGAATATTTTGGATGTTAGGGAGGTAAAATGATGGAACATATTCTGGATATTGCAAAATGTCCTCACTGGGGATGCCCAGGTGGTTCAGTGGTTGAGCATCTGCCTTTGGCTTGGAGTGTGATCCCTGGGTCTTGGGATTGAGTCCTGCTCAGGCTCCCCAGAGGGAGAGCCTGTGTCTCTGCCTCTGTGTGTGTGTGTCTCTCATGAATAAATAAATAAAATCTTTCAAAAAAATCCTCACTGGCCTCTGGGGAGCATGTTAAGATTTTAGGAGAATCAAGCATGTTAAGATTTTAGGAGCAAAATGTATAATTAAGTATAAATGCATACATACTAAAATAATATGTCAGTTCAGGTTATGTGTGTTTACCCATTAAGCTAAGTTCAAGTCAGGTTTTATGGTCAAATGAATTTAAAACGGCTTCTGGGCTTCAGACATTTTGGATTTAGGAACTGAAGATAATGGTTTATAGACTTAGACTAACTTCTTTTGCATAGCTCTTTCTTCTTTTTCAAATATTTCTTTCCCACAATTAATGTTTCTCAATTATAAGTAGATACAGTGCTTGTTTTTGAATATAAATAACTTACAACATTCTCTTTATACTCCTAAAATAAAGCACAGAGATAATACGATGTATCTAAAGGAATAAGTTTTAAAGGAATTAATATAAAATCCTAATATACAAAACAGAAATTTTAAAATGCATAATAATATATGTGACAATATGTATATGTTTATGCATATATTAGGTTTGTGGAAATGTGGATTAAGTGGACAAAGGTTCTAACTCGGGCAAACATAATGAAGTAGTCCAATAATTGTACCTGTGGTTAGAATCACTATGATTGTGCCGCTGCAAATGTAGGCAAAGTGTGATTTATCCGCTATGCGCATATCTAGAGTAGTGTTCCCAAGGGCATGACTTACAAAATGCTAAACAAGCCTTGGAAAATTATGTATATTTATATACAGACATATGTATATATATAATACATACATGCACATATATATGTGCATGTATATATGTGCATCCATATACATACATATACATGCACACATATATATGTATATATATTTGGTGATAGCTGTTTTCCCGAAAAATTTATTTCATAAATCAGTTAAAAAAAAACTTGGCAATTATCTACAAACTGTAAAATGCTCTAAGACCAGATAATTATAAGCTGGCTTTCCCTCTAAAATGAGGGGCAGGATATTGGAAAGTTTGCGGCATCTGAGCAGTTGTGGCGCCCTGCAGGACTGCTCTGTCCCTCACACCACCAGACAGCTCTCATCCCTGGCTCTCCTCACTAAATGTCAGCAGTGCTCCACTAATCATGTTGACAACAAAAGCTGCCCCCACACATTTGCCAAATGCCCTCCGCCTCCCATGAGAATCACTGACCCATCTCATCCTCGCGACCACCCAGTCAACTGATCTTCTTATTCTCACTGTGTTAGATGAAGCCACTGAGGGACAGAAAAACTTGGCAGACCGTTATTACTGACTTTCAAAGCAGGACTCTACCTGACAGACATCCTAACCTCTAGCTCAGCTATCTCTCCACCACACTGGCCAATCCTTACGGGGCTATAAGTATTGTTGCTTCTCATTTTCCACATGTTTGGGAGCTAACTCTGTTGCCTTGTGCTTTCTATTCTCTTCCTGCAAGTCCTTAAGTTCTAATGGTTTTGGGGTGGAGAAGGAATTGGTTCCTGACTGTCAGTTACACGGAGAGTGAGACTCAGTTGTATTTTTGAGGTGTCAGTCTAGTCTTGCACTTCTGCTACATTCTGTTTGAAAATAAATGATCTAGCACTTTTCATGTAAGAAAAGCCAGGTCTATCAACAGGAGACTGAGTGGTTGTATTAATTATCTATTCCAATGTGACGGGTCACCCTTAACACTTGGTATCTTAAAACAATTAGCATTTTTTTATTTCAATAGGTTTCTGGGGGGGGCAGGAATCCAGGGGAGGCTCCGTTGGGTAGCTTTGGTTTAGGGTCTCCTCATAAGATTTCAGCCAGGATATAGGCTCCAGCTGCATCATCTCAAGTAAGCAGGCCCAGAGGATTCACTTCCAAGCCCATTCTCACGGCTGTTGGCAGAAGCCCTCCGGTCCTCACCATGTGGGCCTCTCTTGATTATGACAGGATAGCTGGCTTCCTCACAACAGATCATCTGAGAGAGAAAAAGAGAGAGCAAGAGAGAGAGAGGATGCAGGAAGTCATTTTTGCCTTTTATGCCCTCATCTCCAATTCACAAACAATCACTTCTACTGTATTTGTTGGAAAAGAGCCACCAGTTCCAGCCTATGCTCAGGTGAGAGGAATTAAAATGTGTTTCTTGAAAGAAGGATTAGCAACAATTGTAGATATATCTTTTTTTTTTAACATATCTTTTTTTTTTTTTTTTTTTAACCACGGTAGAGGTCATTCCAGTTTTGAGACTCTTGTCTGGTACTTGGTTGCGGTTGGGAAACAGTTCTACTCATGACACCTCACCTAGAATCCCTCAGTCCTTTTCCCTAGTTTTGTGCACCCAAACTCCAGCTTCCTGTTTCACTGCCAAAGGCGAGCATTTGTCATGCTGGGAGGTTTGAGCTTGACCACTAAAGTGCCTCACACATTTGGAAAGGCAGAACAGTGAAGTCTCTCCATGTCCCAAGGACACACACACACACACACACACACACACACACTGTAACCGGTGGCTGACTGGGATAAACCTAACAAAGCCCAGCTGCTCTCCTCTGAGGCAGAGAATAACCTCTAAGACGGACTTTCCCTTCTACCACTCCCCCTGAGAGCGGGCTAAATCTGGGACTTCATCTACGGTTGCACTTGGCCTCACTCTTTCCTCTTCCCCAGTCTGCTTCCCTCTAGCCTGGACTATCTTCTCCTGAGACATTGTCTTTCATAAATTACTTGCAAGGGTTCAGGGTTTGCTTCTGATCCACAGAGAGAGCATGTAGTATTTTGTTTGCCTAGAGCTTTGCAAAAATTTTAAACTCTATGTTTATGTTATGGATGGTATTTTATTCAGAGCTATACTGTCAGCAAGAAAAAAAAAAAAGAAAAGAAAAGGAAAGAAAAGAAACAGATTCAGGTTAGCTCAAGGGAAGAGCAGAGTTCTTTAGCCATATGATCTCACAGATATTTGGGGAAGATATTTAATGTCAGCATGGAATCACGGGGACTTAACATGGAAAAGAGACTTTCCGTCTCTCAGGGGACATATGACCTCTCCCATCACTGCCCTCCTGGTGGATATTCCATCATTCTCTTTTCTCAAATGGCTTTTCAGCTTCTTTTCCTTAAACGTGGTTTGATGCAGCTATTCCATGCCTCTCTCCATTTTCATGAGCTCTGTTCCATTATCCATCATAAAGTTCCTATTTCTTGCTTTGTTTCATGTTTCAAATTAAGAAAAATAAAAAAAAAAATTAAAAAGTCCTAACTGAAGTTTCTCACCCCACCCCCCCCCGCCCCCGCCATAGCCCAACCTGAGTGTGCTGGTGGTGCTGCCCACCCAACAGTCAATTGCTTGTGCTTCACCAGCTCTGTAGAGGGGATGTGGACAGGACTGATCTCTTAGAAGATTGGTTCGAGGGAGATCTCTTTGAGTGGGGGAAAGAGTGAAACTATGGCCAATAATGCTAGTGATAGTTTGATAGAAACAGAGAAAATAGTTTATGAGATACAAATTATTTTTCTGTGGTGTTTTAGGAGTCATCACATGTGTACACCAGTTAGCTTTAAGTGAAGTTCTATAAATTTAGGAGCTGGTGGTAGTAATCACACAAGTTGCCCCACGTCAACTTATACACTCCTCATTCTGTAAGAACACCCTTGAGTACTTGAGTTAAAGCCACATAAGTCAGAGCAATGTTTTGCTGATCTAAGATGAAAAGGATCTCTAATGCGATAGTGTCTTTGGTGTTTGCTCCTTTAAAACATACTAATGCATATGTTTGCCCCCGTGAAAATGTAAAGCAAAAATGTTTGTTTAAAATACTCTGTAATTCCCTTTACCACCATTTTAAGATGGCACTTAAAGAAGTAAGTGCAACATTCCTTCTAGTACAAAAGCCATGAACAAGACTCACTATATAAATATTTTGCTCCATGGCACAAGCATTAACATATCATGGCTATAAAAACAACACTCAATCATAGTGCCAGACTTTGGGTACCGTCTTAAATGTGGTAGCTGAGGTTTAAATGCTTGTAAACACAAAAAGATTCCCTTGAATGATGTCTGGAAAGGTAGAGCTTCAATGGACTTGCCTTCTTCATTCTCCTTATTGGGGAGGAAAAAAAGAGAAGCAAGTATATGAAACGCTTCCACGTGCCTATCCAACGGGTCCCACTATGCTCTGAGTGGCCAGACCTACATATATTCTGGGATCTCACGGAGGGTGTGTGTCAGTCATGGTTGTCGCTTGCCAACCACAGAATCCTTTCTGACTAGTGTAAAAAAAAAAAAAAAAAAGAAGAAGAAGAATGGAATGAAAGAATATTAGGTTGTTTACAAACTCTCTGCGAGGGCCAGAGATTCATGTTCTATTCTCTGCTTGCTTTTCTTGCCATTTTTTCTCTCTACGGTTAGTCTGTGGTGAGGGTGGTGGTGGAACCAATCAGCAAGAAAAGTGTATTTGAGTTATTAAATGAGAGACTTATTTTATTTTTTTATTTTTTTTTTTAATTTTTTTTTAATTTTTTTTTTTTATTTATTTATGATAGTCACAGAGAGAGAGAGAGAGAGGCAGAGACAGAAGCAGGCTCCATGCACCGGGAGCCCGACGTGGGATTCGATCCCGGGTCTCCAGGATCGCGCCCTGGGCCAAAGGCAGGCGCCAAACCGCTGCGCCACCCAGGGATCCCAAGATCTCCCTTTTAACAGTAAGCCTTGCACCTCCTTTCTATCATCTCTCTAACCCCTGACAACAACAATCTATTCTTGATCTCTATAATTTTGACATTTGGAGATTTGTAGTGTCTCAGACTGCATTTTTTTCTATAGCTTTTTTTAGTGGTTGCTATAGGGTTTTTTGGCTCAACTTATCAGTGTCTATTGGTGTCAACACTTTACCAGCTCAAGTGAAGTGTAGAAACTTACCTGTCTTTATATTTGATTTTCCCCTTTTGTAATAGTCTTAAGTATTCCTTCTACGTACCCTGAAAAACTACATTAGGTAGTGTGATAATTTTTGTTACAACCATCAAATACAACTTAGAAAACTCGAGAGAAGAGGAAGTTCTAGAAGGTACCCATATTTTTGCTTTTTCCATTTTTCTTTTTTTTCTTCCTGATGTTTCAAAGATTCTGCCTTCCATAATTTTATTTCTGGTTAGAGAATTTCCTTTAGGCATTCTTTTTGGGTAGGTGTGCTGGTAATGGTTTTAGTTTTAGTCCTTAGTTTTCCTTTATCTGGGGAAGGAGGATTCTTTCAGTTCTGAAGGATGTTTTTGAGAATATAGGATTCTTTTTTTAAAAAAGATTTTATTTATTCATGAGAGACACACAGAGATAGGCAGAGACATAGGCAGAGAGAGAAGCAGGCCCCTGTAGGGAGCCCAATGCACAACTCGATCCTAGGACCCAGGGATCACGACCTGGGCCAAAGGCAGACGCTCAACCACTAAGCCACCCAGGTGTCTGGAGAATATAGGATTCTGAATGAATAGTTCTTTTCTTTTGATGCTTGAAAAATGCTGGGCTACTTTTTTTCTGGTTTCCGTGCACTCACATGAGAAATCTGCTATCATTCAATTGTTTTGGGCCTATATGTAATGTATCGTTTCTCTCTACTTTAAGACTTTTTTCTTTGTTTTTAAGTTTCCAGAAGTTTGACTGTGATGTGTCTTGGTATGGATTTCTTTGAATTTATTTTGTTTAGTTTTTACTTAGCTTCTTGAATCTTTAAGCTTATGTCTTTTGCCAAATTTGGAAAATTTTCAGCCATTTTTTTAATTTGAGTAACTTTTAGCTCCATCTCCTTTGTCCTCTGCTTCTGGGAACTCACATGACATAAAAGTTAGATGTTCTGTTACATTCTCCTGGGTCCCTGTTTATTTATCTTCTCAATCCATTTGATCTCCTAGTTGCTCAGAATGGATATTTTCTGCTGCTTTATTAAGGGTTTTATTTCAGGTTTTGTAGTTTTCAATTCTAAAATTTCAATTTGCTTCTTCCTTCTACCTTATATTTCTTTGTTAAAACATACTATTTTCAAAATCTATTTTAAGTATGTTCATAATTGCTTGTGGAAGTATTTTTTATGAAGGCTCCTGGAAATCCTTATCAGATGATTCTAACATCTGTGCTGTTTGGATGTTAGTGTGCATTGATTGTCTTTTCTCAGTAGTTGACATCTTCCTGGTTCTTTGTAAGATGAGCGGCTTTTCATTTAAATTTGGACAGTTTTAGTATAATACTATGAGATCTTATTTAAATCATGTGTTTTAAAAGAAATCGTGTATTTTTGCAGGCTTCTCTTGATACGTCTTTGGCAAAGGAAGTGAGGAAGTGAATGCTACTTTGTTACTGTCCTGTGGGAGTAGAAGTCTAGGTTCACCACCTGGCCTCACTGACAGGGGAAGTAGGGGCTCTCTGTTACTAACGGGTGGAAGTGGAGTTCAGGCTTCCTGAAGGCCTCCATCTATAACACTCTGGCTAGGCTTTGGGTGGTGGCCGCGGCTGGGCTCCGGCTTTCCGTCCGCGGAGGGCGAGGCGGCGTGGACAGCGGCCCCGGCACCCCGCGCCCCCCTGCCGCCTGCAGCCGCGCGCCCGCCCGCGGCGCCCCGAGCCCGCCGCCCGCCGCTTCTCGCGTCAGCGCCCGCCCGCCCGCCGCCGCCGCGGCCCAGCGAGCGGCCCAGATGCAGGCCGTCAAGTGTGTGGTGGTGGGAGACAGAGCTGTAGGTAGAACTTCTCTACTGATCAGTTACACAACCAATGCATTTCCTGGAGAATACATCCCCACTGTCTTTGACTACTACTCTGCCAACGTTGTGGTAGATGGAAAACGAGTGAATCTGGCCTTATGGGATACAGCTGGACAAGGAGATTATGACACATTACGTCCCTTATCCTATCCGCAAACAGATGTATTCTTGATTTGCTTTTCTCTTGTGAGTCCTGCATCATTTGAAAATGTTCGAGCAAAGTGGTACCCCGAAGTGCGACACCACTGTCCCAACACCCCTATCATCTTGGTGGGGACTGAACTTGATCTCAGGGACGACAAAGACACGATTGAGAAACTGAAGGAGAAGAAGCTGACTCCCATCACCTACCCACAGGGTCTGGCCATGGCTAAGGAGATCGGTGCTGTGAAATACCTGGAGTGCTCTGCTCTCACGCAGCGAGGCCTCAAGACAGTGTTTGATGAAGCTATTCGAGCGGTTCTCTGCCCCCCTCCCGTCAAGAAGAGGAAGAGAAAATGCCTGCTGTTGTAGATGTTGGGTTCCCCTGCCCCATCCCCCTCAGAACCTTTGTACGCTTTGCTCAAAAATGGTGGAGCCTTCGCACTCAATGCCAAGTTTTTGTTACAGATTAGTTTTTCCATAAAACCATTTTGAACCAATCAGTAATTTTTAGGTTTTGTTTAAAGTGTAAGACTTCAAACTTTCACATTAAAATTTAGCCCTAAAATGGCCAGCTTTCTTAAAGCCTTATTTTTCAAAAGCCCCTATTCTTGCTCAGATTAAGAGTTGCCAAAATACCTTGTGAACTAAGTTGCATTGTTGTGCTGAGAACACTAAGCACTAAACCGTTCAAGATCCCTGTCCTTCAGAAGAGACGGCAGTGTCTCAGGTTTGGACCTGCAGACCTGTGCTTGCTAGTTTCCAGTAGGAAAGCCGCACAGCCTCCTCGAGCTGTAGCCACATGGCCATCTAAGCCCGGGGCCACGCCCTAACTGTACTGTATGTCCTCACGGAAGGAGCATAATGACTCAATTCTTTGGATCAGTCTTTTTGATTTTGTAGTGAAATTTTTTTGAAAAGTTAGTGTATTCCATTGTATACATAAACCACAAAGGAAGGGAGAAGAAATGTTGGGAAATATCAGGAGGGGAGACAGAACATAAAGACTCCTAACTCGGGGAAACGAACTAGGGGTGGTGGAAGGGGGGAGGAGGGCGGGTGTTGGAGGGGAATGGGTGACGGGCACTGAGGTGGACACTTGACGGGATGAGCACTGGGTGTTTTTCTGTATGTTGGTAAATTGAACACCAATAAAAATTAATTAAAAAAATAAAAAATAAAAAGTGAAAAAAAAAAAAAAAAAGTTAGTGTATTCGCTTTTGCTGACATTTTGAACAGACCTCTCACTCCCATGTTCCTCCAATGAGGGCGGGGGGCACAGCATGTGACGTGATCAAAGGATAAAGACAGTATTTTGACAAAATCCGGAGGTTAATTTACACTGCATTGTACACGTCATAATCAAACTGAGTAAAAGTGTCACGGGTAAAATTTTAAAAGGTTAATTTCTGTCAAATGCAGTAAATGAAGAAAGGTCGGTATTATCACGAAGTGTTTTAAGCTTTTCCTTTTTCTTAGACCTGCCATCCTTCCTGAAATTGGGCATTTAATTCATCTTTGAACTGGTTGTACCCATAGTTGCTAACTTAGTGCTTTTCTTATAGAACCCCTTCTTAACGAGCAATATGCCTCCTTGTATTATAAAATCTTTCTGATAATGCGTTAGAAATTTTTTTTTGTAGATTAGTAAAGTGCATTCCTGTTTCCTTGTTACTTTATTCAAAGCTAATAAGTACTCTCCTTAGTTTTCTAGTAACTAGGTGTAAAAATCATGTGTTGCAGCTTTACAGTTTTTGAAATATTTTAGATATTCCTAAACTTTGAACTTTCTTAACATCACTGTCTTGCCAGATCACCAATACTGTCCCCTAACGCTGGCCCTCCTCTGCCTCACCCCCCCGGACACACGCTTCCCGTTGCCCTGCCTGACCATGTTCCCTTGGGTCTGTGACATTCTGTAAGCCCGTGCTTGTGCTAACGAAGTTCTGTACGACTTACCCGCTGGCAACAATACAAGGTTGGACCTCTCAACCAATAAAATAGAACAACATTTTTTAAATTGACAGTTGCAGAATCGTGGAGTGTTTTTACATTGATCTTTTGCTAATGCAATTAGCAGTATGTTTTGCATGTATGACTTAATAAATCCTTGAATCATAAAAAAAAAAAAAAAAAAGTAACACTCTGGCTAAAAGGGAAAGAGTGCATCATTATTGCCCTTCATGTGGTCTCTCCTAACACTGTGGGGGGTGGTTCTATTATTGCTGAGTGATGGTATAAGGAACAACTTTCCTCCATTGGGCCTCCTGTACATTACTCCAGCAAGGATGAAGAAGTGGGTGCTTTCTTCATCACTACTGGATAGGATGGAAGTCCAGGCATAGACTTAAGAACAGGCATAAACTTCTTATTTTTCTTTGATTAAAATCAATTGTGCTTTATTTAGTACCCTAATTCTGTCTAAATTAGCCTCACAAATGGAGCATGCAAAAAGTAGGCTTTCAAAAACTAAGCCAAGAGTAAGTTGGCACTGTTATGATGAGCGTGATGTTAGCACTTGGACACCCAGGATCGTGAGAATTATAGAAGAAACGAACGGAAAGACTTGTAACAGTATTAACCTGTCTTTGGAGAAGCTGACTTCATGATTCATTTCAGACCATTGTTTCTAGTAATCATGTAAGCTTTTATGGAACAAATTTATACATTTGCATTTTATTTTTACTACCAAAGTAGTGTTGTCTTTGAGGTAAGTTAAAATTTTAATTTTCTAGCAAACTGAATCTGTTTCCTTTTAATAACGTTACAGTAAGCTGTTTAACAGAGACTAACTAAGCTCCCAGATCTTCTGATAAAATGCACACATGGAAAAAGAGAGAAATATACCATATTTGGTGGGGGTAATAAAAGTGGGAGAAAATACAATTATTTGATTTTCAAAAAGTATTTTAATAAGACAATTATTTCACTTGTTACAGATTTCCATTACAATATGGTTGCCAATTCTTTAGTAAAAAATCCTAAGTATTACCTACCTCTTATTCAACGAATGTGTAGTGATGCCCTATACAGGCAAAGCATTGTATTATATGCAGTATGGAGTAGCGACAGAGAAATACAGAAAATGATCCACACTTTGTACACTGTTCTCATAAAAAAAAAAAAAAAAAACACGAAGTCTGATTCAAGAGGCAAGATATACATCCTTGAAAATGGTGATAAAAGAAAGTTTTTAAAATGTCAAATGAATTGTAATAACCAAATGCTGGAACATCTGTTGGATGAAATAGAAAATTCAGAGGAAACTGAATTGATTGGGAGGTCAGGGTAGCAGCATAAATGGAAAGCAATAGAATCAGTGTGAACAACGTTGAAGTGGTAAAGCATAAGTGCTATGGGTCCAGACACTGGGCCATGAAGTGTGTTGGGTAGATAATGGAAATCAAGAGGGAAGGAGCGCTTTAAAAAAGAGGTGTTCTGTAGAGCCATGGAAGAGATGGAAAAGTGACTTGGTGTCAGATTTCATACCTTGAAAGATTTGGAAATTTGGTAGAGAAGTTTCTACAACAGACTCAGATAAAAAGGCAAATAAATGATCCCAGTAGGAGGTTACATACTGCAGGAGTGTTATTCTATCTATTGGAAAAGTGGAAGATGCACCAGTGAAAGATTAGGATGGCAAAATCAGTTTTGAACCCATCAAGCTTAGTGATTCCAGTAGAAATAAAAAAGAAATGTGAGTATGAAAGAACTCTCAAAGATCTTGGTTCCTGGACTGTTAGCAGGTGGGAAAGGTGGGAGGAAGAGAGGGATGGAAGGGCCAGGAATCAGGAAGAACCAACAAGGACTCTAAACATCTTTTGTTGTTATTGTTGGAAACCAATTTGTAGGTTGTTTCAAATGTTTGATAAAAAACATGGAGGTCACATTTTCAGAATACCTCTGTAAGATATTGTCAGAGGAAAGAAATAGAGAAATAAGATGATCATAAAAGTGAAGGTCGGTACATACGTTTGTTGGTCAAGTGGAGGGGGTCAAATAAAGCAGAGAAGAAGTTATTTAATGGGAATAATTGAACACAAGGGCTAGACACTATGGAATGAGAAGAAAATTGAGAGATATAGGATCAACATTTGACGTGGATGGATAGGATGGGGAGCAGAGATGGCCATTGGAAAGGAAACATATAAACTTTTTCTCCAAGGTGGGAAAGAATAAAGAGAAGATGGGTGTGGGGACATATTTTGAAAAACAGTTTATGTAACCCGGGGTCAGTGTCCCGGGGTTGGGACTTGAGTTCACTTTCCTTCCGACTAGTTCTGTAACCTTAAGAAAATACTTATCTTTCCAATTTTCAGGAGTTCCCAAAACTAGAGATACTAGTAATACCTCTCTGGTTGGGTTATTGTAAGGGATACGTGAGATAAATTATATAAAATATTAGCACAATATCTGGCACATTGCAATCTAAGAAATGATAATATTGTTGTTATTTCAGATCGATTATTTTGAGTTGGAGATGGGCTCATGAAACTTTGTGCTTGAAATAGCATATAGATAATTTAGCTATTTCAGCCAATTTTTCCTTTGCCTTCAGGGCTCTACTCAGAAAGTTAATCCACCCAGAGAATATTTGCATTTTAATAAGGGCCTTCAAGCCTAGGGGGAGAGGATGTAAGAGAAAAGGAGCTTTTCTGCTTCTCAAGTAACATCACATAAATGAACATTTTTATGCCTGTCTTTGTGTAAACTGATCCTGCTCTGCACCACATTTGTAATAGGATTTTTGAAAAATTTTCTAGTTAGTTTCACCTAGTTAAAGATGTATTTAATAATATGTTTAGCTTTAAATCATTTATAAATTCCCTTAAAGTCACATAGCGCTGGTCGGGTTGGATTTCATTACAGCATAGGATTAAACTCCTGTAATACTGGGCCTCTGAACAGAGCACCTGTCACTTCTTTTGTCATCCCTGCGTTGCTTTTCTGGAAGGGTGCGCTCTCAGAAGCCTGCACCTGTGGATGTACCTATGCCACGGTGATAGAATTCACCAGAAGATTGTATCTTTTAAAAAGGGAAGATAAATCAGAGAACGATTTATACATTTGATTGGTGCTTTCTTGGTTTTGAATTAGTATAAATCAACACCAAAGATTATTTGTGAGAAACAAATATTTACCAAAATTGGTAAATACATTTGGAGCTTAAGCTCCTTTTACAATATCCGTTCACTGGCATAAGCACATGTTTTATTTTATAGTCACTTACGTATATGTGTTAAGATGGCAAATACTGGAGAATATTCATGTAATATTTCAAAATGTTTTTGAAAAATAAAGGTTTTGGATTGGATTTAGAAAATAAATTGAGAGTTGTGCTCTCCTCGGAACCCAAATGACTTAGAGGAATTTATTAATGTCAGTACTTACAGCCTGGACGCTGAAGACAATTATTCAGAAATCTCAGTGAAAACAGTAAATATTCTGCTCGATGTTGAATCAGTGGTAAAAAATTGAATTACATATAGTTGGGGTTAATTTCTTTTGTGGGAGTTAAATTCAGGAAATGGGAAATTCTACAAATTAGGATATTGCATAAAAACATATTAATTTACTTCTCTGCATCTCAGGGCAATGTTGTGCAATTAAGACAAGTGAAAACACAGAGAATTTGGCACAGTCATTACCCAGAACCGGGTAGTGATGGTGTACTTGATGAATGAGCTCACACCTGGTTCATATCCATAGCTAGACTCAGCAGTCGTGACTGCTTCTCTGAGCCGGCAAATGCAACAGGTTTCAACTGAAACATGGAACACGTCCTATTCCTCAGTGATAACAGATCAATTACCATCAAAGACAAGATTGGCATTTTGATGGCAATATTTCATATCCTGCTTCTCCCCGAAGCACAGAAAAATCCAAGTGTAGATTAAAAAAAAAAACCTGATTTGACATCTTCTTTTTTAATCCCCCTGCAATCCAAATTTTAAGGAATTCATTAATATCAAAGCTTTGTTTCCAAAGATAAAAAATCAAGCTAGTTTATTCTTTCTCTAAATGGAATGTTAGCTCTAACAATGAAGATATTTCTGTATGCATTTTTCGTTTTGGCTCTCATAAACTAAATTATCTCTCTGATCAGCAGTTTCTTATACTTGCCAAACCTATGGCTCTCTGCTCATTACATAATTTAAATAAATAAGCGTAATTTTCTCATTAAGCTATTTCCATTTTTGTGAATGCTTTTGAAAATGACACTAATTTTCCAGCCAGGGTAATATTACCAGCAAATTTCTTCATTTATTAGATATTTTGGACTAGGAGAATCTTTAGGTCTGGTTCCCTGAAGTGCAGACTAAGAGGTATAGATTAACAGGTAGACAGTTTATTAGGGAAACGGGTTTGGGTTCAATACCTAAGTGGCAAGGACAGGAAGCATGACTGGGCTGAGGACGATCATGAGCTGTAAGATGGTCTTTTTGGTTTTAGTTTAGTTTAGTTTTCTTTTATCAAGATTCTATTTATTCATGAGAGACACTGAGAGGGAGGCAGAGACATAGGCAGAGGGAGAGGCAGGTGTGGGAGCTTGATGTAGGACTCAATCCCAGGACCCCTGGATCATGACCTGAGCCAAAGGCAGATCCTCACCCACTGAACCACCCAGGTGCCCCTGTAAGGCAGTCTTAAGTAATGCTTCCTTCCACTTTGTGGGAAGCGCTGGAGTTGGGACGGCCCTTCAGAGTGATAGAGTAGGTAGTTAGCTAGATTTGGGCAGGGAACAAGTCCTTTCCCACTGATAAGATGATGGAGGCCCAGTTCTAAACAGTTGGGACAGATCCCAGGGGATGCCACAGGAGCTCTTCCCTACTGCCCAACAGTAACCGATAGCTTCATTATGATACATGTACACTGTGGTCTCTCTTCCCACCCCCCAACAGACAATGGCTGCCATGACAGTTCCCACAAGGATCATATAGGGCCAAGCCTCCCTCTCCTAATTCCTTAGAAGACTGGCTGCAACCTTAGTCAGAAACCGCCCTAGCTATGACCCATGGCCTATCCAAAAATAAGAGGAAAAGACAACCCTGACCCCCCCCCCCCCCCCCCCAGTTCAGCTGTCACCTCTGGGCCTGCCTACGCTCCCATCTCGAGAGTGTACTTTCGTTTAAACTGCTATTAAACCTTTGCTTGCTTAAGAGTTTGGCTCTGAATTCTTTCTTGGCTGAATACAAGAACCAAGACCAGGGAACAGGACATGCTGTTGACAAGAGTAGTCCTAAATTGGGACACTGTAGGTGCTAGGCTGATATTCTCCTGCACTGAACAGTCATTGGACAGAGTCTACCCCCAGAAAGTAAGCATGGCCTACCCCATCATGGGGCAATTTCTGGAGAGGGCTGACATCTATGGACCAGAGCCCGGCTTTACCCCTTGAACTGCAGAATAGTCCTTCACACCTGGGGGAAAAGGGGCTGCGCTGGGTATCTTGGTATACCCTATAAAGAACTAGCACCATTAAAAAAATGTGTAGCCTAAAGGATTTCAGACTGTTATCATCTTAGAGAAATGAATTTAGTGAAGTGGTGTTAAAAAAGTACAAATTGTTAAAAAAAATGAAAATAAATTATAATCATTGTTGAGATGATCACAAATTCTATCTCTCACACAGATTTATTATATTAGTGTATTCTCTACCCACCCCCCTCTAGCTTTCTTTTTTTTTTTTTTTTTCAAAATAGTTTTCGGAAGCAAAGTTATAGACAAAAGCAACATGGACTTTGGAGTTAGACTTGACCGTGTGCACACTTAGGTTTTACTACTCACTAAGTGCCCAATCTTGGACAATAACATCTTGGAACCTCTGTTTTCTTGTTTTTACAAAATGACTACAATTGTGGGGGGGGAAATTAAGTGAGATGACATTTTTAATAGAGTCCACTTTAATGTTTTTGACTTAGAAGTAGCTTACAAAAATGTAGCTGAGAGTTTTGTTTTTCCCCTATTATAAGTCTAAAGCCATTGCATTAAATTTTTTAAAAGATTTATTTATTTATTCATGAGAGACACGGGGTGGGGGGGACAGAGACATAGGCAGAGAGAGAAGCAGGCTCCCTGCAGGAAGCTTGACGTGGGACTCAATCCTGGGTCCCCAGGATCATGCCCTGGGCCGAAGGCGATGTTAAACCACTGAGCCACCCGGGCTGCCCTGCTTTAAAAATTAATATCAATATTAGGAATTTTGTATTCCGTTGTTAACTTGGAAATCATTCTTCTGTTTCGGGTGATGACATTCTTCTTCTTTGGTGACATTAATGCATCCCCAAAGAAATTTCAGCCTGCAGGAAAGAAGTGTAAGTAAGGGTGCCAAAATATACTGGTGACTGTCACCACACTGAAGACTTAGTGTCTCTTTCAAAATAGTTGGTTAGAAAACAATACTTGCACAACAAAATATGGCCGGCTGTTTTGTCAATCTTTTTCATGGTCATTAACTTTTTATCTCTTCCAATTAACATCTCAATTTTCAAAGACTTCACAGAACTAAAGTGAATTTATTTCAAAATAATTTACCGAACTAAAAGTTCTCTCAGAAGACGATGGTTGACATTCTACTTTTAGCTACTCCCACCATCCATAAGAAGGGATGAGATAGCTAGAAATAGTGCCACTGTAAGGAAGAATGATGCCAGTGGTGGCTTGTCTGTACTTATTAGATCTCTGTATTTTCTTTTTCGGTTCTGATATTTAAATTCCCTCTGACTGTTTGGGTGGCTTGGCAATACGATCTATCTTTCCATTCCTCGTCTGCTAAAATGTACCTTTCCTCTCTCCCTCACTCCTTCAAGTTCTTTTATGCTCAGTATGTCTTGAGCTTGAGTCTAACCAAACCATTGATTTAGAGAGTGAAGCCTCTATAGCTAACTTAATGGGTAAATCCTTTGTAGAGAGGATATGTGCTTGCTAACTCAGCACCCCTTAAAGCGAATTTGTGGGAGAAGAGATCAGACCAGCGAGGGAGGCTGGATCATGGAAGGTCTCCTATGCAGTGCTGAAGAGTTTAGATTTCTTCCTACGTGTGATGGAGCCAGTTAAAAATTTAGGGGCAGGGAAATGGAATGATTAAATTATATGATGGATAATTAAAGATAGAATCAGATTAGGCTTGTTTTGTTCAAAGTTCTAGTATCTAAAAATTAATGACATGCAAAGGTTTTCTGATCCTCAATATTGTTAGTGGACTCCCTACTCTATAAATGAGCCTGATATGATCAGATTAAGCTCTCCTTGATACTAGGATACATCCTCGGAAGCTAAAAGTGTTTTATTTCATTTAATACCCACTGAAGATGGACTAGTCTTACTCAAATACTAACAATGTATTCTAAATTGAAGGTGACAGTGCTACTTCACTGAGAAAAAAAAAAACCTTCAATTCCTTCCCATGCATTACAGTTTCTATTTTTAACTAGACCCGCATTTTCAATATTTTGCTGGACATTTCTGTACATGTGTGCTGCTCTCTTCTTTCTATATGATGCAAACCAGCTTGTTTCTCTGACCCCTAGCTTCACCACTTACTAACTTCTGCTGCTGCATTTCACTTCCAATCAGTTAGAGAGCCCTTGATTGTTTACTTCAAAATTAGTCTCAAATATTTGCCCTTTCCCCCCATATCCATTGTTTTTACACTGGTACAGACCCTTATCATTTTCATTCTGAACTGTTAAAATAGTCCCTGGACTTTGACTCTGTCTCTAATTTCTCATCTCTCAATGCTCTCAGCGTGCTACTATCATAATTATGTCTCCAAAGCACAACTTGGATAATGTCACTTCCCTGGAGGGCCTTCTGTGTTCTCCCAGGATCAAGTCTAAGCTTTCTAGCATTCAAAGTCAGTCACAATCTACCCATATTCTTTCTTCCGTAAGAACTACGAAAAAGGAACTCTGATCCATTTGGAGTAAATTTGCTCATGAATGTAAAAATTAAAAGAAAAAAAATTTGAACAGAGGATGAAAGGTTAAAATTGCCCTGTGGTAGCACGTTTTTTGACCCTTGGGTAGAAAGAAGGGATTGGTTATCTAGGTGTGGGTGCAAACTGGTGCTGGATGAAAGGGTCTCTTGAGATCCACTAAGTTTAAGATTTAGGGAGCAGTCACTCTGACATCTGAAAAATCCAGTGGAACAGCGAGAAAAGCAGCTGCTTGAAATGGTTGATGGCAAAGCTCTGACAGCGATGTCCTTTGGGAGGTAACAGTGACAGCCAAAGAATTAGAAAAGAGAGACTGGGGTGACTTTTTAGTGGCCAGAATCCTAGGAGAAAAATAATTCTTTTGGAGACAAACCTATGAATTCCCTGCCCACCGAAAAATGGAGTGAATATTTTTTACAAGTTGAAAAGAACTGAATTAACGAGTTTTGCTGGAAACCAGAATTTCAGCTCGTCATGGTCAGATAGAAATATCTCTTAACGTTTTGCTGGCCTTGTCTTCCAGAACATGCTCTTCCCTTCTATCCACTATGCAGCCTCTCCTGAGTCACACTTGCTTGTCCATTGTTGACTTTGTGGGCCTCTGGCCTCTCGCATGATTGGTTTCCTGGTCAAGTTCCCTTTCTTTCCCTGCTGATCAAAATTCCAAAGATCTGTATTGAGAACCAGTTTAAGCCACTTTCTGTGTTCTTTTTGGTAGACATCAGTACCCACAGGAAACTTTGAGGTGATAGTCTAATACTCTCCCCACCCTCACATTTAGACTTTAATGAATATACATCTCAGACCAAATGCTGTCTCTCACATATACTTACACACACACACACACACACACTTAATAAGCAAACTGTTAAAAAACAGTACGTATATCCTATTTTCCCAGTTCAGGGCTCCATAAATTCCTGGATGTAAGAAGTCCTTAGAAATCATATAGCTCTGGGTTAAACTTTAGCTCCATGACTTAGCTGTTGAATGACCTCAGACATGTTACTTAGCTTTTCTGATTCTCTCTTTCTTCATCTATGAATTAGGGTAATGATCCAGCCATGTAGATATCCTATAAACAAAATATCTACACGTGTGCAGGAGTTGTCGTGGAGGAGATTTCAAGAGTTTATGAGACAGTTGTTAACATAATCATCTAAAAAATCAAATTATATAAACTTACAGTAAATAAATTATAATTACAGTAAATAAGTTATATAATAAACAAAGGCAAGCAACATTAAAAATTATGACTTCCTAATTGACCACATTTTACTATTTTTCTATGTTTTTATGCTACTTATGTTTACAGTATAATGTGCCGCTGCAAATCTCTTCTCAAGGTTGTTTTCACTGACGTGATGTAGCTTGGGAGCTGGCAATCAGACATGCTGGGAGTATTACACCAAGGAAGTCAGCAAGCACTAAAAATCAGAGTTGGATCTGTCCTTTGGTTGATTGTCTCTAGACTCAAAAAATCATGAGGAAAGTGTCAATAATGTGAATTAAACTCGAAGGTATGTCATGCTTGTGGTTTTTAGATAGCAAATAGCCCCCCAAAATGAAGAAATATATTCTTAGTATTCAAAAACTATCATCAATTCTATAAACTTGACACACTATTAAAGTTCCAACATTGGACATTTGCAATTGTGTTCATTTTTTAATTGCAAACATAGACTGTCTATAGACACAAGAGGTTAGCAACAATCAATGAATACTGTGAGAATCTGTCTATATGGAAATTACAATAAAAATTATAGTATATCTTATTATTTGTAAATTGTGTGCTAAATATGTTTATATCATTAATTTTTATAATAAAATTAGGCATATAGGGATCCCTGGGTGGCGCAGCGGTTTGGCGCCTGCCTTTGGCCCAGGGCGCGATCCTGGAGACCCGGGATCGAATCCCACGTCGGGCTCCCGGTGCATGGAGCCTGCTTCTCCCTCTGCCTATGTCTCTGCCTCTCTCTCTCTCTCTGTGACTATAATAAATAAATAAAAATAAATAAATAAAAAATAAAATTAGGCATATATATATACCTATATACACGTATATATTTTTTCAGACAGTTGTTAAGATTTTGTCAGCACCCTTTTGCGTATATCCTTCTCTTGAGTTTCTGCTCAAATGTCATATTCCCCATGAAATCCTTTTGGATCTTGTCTAAACCGGTATTAAATGCACCTTCTGCCTTCCATAGCAACTTGGGACCTAATTAAAATGCTTTTTATCCTAAAGAGTACTTAGTTTTATGCATATATCTATTTATCTCTCTGTCTGGTAACCTCCTAGAAAATAAAAGAAAAAGTATTATAGATCTTAATCTTGGCATGCAGCTTGACATTTAGCATGAAACTATACTGTAAGACTCTCAGGAAATATTTGTCAAAAAATCAAATATTTCACAGGGTTTGATTTAGATGGCATTATAAAATAGTTTCCTTTTTCCAGTGGATTCTAGATATCTTCTCATTGCCTGCGAGGAGATCAGCTGACAATAGAGTGGATTTGAAGTAAAAGAAATTGAATTAATATTTTTCTTTCACCACATTAGTGAAATGTAACACATTAGTAAATCTCTTAGAATTAATTTATTGATTAATTTTAAGAAAAACCAATCTTCCTTCTTCACAAAATATTCTTACTAAATAAGAAGAATTGGGGTCAGGATAAAATTAATAGGTACTGAGCCAGCTTTTTCTTTCCTGCATTTTTCTAGGTCTAAGATTCTTTACCCAGCTTTTACCTGATAATAATATCAATAATAATAACAGTTAATGCTTTTATGTGCCTCCTGTGCTCCAAGTGCTTCACATATTTATCAAATACTCATCACATTTCTATAAGGTAAGTAGTATATGTATTATTTAACATGTATAATTTACTATATATGTATGTACAAACACACAGGGAAATTGAGTACCAGAGCATTTAAATAACCGTAAAACTAGTAAGTGACAGAGCTGGAATTTGAACCCTGGCAGTCTAGCCTCAGAGTTAAATTTGACAAAGCAGTTTTCATATCTTAGAGAGAGACTATCTTATAAAAAAAAAACAATGAAATTTTTGTGTTCTTAAAAAATAAGAGCCTGAAAGAATCGGAGCATATAATTTATCCATAAACCATAATTTTGGGAAGAATTCATGAAACTATAAGTGGCAGATTTCCTCCCAAAAAGAGATAACAGAGGCACCTGGGTGGCTCAGTCAATTAAGCGTCTGCCTTCCGCTTGGGTCATGACCCCTCATTGGGCTCTGTTCAGCAGGGAGTCTGCTTCTCCCTCTCCTTCTCCCCTCACCCCCCAACCACTCATGCTCTTGCTCTCTCTCTCAAATAAATAAATAAAATATTTAAAAACAAACAAGCCAAACCAAAGGAGATAACATTTCACTGTCTGAGAGAGGAAAGGTTAACAAGAGGAAAGCTAACCACTGCAGGGTTAGATACTAGTGTGGTCTCAGAAAAGATGGTGCTAAAGATGGTGCTAAAAGATGGTCATCTCTGCCAGGTTGGCAGGGAAAAGGAGCAATATCCCCAGATAGGTTTGGGGGGATCCAAGAACAGAGAGGATCCAGGTCTTCCCAGTAGACTACAGCTGGGAGAGAAACAGCCTTCCAGAGGAAGCCTAGACCAGAGCTGTGCCCAACTGGGCAGACAAATGGTGGCCAGGATGGTCTACTGGAGAGGAGACCTAGGAAAGCTCCAGGAGACTCTGGAGTCCCCGGGATGCTAGAAGAGCAATTCAACAATTTCCCATACCTATAGAGGTATGAGAGGATTGAAAAGGTCCTACAGTCACAATGAAGCCATGCCATCTGCAGATCTCCCTCAGGTACAGGGATATTCAAAGACCAGACAGAAAGAATGAAAGGCCACAGAAGCAATATGATAGGAAGAACTTTCCAGATTTAAATTCAGAGCTAACTGATTTTTAACCTGGAGTTATAGAGTAATTTCTAATTTCACTGACTTTACCTGAGGGATGATTAAATAAATGCGATGGAGAGAATAGGGATTTAGACAAAGTATTAGATTAAATTACAGAAACTAAATTTAGAATTCTCATAAACTAGAGTTAGAAACTATGAAATTTAAACTGGTTGTACACTCTCCTCATAGGTGTATAAGTCCATTTAAGAGATAATAACTGAAATTTAATAGAGAATTAATGTCCTAACAGACATGTATTCATTTAATATATATGTGTATGTATTTGTACATGTGCGTGTATAACAAACATATACACCTTTGACTGACTATGACTGATTTATAGATTATTTATCTGTCTGTTTATAGAACACCATCACTGGGATGTACAGTTAACTTTTTGAAGATGTCACAGTAGTTAAGAGTTCAGGTCTGGAGAGGTGCTTGGGTCAGTCAGTTAAGTGTCTGCCTTCCAGCCCACCTCAGGCTCTCTGCTCAGTGGGGAGTCTGCTTCTCCTTTTCTCTTTCCCTCAGCACCCTCTCTGCCCCCTCCCTCTTCTTGCACGTGCATGCCCTCTTTCTCAAATAAATAAATAAACAAAATCTTTAAAAAACAAAGAGTATAGGTCTAAGGGCCAGACTCCTAGAGTTTATACCCTGACTGCTTCATACTCCATGTGAAACCTTGAGTAAGTTATTTGACCTGTTGCAGATATAGTTTCCTCATCTGTAAGTCTTCACAGGGTTGTTGGGAAAATCCCATGTGTTAATAGTCCTAATGTATAGAAAGGTGGGGGTGCCTTTGTAAGTCCTCAGAAATGTTAGCCACAGGCATTTCATATGGTCTTCAGTCAGCATGACTGGGGGTCATGTTCAAACTTCTTTCCTTGTTTTCATATCGGTGAACTAGGCCATGCAGTCATTGGCAGTGGGCATGACCTCCACGCTCTTCAGTCTCCTATGGAATCTGGAGCATCACTTGGAGAAGCTTGGACTCTTCCCAGGTGCACTTCTTCTGAGTGTGCTGCAACCTACCATATGTGAGTCCAGCCCCTTCACTCTCTTACCTACCTTTGTACATTTCAGCCTTTTTATGGGAAAGGGAAGCCATCTTTGAAGACAGTAGAAGAGCAATTATCTCTTCTTTTATCTCTTCTGGAGGAAGATAATCATGGAAATCACCTTTTAAAAAATTACTATTAAAAATGTGAGTGTTGAATAAAGAGAATGCTTTTAGTTATAAAAACTCATGTTTCCTTTGTGTTCATTTAAATTGATATCATAGATGATATTGTGTTTTCTGTCTTTTCATCTTATTCTTCAGTGTCTAGGTCACAGATTAGTGCTTCTAGGGAATGATTTTGCTGCCAATGTGTTGAAGTCATGAATCCATTTTCTGATCTGCTGGCTTTAGAGTTTTGGTTTTTTTTGTTTTGTTTTGTTTTTAAAGAAAGAGGTTTGCCCCTTTTTTATTTAGATTCCTGCATGAATTTGTTAGCATTTAATGAGTATTTACTTTTCTGTTAAAAAACATGAGTTATGGGACACCTGGGTGGCTCAGTCGTTGAGCATCTGCTTTTGGCTCAGGGCATGATCCCTGGGTCCAGGATCGAGTCCCGCACCGGGCTCCCTGCGTGGAGCCTGCTTCTCCCTCTGCCTGTATCTCTGCGTCTCATGAATAAATAAATAAAGTCTTAAAAAAAAAGTTATCAGTACTTGGATGATTATTTCTGTTTATCGACATGTCACCACCAAAGCCTCCAGTTTCAAGAGTGACTTTAATAGAGAGGCCAGCAAAAACATGTAATGAACAATGATTTTAAGAAAACAGGCTTACCTGGTTGACTAATACTACCTCCAAGAAGAGGAGCAGCAAATAGCTTGTTTCTTGTGCTTAGATTCTATTGTTAGTAAGTTATCAAAATAATACTGATCAAAATTTGAATCTAAATTGAAGTTAAACTGTGAAACCAAGACGATCAATCTGATTTAAGTCCCTTGAAGGTGGCAAATGGAGATTTAGTTTCTGTTCTTTCATTTAATGGAAGTTTAGAATAGTTTTGAAAATATTATTGTGATTTTTTTGTCATGAGACTTACAGAATAATTCCAAATCTGAAGTGGCAAGTACATGAAATTACTTTAGTGTTTTTTTAATACTCGTGAGAACTTTTTAAAGCCAACTCAAAGACTATACATTCTGAAATATTCCAGAGAAGTAAATTTTGAGGTAAATTGACATAAAGTTGTCTTAAAAGAAAATTCTGGAGGCACATGGGTGGTTCAATGGTTGAGCATCTGCCTTTGGCTCAGAGTGTGATCCTGGAATCCCAGGATCGAGTCCCGTATCGGGCTCCTTGCATGGAGCCTGCTTCTCCCTCTGCCTATGTCTCTGCCTCTCTCTCTGTGTCTCACATGAATAAATAAATAAATTCTTCAGAACAAAAGAAAATTTCAGAACATAAGCTAATATTACACATTAATTTTTTTAAAGCCAAAAGAATTTCTTTGCTTTTTTTCCTTACAAATTTAAAGTTATTCATAGTTTTAAGGAAATAGAAGACTGAAATATAATTGAAGTTGTATATTTAGTAGTATAGATAGACTCTAATATTTTGTCTTTTAACATTTGATTTTGTGTTCTTGTCAGTGAACCATTAGGTAAAAAAAAAAAAAAAATGAGGAAATAAAGCACTATTTTCCTTACTCTTTACTAGGAGTAAGTGTTCCTGAGGCTGACATTGAGTAAAATTCTGAAAATCAAGAAAATGTGACATGGTTTCTTGGGAAGTCTGAGAAATCATTGAAAACGTTATATTGTATAATTAAGTCACTTACCTTCTGACTAGTCAAAATGTCAATCCTAGATCTTTTCAAGAAAGAAAACTTGAAATTTCATATCTCGCTGGGAACTATGAAACGTTTGCATGAGACACATCTGGTCTAAGACAGACCTTGGGGTCCCAGGTTTCTCATGTGTAAGGTGACGTTTCTTAGATTATCCACCTCGCTCTAATATTCTTCATTTTCTTAAAACTCTAAGTGAAAAATAAGCAAACGTGATTCCAAAAGAAAATGTTTATCAAAGACAGTTCTAATGATTTTTCTACCTGTATTTCCACCTGAGTAATTACAGAATTAACATAAAGTGAGTAGGTAATAGCAGCTACTTAGCTTGTTGCTACCAGATTAGTTTCAGGCCACTGCATTCCATGGTGAAACTTCAGAGTTCCGCAGCGTTTATCATACAATCCACCATAGTACTGGAGGTGTGACCTTGAAATTTGGGAAAACACTAGGGATTGAAGCCCACCTGGAATAATCTACTAGTAGTTTCCACGGTTAAAAAAAAAATAAAAACAAAACAAAACCTAAATGACCTCATTAGTTTCTAATTTCCAGGATGCCCAAATTGCCTTGCCCAAGAAAAATGCTACATTTTATTTCATCCACAATCTGTGGTACTTGATATCATTGTTGTTCTCTGCATATGTGTATTCATTTCAGGAATATCTCAGTTCTTGATATAAAGTCTCATTTCTTTCCTTAATGCAGATTCCGTCAGGTTTTACTAACTCTCAGTACCTCTGCAAACCTGAGAAAAGTTCAGTGGGAGGAAATGATTCTCCATAAAATTCTTGTAGCTGTTTCAGCAATGAAAAATACACAAACATTTCAAATAATTAAAATCGGAAGACAATGTGGTTGTGTGTTCTCAGTTGCTCAGTCCCTTAGTTTCCTGTGATATATGTATTTTTTCTCCAAAAAAAATGGTATTATTGTGCTTTAAGCTAGAAATATCAATGAAATTCGCACTCTTGGATAAACCTTTTTAACAAATAAATCTTCCATAGAGTGACATCAGCATCACTGAGAAGTTCAGTAACGTCTGTCCTTACCTAGGCCAGGGCTGATAGTAGGATGTGCTGTCGTAGAAATGGGCTCCTTTCCAGCAATGCTGACAATATGATTCCAAAGTAATAAAGGTCAGGTGGTGGTGCAAGGTGTGTGTGATTATTACAATCAGTGGCACCCCATTCGGGGTGGTGGCCAAGAAAGCTCACCCTTCAGAGAGGTACAGAGATGGTATTCCACAGACAAGAGCAGAGGGCGGTCCGTAAGGGTACTATTTAATTTATACAACCAAGAAAAATCAAGGATGGATAAGCAGGAGATGGAAGATGGCTACCCCAGTAAACAGTCGTGATTCCTTAGTTTCTGTACCTGAACCAATTCTCAGAGCTGGAACCCATTAACTGAAGGAGAAACCAAATTCCTATGAGGATAGACCCTGCGACAGTGCAGCAAGTGTATTCAGTTCCAATTCCCTAGTTTTGTTTCTAAAGTGAATTATAAACATTAACTCTTGTAAATGTGCATGGGGGAGAAGGAATTACCCAGATCTGTAGAAGATTACTGGACAATGCATCTAAATGAATGTCATTGCTCGAGGACTCAAAGTGCCAACTTGGCCTCCTATTAGCTTGGGGGTGTGTGGTGGCCAGGTAATAGGTGGCATCCTGGCCCAGGTCCCAGCCATGAACCTACCCTGTGGTCATTTCTCCAATGCAAAACTGGAATGTGCATACTTGGTAGTTGACGGAGAATCCTCAAGTAATTCTTGATGTTTGGGGTGTCAGTTATTATAGGGGAGAAGGCCAGCTAGAAGCCTCTGAATCGTTTTCTTTCCAGTATAGTAAATCAATACTGTGTCTTGGGACTGAATGACAGAGATTAGTATCATGCTAACAGAAGAGAGGATGGTCTCTATGATATTCCTGCTAAATGAACCAACCTGGGCTTTAGAGAAGTATGATTGATCATGAGGGATGACAGTGAAATTCCATAAAGTTAAACAATTAGTGGCTTCAATTGCAGCTGTTATACTGCATGCGGTATTTTCACTAGTATAGATAAACAAAAATTCTGATATACAATATACTGTCTTTGAGCTGATAAAAGCCTTCCATCCCATACATGTCAGGAAAGTGATTTGCACTTATGTAACACAGACAGTATTATACATTTCCTGTGTTGCCCCAAGTCCATGTTAAAACCCCATACTGTCTGCCATAATGTCATCAAAAAGGAGCCTGGACTGATACCCTGTGGTATATCACATTGGTCTAATAAAAACATCATGCGAATAGAACCAGATGAGCACAAAGTATGTGTGTTGTGTTAAGACCCATGCATTCCTAGGGTAGGAGACAAACTGTGAAGATTCAGGAGCCTACCTATATGAAATGCTTAGTGGGGTTAGGGCCTGGGGAATTTACAACATCCTTCTAAAGTAAAAGATAAATTCTATTGTATCTCACCTCACACCACAAAGAGAAAGAAACACAATTCTTGGGTGTTTTTGTTTTGTTTCATTTAGATCTGGGGACAGCATATTATACATTTGGAAATTCTCTTCTAACTCTTATATATACTGGTCGTGTGAAAGGCCGCCAGCTTTGAGTGGGGCCCTAAGCAAGAAAGAGGTCTGGAGCAGATCCAGGCAGTAGCAAACTATCTATCATTCAGAAAGTTGTGACTGTAATGTCATTGGTCCTTTGCAGAGACCTGACCATGGAACATCAAGTCACCAGTCTAATGTGGTCACAGATGGCCTTCTTTAGTAAGATTTTGCTGACCCCCCAAGTCATAATAAGCTCCGGCAAGCTGAGCAGTCATCCAGTATAAATGGAAGTGATTCCACAAGTTCCAAGCACAGACAGGACCAGATGGCACCAGTAAAAACCTTCTTATGATTTATTTTTAAATATTTTATTTATTTATTCATGATAGACCCAAAGAGAGAGACAGAAAGAGAGAGAGAGAGAGAGAGAGACAGGCAGAGGGAGAAACAGGCTCCCTGCAGGGAGCCCGATGTGGGACTCCATCCCAGGACCCCAGGATCACAACCTGAGCTGATGGCAGTTGCTCAACCACTGAGCCACCCAGGTGCCCCAACCCTCTTATCATCTTATCTAGCACTTCTCACCCCTGGCTTTATGTGGGTGTTGGGGTCCCTTATGACCATCTTATTGAGGAGGAAGAGGCCGGCTAGGTTGATTAAGAAGTTGGCTTAGTTTATTAGTGACAGCTGAAGATGAACTGCTGCTCTCTATTCCACTTACTCAGGACAGCCCTGAAAAAAAGTGGTGACTGGAACTCCTTCCACAGAGCAGAGTTCTGGGTGGTGCACTCAGTCATCTACTTTGTGTGAATAGGAAAATGAAACAAAATAAGAATAGACAGGGGCTCATGGGTGTTGGCACTGATCGAACAGGGACCAGAAAGGGAAAGACTGGAAGTTCTGGCTGAGGAGGTCTTGGGAAAAGGCATGGAAACGGATCTGCAGGGATTGCCATGCAGTAAGATGTTCTTGCCCTGGCATCCGATGTAAACACCCACTGAAAACATTCACCATTGAAACGATATTAAACAAACAAGTAGGGGCACCTGGGTGGCTCAGTGGTTGAGCGTCTGCCTTTGACTCAGATCGTGATCCTGGGGTCCTTGAATCGAGTTCCTCATCAGGCTCCCCTCAGGGAGCCTGCTTCTCCCTCTGCCTTGCCCACCACCTCTTGTGCTTCTGTGTTCTCTCTCCCTCTCTCAAACAAACAATCAAATAAATAAATAAATAAATAAATAAATAAATAAATAAATAAATAAAAAACAAGTGGACAGAATGACTTGGCCAGTTGATCTCAGTTAGGCTCTGTCATCAAGTACCTGAAAACCAGCATACTAGTTGACCTGATGGACAGTAGTCATGGAAGTGGAGATGGGCCTGATAGCATGGCCTCCGACTCATCAAGTCTGGGCTAGCTATCGCCACTGCTGAATGTTTACCTTGCCAGCAATAGGACCAAATACTGAGCCCCTATATACCTGAGAACAACAAATCACTTGGAAGAAACCAACTATATTGGACCCTTTCACCTCGAGAGAACAATAAACACATTGGTCAGGACCGGCACCCGTTCTGAGTATGCGTTTGCCTCTTTTGCACACAGGGCCTCAGCCAATGCCAGAATCGAAGAGTTTGTAGGTTCTTTGACCCACCAATAGAAGATTCCAGATAGAACCATGTTATACTAAGGAACCTACCTTAGAGCCCACAGTGGGCATATGAACCTATCACATACTGTGCCACCTATAAGCTCCTAGCCTGACTGAGAAATAGAATGGTCTCTTAAAGATGCACCTGTCACCAGGTCTGAGAGAACAGACCTCTGGGTCTGTCATGAATAAATAAATAAAATCTTTAAAAAAAAAGATTGTAAGAAGGTTTTTACTGGTGCCATCTGGTCCTGTCTGTCCACCTGGAGAGGATGGGCATTTATATGATGCTGTGCCCCGAAAACTAGAATATATGGACCCAGGAAACAAAAGTGGAAGTATAGGGATGCCTTGGTGGCTCATTCAGTTAAGCATCTGCCTTCAGCTCAGGTCATGATCCCAGGGTCCTGGGGTTGAGCTCCGTGTTGGGCTCCCTACTCAGTGGGGAACCTGCCTCTTCCTCTCCCTCTGCAGCTCCCCTTGCTTGTACTCTCTCTATCAAATAAATAAATAAAATCTTTTTGTTAAAAGTGGAAGTATAAATGATAGCATTACTTCTAGTGACTCATTTTGTGTTTCCAATATTGCTGTGGATATAGAGGTCCTTGTTCTCAAAGGGGGAATACATTTACCAGGGGACACAGTAAGATTCTCATCGACTTTTTTTTTTTTTTCTCTCATCGACTTTTAAGCAAAATATGTTGACCAATCACTTCAGGCCTTTCATACTAAGAGACCAGCAGGTGAGGAGATGAATTATCTTATTGACATTGGCAATTGAACTTGATTATCTGGAGAAAAAAGGGTCATTGTAGTACAACAGGGAGACCGGAGTCAGGTAATCCATTGAAGCATTTTTTGTTTTTCATGTTCACTTCGATGGTAAATGGATAATAGAACAACTGTGGCCTGAGAAAGGGCTAAGATTCATTAGGAATGAGGATCTGGGTCACCCCTGCAGGCAAGAGAACCTGAAATGCCAATCTAGCAATGCAAGAAATTCAGAATGTGTGCTGGAATAGAGGGCTGATGAGTAATACCTATGACATTGAATTCAACTGCAGTGTCAGGGCTACAGTCCTACTGGTCTGTCCTACTGGTCTTTTCCTCTAAGGGCTTCAGGAAGCTCTTCCCTAGTGGGACAAGCTTATTCCAAGAAGCAAGCAGATCTAAGTAGAACAAGAGTGGATTGTAGGGGATACAATGGTGCTCTATTCCGATCCTTATTATTATTATTATTATTATTATTATTATTATTATTAATCAGCTCTATTGAAGTATAACGGACTCAGGCCCATTCTTTAGGAGGGTTAATGTACTTACTGCTTTATCAGCTGCTGGTTTCTTACAACTGAGTCTCTCGCTTTAAACTGCCCTAGCTCCAAACAACTGCCTCACTTCCAGTTACATTTCTTCCAGAGGGTGGATGAGGAGTGCACTACTAATGACTGGCTGATGTGGGTGGACCTACAAAGCCTGACCTTCTATCTTGTATTTGGGACAATTCTGAAGAACCATTACAGCACCGCAGGTCCCAGCAGAATTGTCAGAGGTCTCAACTAAAACCACTGTGTACTCAGTTTTTCCCTCTGCTAACCTTGCCTCCCTCACTTTTTTCCTAGGTATTTCTCAGAGCTGTCTCTAGGAACATTTCTGCACGCCACTTGCCAGCTCACAGTCTGTTTCCACGGAACGCAGTCTAAGACAGATGGAGATAACATTCAGATCGTTCATAAACCCAAGTAACTCGGGGAATGTTTTCAGTATTAAATTAAGAGCCACAGATTTTGAATAGTGGAAACAGAAATACTCCCCCATCTATTCTTTAACATGTTTCTGGATAATTTGAGCAAGGTATAGTCTATGTTCTATGCTCCAGTGAATTATTGTGACTTAAAAATAGATGCTATATTGGCAATTTCAAAGATTACTTTCTCTACTTTCTAAATTTATTCTGCTCGTAGAGGTTAGCGTGCACATTATTTAGCATGTAAAATCCTATCCCATCATCACTTCAATTTATGTAAAATTAAAGCATGAATTTTCTTCTTATTAGACATATTTTCTCTTTTTTAACCCCAACATTAGAATTTTTTGACACAAATTCGTGTTAATTCAACTTCTCTAAAATGCATAGCATAATCCATATGTTCTTTTAACAGCCCCTCACACAAAAAGAAAATACTATTATCAAGTACATATCTGTGACTTAAACTTCTGATGCAGACATTTAGTAAATTCTTTCTGGTAATGCCATATGTGTCACAAAGTAATACAGTGCTGCAATGATAATTATGTGCTATAAACGTGCTTTTGCATGGGGATTCCGAACGAGTGTGTGAGGCCATATCCTCTTTGCTACTCACATAACATCGACGGTTCCTGTTTTGTCTGACTAAATCGACTCAATGTCTTACTGTTCTTTTTTTTTTTTTTTTTAATTTGGTGGTGAAAGTGAAGTCTTAGTTTTGAATTCTGTGTATGCCCTACTCAAATTGAAATAAAAGTCTTTTACATTGACCAACATGTCTATGTCTTAAAATACAAAAATGTTTGACATCCAATTTTCAAGACACTATTTATCAAAGTATTATTGAAAAAAAATTGAAAGGAAGTTTTGCTTGTTTCCAAAAAAACCCACAGAAACCCCTCCAAAAAAACCACCCCAAACTATAATGAACCCAAATTAAAACTAAAATGCACATTTCTTCACTATACCCTCTACATAGCTATACCCATACCCACACTCACCCACCCACCCTCACACACACACACATACACACACACGATACATCATCTTAGTCAACACTGCACAATTGCTGTAGTTCCTAAACCTTAGATAGCTTCAGAATTATTTGGAGAGCTTAGGAAAATTAGTCACGTTCTGGAAATTCTGATTCAATGGAGCTCACATAAGGCTTTGGCATATGAATTTTCTCCCAAATCTCTGGGTGATTCTAAGTTATGCCAAATTTGGGTCCAATTGAAATAAAAAGAAAGTCAAATGACATAAACTAGCTCTTAATAGTTTATACACAAATTGTATATGAGGAATTTAATGTCCACTTCTGGTAAGGTCAATACTGTTTATCTATCTATCTATCTATCATCTATCTATCAATCATCTATCATCTATCTATTAACTTAAAGACATTTGCTTTGGTGATAAAGCCAAGGCTCTAAGATAAACTGTATGAGAATATTTTTCACTTTGATCAGAATGAAATGTCCCTATGAATAATTTGGTATAATACTTGGGGTTTCTCAGACTATGTCTGTGTAAGAAGATTTTACAATAGCGAAAATGCCAGAAATAGCTGATTTTGTGACCCAGTGCATTCATATATAAGATTTTTTTCTAATTATGTAGGTCAACTTTGAATCAGGTAATCAAGAAATACATCCTCATACTCCCACTGGCATTTTGACTTCAAGAACTTCTTCCTTCCAGAGAATTTTAGAACAAATTTAAAGATTTAGTCGCCATTCTTCACTACTGAGCTGAGTAATCTAAACAAAATCACTCCACTTCCTTATTTATAATTTCCTCAGTGACAAATGAAGGATGATCCCGAGGGAGCCTTCTTTAACTCCATGTCTATGTTATATAGTTTGGAAAAGATGAAGGACAGGCTTTTCCCAGCAGCAACAAAAATAAAATTATAAAAATCAAGAGCTAATCGTGCTTGGGGGATAGGGGTTGGGGAAAGGGAAATAAACTATGGAGACTTTTTTTCCTTTGGAGGTTCAATTTTTCAGGTTGTTAATCATCTGCATTTCTCATATCTGTATACTCATTGCCTTCCTGGAGCAGAGAAAATTGAGGTAGTAAATGTATTTGGCTTCCTATTCCTTAAATCGTACACAATGGATTGGGAAACAATTAAAAATTCAACTAAAAACAAATGAAGGTTTAAATTTGTCATTTTTCTAATTTATTGCAGAAGGGAGGCCATTCTTTGGGCTAAAATGTTATTTCTACCTTTAAAATTAGTATTCTTTTCTTAGTATGTATGAAGAAAGTATCTTGCCTAAGAAGACTATGAACTAAAAATAAAATTCACCTTCAATTTTACTCCTACAAAAATCTGACATCTATAATAAAGTCCTACTCAGAAAGACTCTAATTTATTATAGATGAGATTACCTGGAACATTCCACTTTGATTTTCAGTATTGTATGTAAGAACTGCCTTTAGGACATTTTCTGTAGGCTATCTATAATGGGATTCTCATTTTTCCTTAGAAGATGAATAATAATTTTTACTGTCCCTTTGGCAAATTAAAGATTGATAATTTGAACAAGTCAATAAGGACATTTTTCTTTCTTAATATAGTGTCATTCAGAAAATTAAGGGCAGGTGAAAAATTTTGAAATAGAATGAATTAATTTAATAATATTAAAGGATAATTGGCATCAGCAGAAGTGTAAACTCTAAACAGATTTAGGGTTGAGGGAGAGAATAGGAAACAGGTATTTTCCCTCTTTCTTTGTGGTTCAACATTGTCTGTGGCCATACAAATGAAGAAATATTATTGCCTTATAATTCATTTTGTCTTTTTTACCCTATATAATTCTCCTAAAATGAGATGTATATCTTGCTTTTGTTTTATTTATTTCATAAAGGGATGTGAGGTCTTTCTGTGTGTCCTGAATTTTATGGTTTTTAAATATATGTGCACTTTTTTAGTGGTACTTGCAGAAACAAATAACACATTGAATGCCCCTTTTAAAGATTTTATTGATATAGTTGATTTCTGCTTTGTTTTGAAATGTTTTTTAATAGAAAACTTATGAGACACCTATATGCAATTCTTACCACAAAGGACACCTGGCAATTTACAATGTCTAAAATTGTCATAGGAAAATTAGCCCTGGTTGTGTTTTCACTAAATATGAAATGCACATTTGACATAACCGACTCCAGCAAAACTTGGCAATTTATGAAGCTGTAGTAGGAGTCAGTTTCTTTGGTGGGGAAAAGAAGAAGACTATGCTTCTCTCTTGGGTACACATTATCAGGGTTTTGGACCTACTTTCTGTCTGACCACTGAGGCTGAAAATTTTACTCTGGCCATACAAGATAGTTGGAACAGAATATAAAATTCTCTTGTAGATTTTGTTAAATTACCAAAATACAGAGCTCAAGTCTAATAGAATGTTGCTCATCTCACAAATTTAAGCTAGGTTTATGACCTTGAAGTTTGAAGCCAGAATTTTTATCAAAAGAAACTGTATGTATGTAATTTCTCTATAAGGAATACATAATACCTACAATAAATTTTCAGACATTTGATGAAAGGTATTCCTAGAACAGAGGGCAGCGCCTTTAAAAAATAATGCATTGGTTCAATTAGGAAAAAGAATACATCAAGGACTTAGAAAATGACAGAGTTCAGGCTGTTGGCATATAGTTAATAGTTTTTGAGCAATGATTGAAGTTAAGGCTCAGTACTATCTGTTCTGAGGGATTTAATATTCATGTAAGACATGGTATCTAAGCAAAAATTAAACAAACAAAACTTCACACACACACACAAACAAAAAACTGTGGTCTAGGAGTGGACTTGTCTCTAGTCAAGGCATAATGTGATAAACACCATAAATCATAAAGGAGCAGTATTCTTGAACTAAAATTAAAAGATTTTGCTCTAACTGTTGATTATAGAGTTCCTAACTTTGGGCCTTTAAACAATGTGAAGGATTTAAATAAAAAATTCAGAGAGGGAATTTCAGTCACAACTGAGGGGTCATGGGATTGAGAAACTGATGGTATTTGTGTCAGAGACTAGAGAGGATGGGTCCCGGTGTTATTTCCCTTAGAATGCCACAAGTAGGTTAGGCCTATATCAATTTAGGGAATACGGACACTCTATATTGACATGTTGCTCCAGGAAAGTCTTGGAACACAGGTGAATAAAGAAAAATTGAAATGAGCACTTTCTTTTAGACACTTCTGTCAAGGAAAAGAAGCAAAAGCATAAATAATGGTAATAGAGTAATCAAGGATTCCTGGCCAAGATTAATAATCTCAGTTGGCAATGACCCATCTAACTTTTTCTCTATCCCACTGAAGATCATTTGTTTGCCCAAACACTATCCACAATCCAAACAATATTCTTCTCACACTTCTCTCAGTCTTAAACAGATTTCATTTATTATTGTTGAAGAAAACACACGCATGTATTCTTATCAAGTGCCTCATATAAATACTTTTCACTCTTAACTACAGCATGCAAGATGTAAAGTTGGTGGTTTCTGGCCAGGTATCCAGATGAAAAGTGAATTTGGTGAGAGTCACTATGTGGATGATTGAAGAGGACTAGTAGATTTACAGGTTGTAGACCACAGGTCAGTTGACTACAAAACTGTAAAGAAGCCAGCAGAACAGTGGCCTAAGAATAGCAAGAAAGGTAGGGATCTTTCTCCTAACACAACTTTTCCTCTAAAGTTTGCTTCTCAAGCTTTCATGTGCATAGATGGATCTTATTAAAAATGGAGATCCTGACTGAGCTGTCTGGGGTGGAACCTAAGATTCTTCTTGTCTAGGAAGCTCCCAGGTAAGAGTGCTGCCACTGGTTCGTGAACCACACTTTGAGTAGCGAGATTGTCCAAAAGCTTATGGAATCTGACTAGAAGGAGGAGGAGAGAGAGTTGTAGTCTCCTTATAGGATCATTGAATATAAATACAAATCAGGACTTTAAAAAAATCTTTCCTTGCTTTCCCACAAAATAGTCATAAGGTCAGTTTAAAGATGCTTGATCTGCGCTTTGAGGGCAATAGTACTCATTAAATGAAAATGTTTTAACAGTGGAATGGCACAAGACTCCTTCTTTACCATATGGCATGTGGACTAGAGGAAAGAAAGAATGAAGGCAAGTGAACTGATTAGATGCTACCCATTAATCTAGTTTTGAGGCCCTATGAACCTGAACAGAAGGGATGTTATTCGTCTAGTTTGACTTTGATATGGAAAACAGTGAAGGAGGAATAGCAAGTAGAGTGTAAAGAGGAATTTACTAGAAAGTGCACTATTAGAACCAGAAGACACTAGTCTTATGGGACATTTCCTTATACTAGTCCATTGATACATTCATTCACTTTCTATTTTACTGTCCTGTCTTTTTATCTCTGTTCTATCACGTGGGGATGAACATAGAGTGCTTGGGGCATAGTTCACCTTCCGCTTCATGCATCATTAATTGTGAACAGTAAACAACTATGAACGATAGCTACTGAGACAAAGACAAAAAGACCTAGATGTGAAGGTCGAGATTTATTAGCAACAGTCAATTCTGTTTACCAAAGAGAAACAGGAAAAATCATTTTTGTTGTTGTTGTTCCAGTGGAACCTGATGGTCACAGTTTTTTATACAAGTACCTTTGGTAGGTTACCTTGAAGCTTAAGAAATTCAAAAGTATAATAAATGGGGAATGTAGTGCAGATAAACCCTGATTTCAGCTGGAAAATAAAGGGAAATTCAATACCCCGATAGTATTAGCATTGTATTTACAGCTGTTGCTGCTACCCACATGAATAAATGCTCCCCATGGGCCCAGATCAAAGGTAGTCACGGTGTGACAGAGCATGAGACCATACTATAATAATTTTACAGATTTAGCAGAGTGTTTCAAGTGAAAGTGCATATGATATAAGTTGCAGGTGTTCATAAACATGATGCAGGGTCCCAGTTGCTGTTGGCTTGGAGCTGGGCTGCTCTACTTACTGCTTTCTCCTGAAATTATGCCTCAGTGGGTCAATCACAAATATGAGTGACTCCCTTTTGGGAGTGATATTTCATCTCTGTGCATATATATGTGTATATATGTATGTTTGGTACATTTGCTACTGTATCCATTCTGTTATCAATTCTCCATTTCTGGCTGCAATTTTATCTATATAGACTTTCAAATCTCAAATTGTAGATCTTCTTGTCTTTGGATCTACATTGGATTTAAATGTGTAATGAATGTGTGTGTGTGTAAAAGCGTTGTCTGAAAAGCTAGAGGGGTACATGTCTGAAATTTTGCACACTTCCAGAACTTTTAAGGCTGAGATTTTGATGGATGTTAAGACATTAATGTTCCCCACCCCTGAGTGATTGATGGAACCTGTTTATGCTGTCCTTTCCTACTTTACAAACACTTAACCACTCTATTAATTCTCAATCTCCTTTAATATTGGAAAACTCTGTTATTTTCAATTAGATAAATAATAGTTAAACTCTAACAAATAACTCTGGCCACATAACCTCTGACTGCATCTCCATTTTAAAACTGTGAATCAGGAAAATAATCAGTAGCCTATAAAACAATTTGTTTCCTATTGTTGTCTGGTTCCAGGAAAGTCCCATTAGGACACTGGAGAGAGAATATTGTGGAAGACAGCTGTACAGTAACTTTGTTTAGAATTTTCTCTGGAAAGAAGGGGCAAATTTGAGCATGATTGATTTAAAGTTTGACAATGTATGTTAATTTCATATTTAACAATGTTATAAATGTATGTCAATAATATATAAGAAGTTTGGAGTAGCATATAAACAGAACTGTATGGCCATTATTAGTAGTATTTAAAGACCTGCCATAGTCAGATATCATTTCATTTGAATATATGTCTTTTTCAGAACAAACTGTGTACCAGAGTCATGTTTGATATGCTTCATTGATATATATTTTTCTGAAGTTAGAAACAACTAGCAATGGGAGTTTTTATCCCTATAGGTATCACTAATGCAGTTCTTATCATTCTTATTTTAAAAAAAAGATTAGAAGGAAATTACTGAAATTAATGTGTTATGTGTTTTACCGGGGAACCTATCTCTGAAAGACTCAAAAGAGATGTTTGAAAAAAAAATAAAATAAAATGGGGCACTTGGGTGCCTCAGTTGGTTAAGCATCCAACTCTTGGTTTTGGCTCACGTCATGATCTCAGGGTCCTGGGATCAAGCCCCACATAGGCTCTGAACTCAGGGAGGAGTCTGTTTGAGATTCTCTCACTCCTGGTGCCCCTTCTTCTGCTCATATGCTCTCTCTCTGTCACCCTCAAATAAATAAACAAATTTCAAAAAAATAATGAAAGGATATTCTATCAGGAGCATTTCTTTAGATCCAACTAACAGTGTATACATATGGGATTCTGTGAGATCCTACACAGGAGAAGTGGGGTTTGTCTCATTCTATCTGCTACATTTCTTTCTTTTTTAAAAAATATTTTATTTATTTATTCATGAGAGAGAGAGAGAGAGAGGCAGAGACACAGACAGAGGGAGAAGCAGTCTCCATGCAGGGAGCCCGACGTGGGGCTCGATCCTGGGTCTCTAGGATCACACCCTGGGCTGAAGGCAGCTCTAAACCCCTGAGCCACCCAGGGATCCCCAGCTGCTACATTTCCATCTGGATCTTGAACCATGAAGTGTTCTCAGGTTTGAGACTATCCCTGGACTATTATGCGATACTTTTTACCATGTGTAGGATGATGTCTAGTTTTAAATACAGTGAATCTATGGAATTTTTGGTTTATATTGTTCCCAGGTGAGAAATTCTTACTGGTTCTGTACGTCCTCTTTTTGGTGTGAGTTATCCCAAGGTGATCTCAGGAGTACATGTTTTTCTGTTAGTTTTTTGTTTTTGTTTTTTTTGGAAATCTCTATGAAATATCAATAGTTTCTTTTAAGCAAAATTCACATTTTTACTTTTATAATTTGATGCGGTTTCAAGTGAAACCTGTTTCCTGAGAGCAGCTAAGAATATTTAAATATTTAAAGTTGTATTAGCTAACTTAATATGATAAAATCTGACGTTTTATGTTGTGATTGGAGAATTCTGATCTACTTAAATGGCAAAAGAAGCAATAATTGCGTTTACTTGCTTCTATAATGAATTATTGTACAAATGACTGCATTCATCTGATATGATAAAGAGAAAACCAGTTCCTAATTCCAGAGTTGAGAGAGTACCTGGTTTTTTATATGGCCTAGGAAATCATTCCTACTCTGTGTTTTCTACTGCATTATTAGTTAATTTAAAATGACCTAAAATGTGGAGTTTTCACTGATTCTTGGAGAAAAAATTTCAAAAGAGAGAATTAAGAGGACGATATGTTTATTTTTCCCTAACTATATCTTTTTTGAAAAAAATGTACTTAATAAAGATTGAAAAATGATTTGTATCTACCATCTATCACTATGGTATGTAGCCCTTTTAAAAGTTGAAGACATGGTAAGTATTGTATCTATAAATTATGAAGTTATTTTAAAAAGTAAAACCAAAAAAATCATAATCTACATAAAACCTTAGTCTAGCTATTCACAATTTCTTTGAAATCACCAAAATTATTTTTGAATATATTTTCCTTTTAAAATATGTTTTCAAAGCCACCTTTTATTGACTTTCACAAAAATCTTGAAAGGCACTTAAAATTTCTACTTTCTGTGACTAAGCAGAATTTTACACAAATGGGATTATGAAGAAATGGCATTTTAAACTTTACCTTCTGACATAAATGTGTCTCCGGACTTTATAAAAATGTTAATCGGATAGACTACCATGCTTTCCTGTAAATATTAGCCTGAAAGCACTTTTAACAAATTCTCTGAAAATAATGGTTCTCTTTCACAAATATTTTACCTTCAGTATCTCCTTACTGCTCACTGACTAGATGTGAGCTTTGCCTTGGGCCATGCGAGGTCACTGATCCTCACACACACACACGCCTGGCCTGTTTTCACCTCTCCTGGTGGCCGCAGCCAGGGAAGCCACTTCTGTAACTCAAAACCCTTCAAAGCCTTCCAAATCTCTGAAGAAGCCCCAAAGCCCTTAGTTCCTTGCTTCCAACATAATATTTGACCAAATTGGCCATTAGAAAATAATTGTTTTTCTTATGTATCAAGAAAAAAAAAAGAACTACAAGAAGAGCTAAAGAGTTAGTTTTGGAAACAGTATAGGTCTGGTGTAGGGACAGACCAGCTCTGGGTGTCTGAAGCAAAGATATTTGAGGTTGCTACAATTTCTGGATGATGAGCAACTGCAACACTAGAAGAGGCAACCTTAATGTGCAAAGACACTATTTTTTTTTCCTTAATTGGTAAATATTTTTGACCCAGATTTGGGATTAGGTATTAGAGGCCTAATAAAGCCACACTCATATTTATCTTTTAGTGCTGTTCAGCAAAAATCTGTGTATTTTGAGTATTGTAATTACCTAAGATATTTAGGTATCTTATAAGCGGTTTTAAAATATGCACTTGAAAAACTAATTTCTATTTGTGATTTCAAGTTAAAAGTAAATTTGCAACTAATATTAAAAACGTTTAGGGGCTCTTGGGTGGCTCTTGAGTGTCTGCTTTTGGCTCAGGTTGTGATCCCGGAGTCTTGGGATCGAATCCTGCGTTGGGTTCCCCACATGGAGCCTGCTTCGCCCTCTGCCTGTGTCTCTGCCTCTCTTTGTGTGTCTCTCATGAATAAATAAATAACATCTTTTAAAAAAAAGCATTTAGGGGTGCCTGGCTGGCTCAGCCGGAAAAGCATGTGACTGTTGATCCCAGTGTCTTGAGATCAAGCCCTATGTTGGATCTAGAGATTACTTAAATAAATACAACTTAAAAAAAAAAAAAAAAAAAAAACACTTAACAGAACTTAAGAATTACCTCATTTATAAATGACATATTGAAATACCTTAGAGTACTTAATTAATTAAGGGTTAAAAATCCTTGTAAAATGTAATAATATTTATAAACCAAATTTAAAATCTCCAGGGGAACTTCAGTCTTTGTAATTGTTATAAATATCAATTAAAAGTATAAAGATTGTTTCTGCCTATCATTTCTATGGAACAAAGTTAACCTCAGGACCACCAAAAATGCTCATATTGTCAGCTTAAGAGATGTTTTGAGCATTTCAGCTAAGGGCTAATTCGATGTGCTGCTAGCAGGGATGGCGAAATGGCACAGAGTTAAAGGGAGAATCATCAGTGCACTGAAATGAGAATAGTTTAATTCCTATTCAAACAATACTCTTAGTATTTACTCAATAGTTAGTGGGATTGGGAAGAAATCAATTTTCCATTCAAGGACATTGGACACACGAACAGATCCACATAACCCATTTCTGCTGCAGAACGCAGAATAGATGTTAGAATCTTTTTTTTCAAAACATTTTCTATTTTCCTGGGAGTGAATATCAGTTTGTTTATTAGTTGGTTAGTATTTCTGTGCATGTGTGTGCTGTTTAGCGGGGCCAACTTCTTGGGAAGCATTAAAAGGCTTAATGTTTAAAGATTTAAATCACCAGCTTTGCGTACAGGACAAAATACATTATTGGCTCCCAGAATTTCATGGGACTGCCAACTGAATTGCTTAGGAATACTGCAAAAACACTCAGTGAAGATTGGTTGGCATTTTAATTTTCTCTCCGGGTTGCTAGCTGCTCTAGAAAGTAGGATGAATTTACATTCAAGTCACATAAAGGATTATCTGTGTGAGCATTATTTAACTTCCCAACTCTTGGAAAGGGGCTCTGGAACAGATTTATCATTTGTTAGATACAGAAGTTACAAGATGGAAGCCAGAGCTTCCATAGCTTCCCATGATGTGGAAAGTGATGTGGGCAGTGATGGTATCCTTCGTGGAAGATAATTAGTTCGTTTGAGGTTGGGAATTCCAACTGGCTAGTGGTTGGAAATGTATGACTGAACCACAGGCCAAAAGCCAGGGTAAAAGAACATTTAAAAGTTAAATTTTGAGAGCTGATCTTGAGGCCTGAGATTGCCAAGAAAGACTGTGCAGAGAGAAGAGATCCCAGGAGTATCTCCATACAGCGCACTTGCAGCCTGAGGAGAACCTTGAGGTGAAAATGTGCACATGGGACCAGGAATTACAGAACTATGGACTGGAATCTGCCAACTTATATAGTGGTTCAGTGTGGTGAGTGTGTGTGTGTGTGTGTGTGTGTGTGTGTGGAGTAGGTGATTAGTATGAATCTATGTTTAGTATGGGTGATTACACATAAACATAAGAATTCCCAAAAAGTCTTGAAGAATTCTCTTTATGGCATCAATTGGTTAGCACTGGGAAGCAGCTCCCTCCGAGGGCGGGACACGCGTGTTCCTGCTTCACCGCCGGCCACATGTTTCATGTGTACAATCCATGTCTACTCACTTGCACCCCTCAGCTCCGTGCCTATCATTATCCACCTGTATGTTTTTGAGTTTGCAATCTGTGGTTTGCTGAATTAAAGCAGAGAAAAAGTTCACGTCAGTTAAGCACCCGACTCTTGGTTTCTGCTCAGGCCTTGATCTCAGGGTTGTGAGATCCATCCCCTTCAGGCTCTGCCCTCAGCAGGGAGTCTGCTTGTCTCCTTCTGTCTCTGCCCAACCCCCACTGGCTTTCTCTCTTTCTCTCTTTCTCCCTCTCTCATAAATAAATAAATAAATAAATAAATAAATAAATAAATAAATAGATAAATAAATAAATAGATAAATAAATCTTTTTTAAAAAACAGAGGGAAGTTTCATGATGAGTAGTGAGTAGTGCACTGTGAAATTTTAGGGGGAGCTGTTCCTATTCCATTTAATTTCTGTGAACACACTTTATTTTGGGTGGTGTTATGGATTGAAATGCATCCTCCCCAAATTCGTATCTTGAAGGACCAACCAGAATAGGACCATATTTGGAAATAGGGTCATTACGGTTGTGTTTAGTAAAGAAGAGGTCATACAAGAGTAGGATGGGCCCGTAATCCAGTATGGTTGTGTCCTTATCAAAGAGGAAATTTGGACACAGACTTGTGTACAGGGTGAATGCTTTGTGAAGAGGAAGACAGAGATCTAGAGATTAAGGAACACCTAAAATTGCCAGGGAACCACCAGAAGCTGGGAGAACGGCACAGAAGAGATTTTCCCTTACACTCCGCCTGAAAGGAATCAACCCCTCCAGCACTTCGATCTGGGACTTCTGGCTTCCAGAACAGTGAGATAGGAAGTTTCTGTTATTCAAGCCACCGAGTTTGTGGGACTTTGTTAAGGAATCCTTAGCAAACTAATGCAGAGGGAAAGAGCATTCTTTCTGAAGACACCTTTTTGCCACTTTTAAAGATCACAGGGAAACATCTTTTTTTTGTTTTCTAGAGACTATGAATTATAAAATTTGAAAAAGGAGACATGCCTAAGAAGAACACTTGGCACATTTAGAAAAAGATCCATTTAGTTAACTGTGACAAAATCACACAGCTAAGAGACAGTGAAGCCTTGGTCTGAATCCTACTCCTCTCAGGACTGATGTGTATTTGGGGGCATTATCTAATTTCTTCTTAGCGTAGGTGTCACCTCCAAATAGGAATCCCAGTTGTGCCTCTCGTATAGCAGTGTTTTAAGGCATAAGTGGAAAAAAACCCGTAAAAGGACTAGCATGGTGTCTACACTCAATAAATGGTAGCTTACATGATAGGCACTTACCACTCTATTTCCTTTTAAGAATCACACATCAAAGCATCCAAGTTGTGCCAAAACCCTTGGGACTGTAAGGACTTTGACTTCGTTTTTTGGAGGCATTATTGAGTCCTTACGATATTCTTCTAAAAAAAAAAAAAAAAAAAAGGTGTGACTTTCTGGTATGCAAGTGTGGGAAATAAGGGAAAATGTCAACTCACCTGATTTAATTGTAGTAGAATAACTCAGAACAAGTGAGTGTGTTATCCAAAGGTGCTGGCCCTAGAGCTAGTAGGGAGTTCAAGTCCTCAGAGCCTAGGCACACGGTGGTGGTCAACTGCACCTAACAGGTGTCCTGCCACATTTGATGTCGTTAGTGGCTTTTGGAAGTTTTTTCAACACTGGAATGGGAACTCCTGGAAACAGAGACCTCGTTTCAATCTTTTCTTTTGCTCTAGCTTCAAGACTCAATGGTGTAATTAATGCTCCCTGGATACGTAGATGGCAAGTTTCAGTAAGCAAACCAAAAGAACTAGCAAAACTACCTAAAAGGTGGTGTCATTGCTGCAGTTTCTTGGTCTAATGAAATTAAAATCATCTGCATGAAGTGCTGGTTGGAGTAACGTTATGGATAAGTTTCTTTTACCCTGATTTTGTTTCTCCCTTTAATGAAACCATCTATACTCTCTTAAGATTGAAAGGACATTTTGGGATGGCTAATGTTAAAGGGGTCCATTTGTCTGGGCTCTTTTCCAGACCTTTTCTACAGTTACTGCAGTTACAACTTTTGGAAATGCTTGGCTACAGTTAGGCTTGGTTAAATATACTATCCAGTCTCTAAAGCCTACAGTAGACATTTATGCATGTATTGAAGTTAAAAATTGCCACTTAACGTATAATTTTATTATTTCTGATGCACTTTATAAACCTCATCTTTCTAATTCTCTTAAGAGGCAAACTGTCCTTCAAGGAGATATTTGTAAAACCTTCCAAATGTGGGTAAATAGACTGAACCTAAGACCTCTTTTTTAACAGAATGTCGTTCCTTGCTTAGGCTTTCCTATTGTCGCTGCCATTCTCTTTTGCATGTGATGCTTTAAAGCACAAACCAGGAATCACACAGGCCCCGCTGGAATATAAGATCATGAGCCACACAGTATTTAGCCCAAATGTCACAGAAAAACATGTGCATTTTATCATCAGATAAGTGTGAACACTTTTACCTCTATAGACTGAGGTAAAGTAATATAGGACTTTATTTTTAATTTGTAAAAATATTGCCAGATTAGTCTGGACAGACTGTCCAGACAGACAGACAAGCAATATTTTGTTTAAAGTGCTAGCAGCTTTCACCATTTTATTTTTTATTTTTTACTTTTTATAAATTTATTTTTTATTGGTGTTCAATTTGCCAACATATAGCATAACACCCAGTGCTCATCCCATCAAGTGCCCCCCTCAGTGCCCGTCACCCAGTCACCCCCACCCCCTGCCCACCTCCCTTTCTACCACCCCTAGTTCTTTTCCCAGAGTTAGGAGGCTCTCATGCTCGGCGTCCCTTTCAGCTTTCACCATTTTAAATATGGTTTATCATCATAACGCTGGAGATTTGTAGCTTTTGTATTTTGGTGTCCCATGGAGAAGGAGGTGCCCTCAGTTCAGTCCAAAAGGACAGGGGGCAACGTTCCAAAATTGCTCAATCCATGTAGCATTCTGTTTCTGAGCAAAGAATTGAACACACACAAAATACCACCTTTGCTTCTGTCGCTGATGTCGTCTGATTGACTTGGAACAGGTAGGCTGTGTGGGGTTTATTCCTTAAGCTTTAGGTTTCAGCTGATTTTAAGTCAGTGTAAGAGGTACGTGCATGTGAGAGAGAGACAGACAGACAGAAAGAATAGGAATAGATTTTCTTCAATTGAATAGAAATCGATCTCAATCAGGATTTTTTGAATCAAACTTCACTCAAATATCAGTTGGTAGAGGCACCCCCAAGGGTGCCGAGCATCCTGTGGGTACCACCTGCTTGAGTTTGCCGAGGATGAGAGGCCCTGACCACTCTCCACGTGGCCCATTTCCTGGGGCGAGGCTCGTCCTTCAGGGACAAGGAGCAGGCTTGCTTTGTGCTCCATCTCCCAGGCCGTGTTGATCAGCTGGGATGCAAACCCACCGAGCCTAAGACCGGGCTCTCTGTGTGCACCGTGGGACCCGGTGGATGTGAGGAATCACTGCAAACCTAATGCCCAAGCTCCTTGCTCTGCTGCTCCCTTGTCTCTGACCCAGGAGACTTGGGTCATCGGTCAGTGTCCATGAAATGCGTCCATGAAACACGGACAGGCTGCTGTGCTAGCTTATAAGAAGGCCGAAATCCCAGCCCCAGCCCCATCTCAGAACTCAGATTGGAAATTGTATGCGGTAAAAACGAGCACCAATGAGAGGAGCATAGAAGATGATTTTGTATTAAGAATATCATTCAGGGGCACCTGGGTGGCTCAGCGGTTGAGCATCTGCCTTCAGCTCAGGTTGTGATCCTGGGGTCCTGAGATCGAGTCCCGCATCAGGCTCCCTACAGGGAACCTGCTTCTCCCTCTGCCTGTGGCTCTGTCTCTCTTTCTGTGTCTCTCATGAATAAATAAATAAAATCTTAAGAAAAAGAATATCATTCAGATATTTTAAATACAGCTAATATTTCTTTCAATTCACTATTTTTTGATATGCAAATCTCCAATGAATCCAAAATTAGTTATAAACCACATTCAACATAAGTAGATATAACACAACAAATTTTCTTAAATTAAGTCCTTAATTACAGGTCTCAGCTTGGAGAAAATATTTTAGAACCACTTAAACAGTTCAGAAAAACAATACACTTGGAAAGTCCTTAAAATAAGTTGAATAATAGCATATCTGAGTCACTGAATAGCAAAATAATGAAAATATATTTATGATTTGGTTACTCTGAGTGGAATTTATCTGAAATTTAGACGGTCTTCTTATTGGATGTGGTGTGGAATAATGAAACACCTGCAAGGTGATTTTAACCATCCAGTTTTTCTTTTATGAACAAATTTGGAAATGGCAAGCTTAACTTGAAAGCATTGGGTTGCAGGTACCCAGCATGGAAACCGAAGCATCTCCAAGAACTGCAATTAAAATATGTTTATATTTGGAGATAGGAGATTCTGATTCCTTTAGAGCCCTGTTAAATTAGGTGCAAAATGATGTGTTCATGGTTGAATTAAAAAAAAGTCAGTGAGAGCTGCTTAACATCTGGCAAAATAATCTTAGTTTAGAACAGAGATCCCTGTACATTGATTGCTTTCCCTAAGATTAAAAGCCACCACAAGTACATGCTCCTTCATGAAGAGGGAAAGAAAATAAGCTGTATGAAAAAGAAAGTATAGACCGTCTATGTGTAAATGGTACTTCAGTAAAAATGGGAAGATTCCTTTGGTCCCGTCATCTTACATTTTGCAACACTTACTATTTATGAGGTTTGTTTTTGGGCTCAGAACTCCAAATTTGTTGTGAAAAAGTGTCTAGATGAGATCATTTCATCCAGTGATGAGGTAGCTTCTCTTTCCATGTGCATTTTCTGCATACTCCTGTCTCCTTTTGCCATGTGGTTTAATGCTCATTGTTTATTGTTAAATTTACTGATTTTCCTTTTTTTCATTTGGCTTTTCTGGGTATTGCTTAACAAAATATCCTGTGCATTTATAAGGAATAAGTTTGCAGGCTGGCCTGTTCTTTGCAGGTAGGGAGGGATGGAGGAGTGAGGAAAATAAATAAATGCTTCTTTGTTACAATACGCTGATGACCAACATCACGGGGTTGGAAGAGTTTGTGCATTTAGGAAGAAAGGATCTTTGGATTGTGTACTTTATTATGAAAAGTTGCTTGACATTCTGCTCATGAAATGGGTTCACACTGCCAAGAAGGGACTGTAGCACATTTATTCCTAGTAGTAGAAGTCAAATCTATCTCCATATTTGCAGATTTAATCAATTGAATATGTTTTCCTGTTTTTTACATTGGTTTTTGCAATTTCTGACAATGGTCTTTTTTATAGAGCAAAAATCACTCTGAGTATCGAAACCTACCAATTCCCCATCTGTTCTTCCTAAAAAACTATTGAGGTGTAAGAGAGAAGAACGACACGTGAGGTAATAGCTACCTCTGTTCCAGCTTTCCAGATGAGAGAACCGCTTTCAGAGACATAGCATTTCCTGCCACTAAAAATATAGCCACTTCACCAGCAAAAATCAAGTTTATTTTCCTCTACTTTTAAATAAAAAAAATTTTTTTACAGATTTCTTTATTGAGTTGAGAGAGGGAGGAAGAGAGAGAGAGTGCGCACAAGCAGGGGGAAGGGTGGGGAGAGGGAGAGTTAGAGTCTCAAGCAGACTCCCCACTAAGCATGGAGCCCCAAGTAGGGCTGGGTCCCAGGACCCTGGGATCATGACCTGAGCCAAAATCCAGTCCGTCACTTAACCGACTGAGCCACCCAGGTGCCCCTAAATAAAATTTAATGTCTCAGAAAATTAAAAGAATCTGAATCTTTCTGTCACCATTAGTTTCTACATTGGCTTCTATGATGGTCTTGGAATACACCAGCAGGTTCCCTCTTGACTCCCTAGATGCCTTCTCAGGGCTGCCTTCCTCCATCCACCCATGGAAAATTGCAACCTTCACACAACTCCCAGTACATCTCATCCTCCTTTACTGCTTTATCCTTTCTGCTAGCACTGCTCATAATCTAACATCATGCATAGCTGTTTATTGTTTGTCCTATCCCTAGAGAATAAGCCCCGTGAAGATAATTTGTTTTGTTCCATCCTATCTTCCAAGTGTCCTCCTGGTGCCTGGCATGCTGCTAAGGGAGTGCTCAAGAAATAGTGTTTGAATAAATGATTCAGTGATTCTGTATCTCTGCCAAACACTTGAGGCAAAGTGATAATCTGTACTTTCTTTTTAAAAAAAGTAAAAATTCTGGGGCACCTGGGTGGCTGGTTGAGTGTCTGACTCTTGATGTTAGCTCAGGTCTTGATCTCAGGGTTGCGAAATCAAGCCCCCCGTTGGGATCCGTGCTGGGTGTGGAGCCCACTAAAAAAAAGTAAAAATTCTGATTTAAAAAAACTGTGATAAAGGTTTTTGTTGTTGTAGGTTGTTAGTTTTTTGTTTGTTTGGTTGGTTTTTTTTTTTTTTTTTTGAGCTTAAAGGTGTGGTATTGTGTGCCAGATTTTCTTTTCTTTTTCTTTTTTTTTTTTATTTAGATCTCAGGAAATCTCAAGTGCCCTCATTTTCTTTAAAGGATTATGTTGTTGAAGCCATTATTACACAGTTGTAGTGCGGCTGCCAGAAGACTGAGAAAGATATAAATGGGTAGGTCTTTTAGAGACGCGACCTGTGCTCTTGAGTCCTGTACAGAGGCTGTACCTCCAAAAGGGTCTCCTTCTTGGAATCAATCATCACCCCGGGAAAATCAATGGACATGCTGTTCCATCGGCTTACAATGTATGTTTCTTTGCAACATGGAAACTGTTTTTTTTTTTTAATAAAGTAATTGATTTCTGTCTTTTCTCACCAAGTATTGCTAAAAAAACCCCACATATTTCTTCTTATCTTCCATTACATAAATCTTCCCATGCAAAAATTCCATTAACTTAAAAACAGATAGTGATCTTTTTCTTGCTAAGTTAAGGAAAAAATTATAAAAAGGCAAGGCATTGAACCAATCATATAATTTACACCATAAAGTGACACAAAGATTTATCATTTGGAATCCCTGTGAGAATAACTCTTCCATCAGGTCTCTGCTCAGGCGTGTGTACAAAGGGGAAAGAGATCACCTCTGCTCATTCTGCAAGGAGCTACCCTGGGGTCGACGAAGAAGCGCTTTAATAGGCTATATGATGATCTTTCTAATTTTTTTATATACATACATAAACCTGATAATGTGGGTACTAAAGCTTATCACCTCACAGTTTTATGTATAAGATTTAACAGATCAGAGCTATGACCACAGATTATAGCATTAAAAATCTTTTTTTTTAAAAAAGGAGAAAAAAGAGACAAACTGAAAAACCAGACTCTTAACTATAGAGAACAAACTGGTGGATGCCAGAAGGGGGATGGGTGAAATAGGTGATAGGGATTGAGGAGAGCACTTGTGATGAGCACCGAGTGTTGTATAGAACGCTATATTGTATGGAATCACTATATTGTATACATGAGATTAATAGCATATTGTATGTTAATTATACCGGAATAAAAAAAAAATACCTTTTTCTAAAATCTGTCATGACAGGTTTCCACATAGTTGTGGAATGATCTTAAGGAGAAACACTAAAATTAAAACGTACTTGTCAAAATTTCCAAGCCAATTTTAGAAAAGTGAATCATTTCTTCCCTACCCACTTTGTACTAAATTCAGCAGCATAGCAATCTATTTTATTTTACTTTATTTTATTTTATTTTATTTTACTTTACTATTTTATTTTATTTTATTTTATTTTATTTTATTTTATTTTATTTTATTTTATTTTATGTTAGAGAGGGAGAGAGAGAGTGTGTGCCAGAGTGTGAGGGGGTGCAGAAAGAGAAAGAGAGAGAGAGAGAGAGAATCTCAAGCAAACTCTCTGTCCAGTGCTCTGTCCAGAGCTCATGTTGGGGCTCAATCTCACAACCCTGAGATCATGAGCTGAGTGGAAATCAACAGTTGGACAATTAACTGACTGAACCACCCAGGTGTCCTAGATTCTCTTTTAAAAATTCAGAAAATTCTTTGTTCTACAGGATGTTATGTTGATGGGCTTATGCTTCCTGTAAGCATTAATATATAGTTTAATAATGATTGGAACTAAATTACTATCCATGCTGTATCCTATAGAGCTTGTTGCGTCTGACATCTTGACGCATCTATCACCACCTTTGTGCCTATTGCACGTGTCTACAAGTACACAACATCCATATGGCTGGCTACAGTATATACACACAATTTTCATTCTAGGAGAAATAGTGTCATTAGGTGAGTTTTTATACTCTCTAATGGCAAAATGTGGAAACAATGCAACACAGTAGGTTTCCCATCCTTTGGTTTGCAGTCAAAAGCCTTACAGCCAAATTTATTGCCTTAGTATGGTAATCTACTCAACTCAGATGTCTTAGAGCAGTTATTCCAGTTTTCTTCAAAAAACTGTGTTATATTTATCTTTAAGTGATTTATCTCATACCGTGCTTTAGTTTGTGACCTGCTTCAAATTCTTTCAGAACGTCAAATACTCAAATACAATGAAAGTTAAGTTTGTATTTCTGTTGTGAATAAACATATATCTACCTTTAATTCCAACAGTGAATAAAATTAGAATTTCATAGGTTAGAGCAGTCGACAGAACACTCTGAATGCTTTCCTTCCAGGAATATATTCCCATTAAATTTACTTCTTTTGGTGGCTCCAACATTCAGAATGTTTTTTCACCTTTGAGTTCTTCATCAGGGGGTTACTGATCTGAAGGGCCAGTTATCTAATGTTTTATAGCATGTGGCTAATTTCCTGTGTTTTTATTAGATCTCTCTTCTTTTTGGTAAATTTACTTATTTAAAAAAATAACAATGACTTACACACGAAATAACCTACACAGCAATAGACCAGCAAACTCACATCTTTCGTGAGTTTAATAATATTCTTGTTTTGCCACATCGACCTGTAGCTCTGGTTCAACACATTAAGAAATCATCCACATGAAGCTTTTATTTTTGTTCCCAGCCAAAATGAATTTCTTTGTAAACTCTATGATTTCCCATGAATCCATGAATTTGAAACTAAGCAGTGCCCGACTCTAAGGATTAATGGGAAAATATTTGGGGTTTTCTAACTCTGACTGAAGGCTGGGTGAAATCAATTATTTAAGCACTATAAAGCAAGAGCTTGGGTCTCAGACAACGATTACAAAGCAGACACACTTTAACACCCAGAACAACCATGTGGATCTTGTTGATTCCTTTACCATGGCCAACGGGTGAATGAAATATCATTCCTGTCTGCTGATGCCATGGAGATTCCTTCAATCTAAGAGCAGCTGGAGGTCCCATTTACACACACACACACACACACACACACACACACACACACACACTTTTTGGTTGTACAGATGTTAAATATAAAGAATCACTATAACTTTTATTAAAGCAATCAGAAAAGCGATTGACTTTTTTTTTCTACTGTATCTGCAGTGGTTTTCTGGGTTTCAGATACTCAATTTGTACAAAGTAATAAATGTCAGTGCTCTGAAAAGGAAAGTATTATACTTCTTACTGCGCTCCTGAAATAGTCAAATGCTATGGAAAAATTTATTGAACACTTGATGTGACTTTTATAGTCAGTCTGATTTTTAAGTGCTTAGAGGAGATACGCTTTACTATGCCTGGGTGCTCAGCAGTTGTACTACCCAATGCTTCACACTGTTAGATGAATTATTTGAAATACATGGCATTCAGATTGCTAAAACTTCTGATTCAAAGGAAGTCAATGGGTATTTTAGATGGCATTGGAGAACATGGGAGAGAGGAAAGATTAGAGGAAGAAGGAGGTGTTCACAAACAATCGTGTTTAGAGCTCTTGAAGATTAGCAACAGCTCCATGGCTTTGAAATCTAATAATCACATAAAGCCCCTCTCAAAGCAGTTGCAGCTTTTGGTGCCAGTTTTTCCCATATAGATCAACCTGCAGTAATTTATCAAGATCAAGGTAAATTTCAAAGAGAATTTTTCTAAAAACAAATTATGGTCACTGCTGATTATTCATTCAAAATCATAAATCTTTTGTGGTGAGGTGACAGAGACCAGACATTGTCACTGAACTGAAAAACAAAAAACAAAAAGCAAAAAACAAAATAAAAAAGCAACTATTTTCCTCCTTGTTTGTAGTGATCAATGTGAGGTTTTAGTATCAGTCTCGAATATCTTCTGGTATCTGTGATTTAGACTAGAGCGCTCTACTTCAAACTTTTATTCACGGACCTCTTAAGGGATTTTGTGAAACTATGGATAACTTCATATTTAACTGACCATTTTAAAGTTTTCATTATAAACATAAATATTGAAACTTAAAAAAAAAACTTCCATCATATGGTAAATGAGCATAACTAAATTGAAACTGCTACTTCATTTTTTGAATTGCATCTCCTGGAATTTAAATACCATAGCGATTTGCTATGAACCATTATGTATTTTAAAAATATAGAAAATATATTTATGTTTGAATGCCTTTTGCTGATCATCTTATACTTCCATGTAAAAAGAACACATGTACATTACGCATAATTAGAATATACAATTTTAGACTTTCCTGTGGTTGTAAATCTCTGATAAATGATTTTTTTTCTGAATTGGATCTTCACTATAGTTTTATTTTTATGACATTGATAACTTTTTATATATACTAAATTTTTGAAAGATAGTATTTAAATATACAATTCAGAAATTTGGTAGTGCATCTCTTTATAAGTCTTTTACTGGGTGGAACTTTTAAATGTTAATTTATGTATCTAAATATTCCTTGTTGCTGGATTTAGACAGTGTTCAAATAGAATTCTAATTATATCTTTTTTGTTAGCTTAGATGTACATGTTCAGAAACCTTATCACGTAGATAAGCAGGTAGAAACAGAAGAAGTTTTATTATTAGAATTTGGCATAATTCTTTGCAGTCCTTCCTAGTTATCATTCCAAATCACAGATTATTAGAAACCATCTTGATAATAGATCACTACCAGTTGGGTCTTGCCTTAATTTTGTTCAAAACAAAGAATTGTAAACTACCTGACTTATGAAAAGATTTATTACCAGTCATTAATCATTTCCTTTCTCAACACCAATAATAATATTTTTATACCTCTGTTTGGCTTCCCAGAAGTTTTTACACCCCAGAAAATGGACTGCAGTAACTCCGAGATGAGCAAGTACCATCTTGAGAGAGAGATTGGACAGAAGGTCTTGAAGCTCAATTAAAAGTGTATTCTCAGGAGGATCAATTTAAGACAGTGTACGTGCGTGTGGTAATTTAAGCACATGGAAGTTGAGAATTTGGAAGTTCATGTCTTGATACCCCACGGGAAGACTTAACGTATACCTGGGTGTATGCATTCCAAAGTTTGAAGACAGCTGGTTTAGAGCATTTCAACTTACCATGAAGAATTTCTCTTCTTCAATTCAGATTAGGTAATCATGTGGTCATCCTCACAGGTTAGGTGTTTTTATTTCTGTCATCTATGTGATAATCATTTTTGAGGGAGGGGAGAAGAACTAGGACAATATGAAATACCTCTGTCAAGATACTGTAGTACAATAGGGATTAAAATATTTATAAGTAGTCTCATAACATACCTCAAAGTTCTTTGAATTTCAGGACAGCATTATTTAAAAAAAATTTTTAATGACTTTATCTTGTAGAGAAATAAATCAGATTTATTCAAAGATTTATGTATTATTCCAAGTTAAAGTACAGGAGACATTGGAAATTATTTAATTTTTAATTCATCGATAGATTAGTATAAATTCGTCATGTGGAAAATCTAAGGAAATAAAATTCATCTATCTTACACTTTGTATCTTTTTCAGACTTAATTTTGTAGACTTTTAAATAAACTTTTAAATAATTTTTTCTTTGCCTCTACTTCTATTCAGAAATTTATCCATATTTCTGAATTTTGGTTGCTCAACATTTCCAAATTCTTTGAAGCCTTTGTTGCATGCTAATAAAACCCCTGAGCATATTTGTTATGAGAAACATAACAATTTTTTTTGCACTACCATTAGCACTTTCTCTTTCCATTTAAAATACACTTTTAACAATGTAACGTTTAATGATTTTTTTTATATATTTGTTTCTTGCTGCCATGGCACATGGAAATATATTTTCTTCTTGGAAATGACAATAATAGCTAGTTTTTAAAATCCTGTTGCTATCAAAATCAATGACCTTTATTGTTAAAATTAATAAACAACTAACATACTTTATTTGTACTATGCTTTTTATACACATAATATCCAATACTCCAAACTAAACTAATGCAAAGATATTATCTTCCATGTTAAAAATGAGTTTGAGAGAAATTGCTATCCCCTTTTTTTAATATTATATTTTTAGAAGATGGTCAAGCGAGGATTAAAATCCAGCCTTTTTTTTTTTTTCTTTTCAACTCCGAAATTGTGCTTGGGTTTGAATTATTTTCTCCCAAATGCTTTTAAGAGTTACAGTTCTGAAGCTGTCCTTCCCTGTTACTGATTCTATTTATCCACATTATATCAAAGTCATTGCTACTTTATTTGCAGGCTCATATAGTAAGAGTGAAATTTCCGGTATGTTTAAATTCATCTCTTAACCAAAATAAAAATTATATATTTATTAATTATGTATCCTGATAGACTGGTAACTGGAATATTGTCTTGTTCCCCTATTCCTGAGTCTTTAAACTCATAACTCATTAATGGTCAAATGTGTCTAAGATTATGAACTCCACTTTCTATTTTATTTCACTCTCAGGACTCCAGTCCTACCCCCGAGTTCCTGTTCCTGCTGAGTTACAAGGTCTTTACGTAGACTATCTTTGAATGTTTGTTATCCTACGTATATGTGGCTAAGTATATCTGCTCCTGGATACTTGTTGCTGTATTTCATCTATCATTGGAATATTCATTTCTTCTTTACTATTTACTGTTGATCTCTGTGTATTCCTGAAATTACATGTTCCATCTGCCCAGCTTCCTGCTAGCAAGCACTCATAGTTAATTTTCTCTTGCTTCTTCGTATCTGGTTTACCTAATTATAGTTTGCAGTCGTGGGATAGGTAATATGTCAGAATTTGTGAAGAGACTAGGGAATAGAATAAATGCACACAAAGCTTCTAACTAAGAATTGGGAGGTTTTATAACTACGTATCCTGAAAGAGACACATAAAAAGAACTAGAAGATTCAATGACAAGTGGCATCTGGTTGGGCATTAAAATGTCTATAGTTTTACTTTAAATACTTCAGCATAGATGGTATTGTATTACCTGATTCTTATTATGATTAAGTTAAAACTCAGTTGCTGAATTCTGAATTCTAATAGGGAATTCAAACTCCAGGTGTCGTCAGCTGGAATTCTGCTGAGAAAGTCCATGTTCCAGTTACTTTGTATGCTCATGTCTCCCTCTTGGTCAGCACATGAGGCTTTTTTAATCACATAGTGAATGTCAGAAATGATTTTAATTTGCAAATTTGATATTTTCTAATTACAACAGTGATTGTTAAATTGGGTGCTCACTGGTAAAATTAAATATACTCAAGATACGTGGATTAGTGGGGACGCCTGGGTGGCTCAGCAGTTGAGCGTCTGCCTTTGGCTCAGGGCGTGATCCCAGGATACAGGATCAAGTCCCTCATTGGGCTTCCTACGAGGAGCCTGGTTCTCACTCTGCCTGTCTCCGCCTCTCTCTCTCTCTCTCTCTCTCTCTCTCTCTGTGTGTGTCTCTCATGAATAAATAAATAAATCTTACACACACACAAAAGATAGTGGATTAGTGTGTTTCCTATGCATATTCATCCTTTGGAGAATAGTGTATAAGAATCCAGCAAGGTGTAGTCTCTAAGGAAAGATGACAACCTGGCTCAGACCTTAGTCTCAGAATCCATGTGCCTCTTAAAATTTATTGAAAATCCTGTAAGAATGTATATTATGAATTTGAAAGTAAAAAAAATTAAAATATTTATTGATCAATTTTAAAGTGGTGATAAAATATTTCGTTATACATAACATTTGTGAAAAATAACTTCATTCTTAAAAAGACTGGGAAGCTTAACATTGTTTTACATTTTTGAAAAATCTCTTTAGTCAGATGTCTGGATTATTAGAAGAGGCCACGATTCTCACATGTGTCTGCTTTGGTCTATGAAATATATCGTTTTGGTGGAAGTATACAAAGAAATCCTGATTTCATAACTCATCTGACTTATGAAGCTGAAAAAATAAGTAGTTTAACATTTTTGCAGATAATTTGGTTGTATATTTTTGGTATTACATCACAGCATAAGAAACGGCAGTTTATTGAAGATTCATTGCAATGTGGAATCTGAAATGAAACCCATGAACATTTTGTATTCTGTTCCACTAAAATCTGTTGGCCTATCTTGCACTTCAAATGGATCTTTTATCCATGCATGATTTTGTAACATTGTGCATTGGTCACTATGAAACACTGGTGCACTGACTCATGCAGATCTTACAAATGTTAACTCACTTTATTTTACAATAAAAAGAAAAAGCACAGTCATTAACATAACACTAATATTATGAGAAAGCTTGTAAATATTGGGAAACTGCCAATATGGTAAAGAAATCAAAGTCTTAAAATTTTAAGTTTTGCTTGAAAATCCAATTTTATCACTGACAACAAATATTGTCAATTGCTTTCTTTGAAGGAGCAGGCTCACTTCATTCAGTTTGGGGAACATGCCTGCCAAATACTCAAGGTTGAATAACCATATTTTGTCTTTTAGTTCCTCTTTCAAGTAAAAATAGTGTTCCATTAAAACAAAACAAAACAAAACAAAACAAAACAAAACAAAACAAAACAAAAAAACTAGTTTGGTTGTAATTTGATCACCCAAGTGTTTTACCTTGAGTCAGCCATTGTACTTTGGTATGTAACTAATAGAAATTTTCCATTTTGCCCACAGAATGTTCAAAAGACATGTTCTCAGGGTCTAGGTTTAATAAAATCAATAAATGTTATGCTTTCTCAAGGACATTCTTAAATGGAACTTTATCCCCTGTGAATGCACTGGCGTCAAGAACACAGGCTCTGGGGCAACTGCTGGAAGAACACAAGATTCTGGTGTAGTTTCGTGCCACTGCTTTGATTTGTGCTAAGGCTCCAACAGTTTTACTCACCACTGCTTTGGTACCATCGGTGTAAATGTTGAAACACTGATAAAAGGCAGACTATTATTACAGAATAGTTTTGATCTTGCAGATTCTCCTAGGGAATCACGTTCTAGGAACTGCTATTCCAGCTAAATTAAAAAAAAAAAAAAGTCAATGTATCTAAACAGCAACACAGAAAATTCAGGTGGTGTTAAGGAAAGCAATTTTACTTCTGGAATCTTGTTCTGGTTAAAGGGAAGCTTCCCTGCTTGGAGGGAGCTGGATCTCTAAGAGGACAGAGAACTAGACTTCATTGGGTTTCCAGGACAGAACTATGACTGGCTTCTTACCCATTGGCTAAAAATGATTGATGACTACAATTTCTACAAAACAACCTTCAAGTTCTGCCTGACGAATCTGGATGAAGTTGGTTTACAGCATTTGAGAAATCAAGAAATGCTCATGAGGGAGAAGTCATTTTCCTTCTGGGTTCTTCTTCATACAAGCTACGGGACCCTGGACAAGTTGCATATTACGGTATCTTAGTTTCTCCTTAACAGCAGGATCGACCACCTAGGCTTGCCAAGAGGAATGAATGAACTCTCACGCGTGAAAAGTGCTTAGTTCATACGACGTGCGTGGAGTGCTTCGTTCAATGCTTGGCACACAATGAGCCCTCACCAGTGCTGGTTGCTTCTCTTATCATCGTTGTTATCATCACTGTTACTGAATGTGATTTGAAGGAAATTTGACTTGATCAGTGGTAGTGTTTGGATGCCAGCAGAGTCACACTGAAAAAGGCATATGATATGGTCAAAGAAACAAAATAATTCAATTAGGCTGGAATATAGGGGTGTCCAAACAGGGGTTGTAAGGGCCCGAGATGGAGAAGTTGACTGAAGAGGACTGGCATGTTAGGATAAGATTTTAAAACTTAATTTTGTAGCCATTAAAGGATCTTGAGGGATATAATCAAAACTGTGTTTTGTTAGATTTATATGTTAGCAGAATGCATATTGGGTTTCAGAGAGGTAACAGAAATATATAGCTACAGCACTTGGACTCACGGAATTTACTTTGCCATTTTTATACAATTGTCTAGCAGATTTTAATTTTAACACCATAGTGTAAGTCCAAGTTTTGAAAGAGTAAACCTCAAATTAAGGAATGTTGCTATTGTAAAATGAATAATGTGATGGGAAGTTCTTTGGGTCGGAGTGAGCTGTGAGCCAAAAACATATGGAGGGCAAATATTGCCAAATATTAATTATATTTTGTGCCTGCACAAGATTTTTTTGAGTTTTATTTTATTATCCTAGAAGAGGCTTAATATTTGGTCCTAACTTTTTTTTTTTATGCCTGAACAATATAAAAGTTGGGAAGAAATTCCTTTTGTACCACGGTATGCATATAGTTTTCTGATCTCTAAAACAAAAGATTGGGTTACACGAAAGTAGAATGATAATTTTGTTTTTCTTTGCCTGTGTTTACTTATAGGAATTTTGTTACTTGCTCCTCATCCCTTAATGTCTGGAGCCTGAGAATATAGTAATAATAAAATTTCAGTGCACTGCTATGGAGATGCAGTAAAATCATGATATAAAAATAGCCAGGGAGGCTTGATCACTAGTACTAGGTGAAAAACAAAACAAAACAAAGCAAAAGAATAAATCCCAAACTCTTAGTTCATCACTGTGATCCACCCAGCATCTCTTTCTAAATAACTGTCTTTGGTCAGGAAGACAGTAGTTGGAAATGATCACGTGACACATTCTTTTAGCCACATACTTATGGCTACCTATTGATCTTTCCCTAAAATTCATGCTTAGATTAATTTGTGTTCCTCTTGTGTGGCTGAAAACGTTGCGATTTTCTAATTCAAATACAGCTAACATGAGTAAAGTATCCGCGGAGTGGAAAAAGTACTCCAAATGTGACTGAGCAATTAAGTTTGGTTTTCCAGTGTGGAAAAAAAAATGTACTCCCCAGGGGGCTCCATGTGTTGGCACCACCCAGCTGTTTGAAGAATTTGCTTGATGAAAGCAGAAATTGAAGGAGAACAAGGAAAAACAGGTGGTGTGTCAGGAGCACTGTTTCAGTGTGACATCTGCAGGTGGCTCTGCGGATCCGGGATCAGACCGACTCACTTCAAAAGGGTCCTCCTAGGGGTGCATCCAGAGTCTGCCAAAACTAAATGAGAGCTGAAAGTGTTAAAAGAATGCTAAAAATAGAGAAAGAGGGAAGGGAAGCATATGAAGTCATCCGAAGCCTCAGAAAAGATTTGATTCTCTTGAAATAAATGTATTATATATATTAATCTGTATGAAGATGTACATATTGTACATATTAATTAGTATGACATTAAAATTACAGAATATTATGCTTTGTTATGTTCACAGTTTTAAAAAAAGTCAAAAAAATCTTTGAGAGTTTCTATGGTCTGTTATCGTTGTCTCGTACCAAACCAGTAGGGTGTGCTCATGACTCAACATTCTGCTTGTGACAGCCCACCCTGACCCTGTGGTGTTTTCATTATAAGGTAAACAAAAATAGAATGCATTTAGCGGGGCAAAATGCCCTGTTCACACATTACTCTTGCAGTCACTTTCATGCCTCATTAAAATGACATGTTAAGATACACTTCACTTCACTTTGGTTCCTCTGCTGAAACGCTGATCAATCTCTTCTAGAATCCTCTTTTCACTTCTCCTGGGGAGTAATCCCTCAATACAGGTCCCGATGACCAAAGCTTTCTGCCTCTCTGAGCCTCTCTTTTAGGCAGCTGGCATGCTTTAGAATTGGATGCAGGAATCTTTCGGGTAAATAAACACTTTTGCAAAAAGGAGACAAACTAAATTATGTTGCTAACTCACGTCTACCCTTCATCCCACAGGATCTGGAAGGACAATGTAGAGTGTCTATTTCATTGCTTTCTTTCGACTTTTTTGGGAGACCTCACTTCTCTCGCTGCAAAGTAATAAAGCTCAGTTTGGCAAAATGGACTCAGAGCAGAACTGAGAGACAAACAGTTCTTTCCAGGATAAAAATAGACGTCAGAACATTGCATTAGCTTCCTTCTAGACTTTCTTTATAATCTGTGGAGGTAGATTGCACTCAGTGGCCCTCACTAGCTGTTCACGGGAAAACTTGGCACAAGGATCCTGACTAAATGGATAGCATGAGCTCCTCTGCCTCCCAAACCCAAGCCAGCCACTGTGTGGACTACTATTGTTGAGTTGTGGCTGGCGTGGCTGAAAATGACTAAACTCAAACATTCAAGGGATACCCAAATCTAGATTGACCATCAGTACATTTACCCTTACTGCTTGGTCAAATTTCCTTCTTCTACATTTAAGGCAAGGCATAGCTGGGAGTCCTAAGACATCCTAGGGGTCTCATCTATGTGTCTTTATTTGCAATATTAATATGACTTTTTAATACGGTAAAACCAAACCACATAAAACAGAGGTTACATCAAGTATGAGGTTTACAACTGCTAAGAACTCTATTGGTGTTTGCTTGTTTGTTTTGAGAGAGAGAGAGAGAGAGAGAGATAGAGAGAGAGAGAGCCCGAGCTAGCCGGGGGCCAGGGCAGAGGGGAAGAGAGAATCCCAAGCAGGCTCCATGCTCAGAGCAGAGCCAGAGGTGGGGTTTGGTCTCACGACCCTGAGATTTTGACACCTGGGCAGAAATCTCAAACTGGGCACTCAATCTATTGAGCCACCCAGGCACCCCATAAGACCTTTGTTTGAAAACTAATTTACTGAAGGAGGAAAGTGCAGGGATGACCTCCAGGTTTTCCACACATGCTCTTCCTTTTAAGACCTTTCCTGTAGTCAGTTGGGGACCATAGGACTGGTTGTGGCCAATGACTGTAGAGATGATGTGTGTTAGTTCTGGTCTTGGGCAGTTTAGAGCCAATGTATCTTTTCATACCTATCTCCCAATGCAGCCAACCTTGAAGGCCTCAAATTTCAGCTATTGTGGGTATTAGGTATACAGGGCCATCCAACATGTGTCAAACGTTAGGGAGTGAGAAATAAACCTCATGTGTGTGAAGCTTTATGATTTAGAATTTTTTTTTTGTATAGGAAAATAATCCTGATTCAAATATGAGGATACCAGTTATTTTTTATTTAGAAATTTAAAAATTTAATTCAATTTTTGCTTATTTATTTTGAATAATACATTCATAGAGTTTATAATTTAAAATTTCATTGGACTGGGGCACCTGTGTGGCTTAGTGGATGAGCATCTGCCTTTGACACAGGTCGTGATCCTGGGGTCCTGGGATAAAGTCCTGCATCCAGCTCCCTACAGGGAGCCTGCTTCTCCCTCTGCCTGTGTCTCTGGCTCTCCCTGTGTCTTTCATGAATAAATAAGTAAAATCTTTAAAAAAAAATAAAATTTCATTGGACTATAGAGTGAAAATCTTTCTCTTCTGAACCACGATCACTCATTTCCCCTTCCTGGGAACAACCAATAATTAGTAATTTTTCATATTTACAGAAATATTTCACTTACATATAACAAATTCATATATTAAAGTCTTTTTACATAAATGAAAGCGTACTATATGTTATTTTGCACTTCGCTTTTGATTTATAGGACATTTTATGTATTAGAGAAATTTATCTTTTGTCTAGAATATAAGTGCAAGTGCTTTTTCTCACTCTGTCATTTAACTTTTGAGAGATGCTTTCATAATTAAACAGTCATTTTGTTAAAGCAAAATTGAATTTAGATATAAAGTTTGGAAAGATGTCATTGAAATTATTTAATTTTTTTAAACAAATGTCTTCTCTAATTTTTATTATTTCATGTCTGTATATTTAAAACATTGATATACTTGAAGTAAGTTTTGAGGTATGGGTCCAACTTCAGTTTTTTCCAGATACCTTTCTGGTTGCCTCAATGTTATTAAACATTTTCCTCAATGATTTGAAGTGGGATCTTTATCATGTCTACTTTCCCAGATATTCTTGGGTCTATTTCTAGACTTGTTATTTTACCTCTTTGATCGCTCTCCCTAATTGTGTGCCAGTGTCATTTATTCTTCAGTTTCTCTTGTATGGATTCTCTATTCATTACTTCGGTAGCTTCCCCTTGTCCAGAGATGTTCATTCTCACTGATGCTTAACACAAGATGGAGGTCCTGGCCAAGTGTGGCAGGTGAAGAAAATAAGAGTAGGTCTGCAAAGGAAGGAGGCAGTAGCATAGAAAGGAAAGCCCTCTCAGAATCATTGAACTTTCTATGTACCATGGTCTGAATTAGTCATTTCTTTCTTCTTTTTTTATACGTTGGGCTGTGGATATGAGGTTATGAGTACAGGGCAGGTAGGCATATTGATGGGTGTCTACATCTTTTTACTTCTTTCCCTTCTTGGTATTCATCTTGAATAATCTGCTGAAAACTTCAGTTCTCTTCAGTTTGGAGTGGGAAGTGGCTGGTTACCCATTCTCTTCCTCCCTGGAATGACCCAATATAGTAATACAAAACAAAGCAACAAAATTTGATTGAGAAAGATTCCAGACAGACCATAGTGATTTTTTTTCTTTAACTTATCCAAAGCTTTTCTTGGAGACTGATCAGAGTAAAAATATAGGGTTTTTTTTTATTAATATGATTTACATCTTTCATTCATTCAATCTCTTTAGAAGGGCATGAAAAGGTCTTTGAGAGCAATGGATAATTCTGAATAAGGGAATGAATGAACAAAAAGTATTTCAAAATCTGGTCAAAATTTTAAAAAGGAAATTCTGGAGTACATCTTTGCTTTTTTATCATTTTCTGTTAGATTTAGAAGATTTTCGGAGAGGACAAACGTGTATGTTCTCATTCATTTGGGGAATATGAATAATAGTGAAAGGGAATATAAAGGAAGGGAAAAGAAATGTTGGGAAATATCAGGAAGGGAGACAGAACATAAAGACTCCTAACTCGGGGAAACGAACTAGGGGTGGTGGAAGGGGAGGAGGGCGGGTGTTGGAGGGGAATGGGTGACGGGCACTGAGGTGGACACTTGATGGGATGAGCACTGTGTGTTTTTCTGTATGTTGGTAAATTGAACACCAATAAAAATTAATTTAAAAAAAAGAAGATTTTTAGGAAATTGTAATGAAAAGTTTGACTATATTATTTGAAGTTTTTTAAAAATGGAGTAACTCTGAATCAGCTCTAAGTATTGATAGTAATCTTATTTTTCTTGTAAACAGGCTACTCATCTTCTGTTTTACTTTGGAATTAGTCCTTGTCTTTGTCTGTGTGTTTTAATTTCATTGAAATGCACCAGAGGATGCTACTAATGAATAAATTTTCACCCAATTTCTTCTTTCCTCAAACAATCAAAGTGAATAGTAGAATTGCCAACCCTATTTTGCTCCTGTTAAAGTGTATAATGATTACCTGCTGCCATGATAATGCTGTGTAACAAATCACCTCAAATCTCAGGAACTTAGTGTAATAATAGTTTATTTAACCCACCAATAAAGGATCAGAGATTTCATCTGGGCTTGGTGGGGCTATTTTTGATCTTGAGTGGGTTTATGTACAAGTCTGATGTAGACTGGCAACCAGTTAGGATAGCAGAAATCTCTTGACCAAGTATTTCTCACCCTCCAGCAGGCTAGCCCAGGCATAGTCCTATGGTGGTGTCAAAGAGAAAGAATGAGAGCAAATCCAGTTGGGCAAATGCTTTGGCAAGCCCTTGGGTCCCACTTTCCAAAATTTCAGTAGCCAAAACAAATCCCATGGCCACGACCTGTGTGCAGGTAGTGGGGGCTATAGAGTTTTGTGCCAAAGACCATAAATACAGAAAGGGTGAAGAACTGAGATCATTAGTGCAATCAATTGATCACAAGGGGAATAGTAATGTGTTAGAGGGAAAGAATCGAGTTGATAATTAATTATAATGAATGCCCAAATTATATAATTATAATTAATGACACAGTGGGAAGGAGGAGGAAAGAAACCTCAGGGACTGGGAATAGAGGAAGATTTCTTTTCCCTTTTGGATGGGGTGGGTGCAGGGTTAAGAAAGAAACCTATGAGAAAAGTGGACTGGGAACAAAAGGCACTTTAATGGGTGTTTCTAAAGAGTATTTATTTCAGTCACTTTCATGTCATCTAAGAGGTCAGAGAATGAAATTCCTCTTTGATCACTTTTGGCTCTTGAGCTGTGATTTGCTTGTGTCCCAGCCAGCTCTGTGACTGAACTGCATTGATCTCTACATTTTGTGTTTACTGCAGGCACTCTGGCTGGCTGGCTTTTTTTTTTTTTTTCTTTAAAGATTTTATTTATTTATTCATGTGAGACACACAGAGAGAGACGCAGAGATATAGGCAGAGGGAGAAGCTGGCTCCCTTCAGGACTCGATCCCAGGACCTGGAGATCATGACCTGAGCCAAAGGCAGAAGCTGAACCACTGAGCACCCAGGTACCCCTTCCCATTCACTTTTTCAATGCATATGTTAATTAGATCTCAAATGGCAGTGCCCTCTAGGAAATTAAGCACCTCCCTAAGAGTGCTGGTTGGTAAGCATTGTCTTGCAGCTCCAAACCCATCCCTGGATTCTATCTATTCTTTGCTCTGGGATTCCTGCGACTGGGATTCTGCTAAGCCTAGAGGTTAGAGTTTATCTTTCCTAGAGGACTCCGGGGGTAAGTTCTCCCAAGGGTGCACTAACCTGCAGTCTGGAGGAATCGAGGAGACTCCTTCCTGACTGCTCTCTCTCATAGTGGCCCTTCATCCCAGCATTTTTAAAAATAATTTTATTTATTTATTTATTCATGAAAGACCCACAGAGAGAGGCAGAGACATAGCAGAGGAGGAAATAAGCTCCCTGCGGGGAGCCTGATCTGGGACTCGATCCCAGGACCCCAGGATCACAACCTGAGCTGAAGGCAGATGCTCAACCACTGAGCCACTCCCGGGACCCTCAGCATTTGGTTTCAGTAATGGTTGCTACCAGTTTCCAGCCTTTTCTGCCCTCCAAGGATGAGTTCGATCCTGCTGGCTCAGGGGTGTCAGGGCCAGCTGACCGATGCTCCCTCCATAGAGGTTCGAGTCTCAGCTCTGCAGGATGTTATTCCTCCGAGGTCTTGAAATGCCAGGAGCAGTAGCAAACTTCTGGTCTCAGGGTTGCACTCATATCCAGCCTAAAGCGATTGAACCTCGAGGGGCCTTAGTCAAAGAGAGTCTAAGGTTATGGTCACTTGTAGTGTTGTTCTTATGTTTTCTTTTTCTGTGCAACACTCTCCCCTTCTGCACACACACACACACAACTTATTGAAAGAGGAGTTTCAAGTGTTTAACTTAAAAACCATTTCTTCAGTGCAAATTATTCTAAACACCTGATCTAATAGACTTCTAGATTCACCAAATTATCAGGTTGCTAATAAGAGAAACTCTTTGATAGAAGGTAAAGATTAGAAAGCAAGGTGACCAATCAAATTGGAATCAATTATTCCTTATTTGGAATAATAGAGCTCGCCTACTGAGACTGCACTGGAAATTTTAAGAAGACGCTTGTAAGGGAAGACACGTGTTGATGAACACGAAAGTAATTGGCTCCTTAACATTTCAAATGAGCCTTTTATTTTCTGATTCAGAAAGATTCTAAGAGTTTAATTGTAACTTTGTCAACTTTTTAGTGTAAACCCCTAGTTAACTGGGAATCTCCTCTGTCTTCTTTTTGTATGATCCTCTGACAGTATGTACTTGTAATCACAAGTATTTACAGTAATATATCCTGGTGATATATGACCCCGGTTTAAGTAGCTACTGTTGAATTTTAGTATTTAAATTAAAACAGAAATAGTGTTCCTAGTGCTTATTTTTACCCCCTTTCCCTAGTGATTAACATACACTTCTAGGGAATGAAAAAACATATGGAAATGGAATAGGCAAAATGCAGAATTGTTGGCCTTTCTAGAATGGCAGGGGATGGAAAAGGAATGTGACTTTGCTTTTCTTTTGACTTATTAATCATTATGTGCTTTCTATGTGCCTAGAGACTTTCATAGTAGACACATCTTTATAAATGAAATAGGATGCTTCATCCTGGCGATGCTATCATGCCTCCCATGAGTTCTCTGCTGTATTTTTATTAAAGACTTGCCATAGAAATTTCATTAAAAAACCAGGGATAGGATGGTACTAATTTTTGAACAACTGAAAAATATTTGAAATAAACACTATAGAATAACAATGTAAACAAAGTTTTGGGGACAAAAACCCCTTGTTTATTCTATTATTTCTATTTTCAGAAAAAAATGTTTTTTCAAAATTAGAGGTAGAGATTGAGGGAGGGGCAGGGAGAGAAATAATCTTAAGAGACTCCATGCTCAGCATGGAGCCCAAGGCAGGACTCAATCTTATAACCCTGGGATCATGACCTGAGTTGAAATAAAGAGTTGGAGGCTAAACTGGCTGAGCCACCTAGGCGCCCCTATTTTTCAAAATAAAAGATAAATTCTAAAGCACACCATTCCTTTATTCAGTGAGACTCAAAGATTAAAATGTGTTGGATTTTTAAACAATTCTATAAGGCAGAGCTCCTTCTCTATTCTTTCTGCTTGTGTTACCCACCCAACTTCCAAAAGAAGTAAAATTACATTTTTATTTATGAGAGAATTTTAAAATTGTATCATCTATCTATCTATCTATCTATCTATCTATCTATCTATCTATGTTAGAACACTTAACATGAGATCTAGCCTCTTAACAAATTTTGAGGTTGACAATACGGTATTGTTAACTATAGGTACTATGTTATGCAGAAGAATAAGTGTTTATTCGTCTGTGTAACTGAAACTTTGTCCTGGTTGAAAAATAACTTCCCATGTCCCATTCTTCATCCCCTGACAGCCACCACTGTCCTCTGCATCTATGAGTTTGACAATTTTAAATATCTTATGTAAGTGGAATCATGCCGTATTTGTCCTTTTGTGACTAGCTTATTTCATTTAGCATAATGTCTTCTAGCTTCATCTGTGTCACAAATGGCAGGATTTTTTTTTGAAGGCTCAATACTATTTCATTGTATGTATGTGCCACATTTTCTTTATCCATTCATCCATGAGTAAGCATTTAGATTGTTTCCAAATCTTGGCTATATGAATAATATCCCATACTTTGTGTTTACCAGCATTCATTAGAAGAAATATTAAAGATATTTTTCTGACAGAAGGATGACTGCAGATGGAAGCCCACCTGAATCATGAGAAGAAATGAAAACAAAAGAAAGGATAAATATAAGGGAATAACCATAAGTGGATACTGTCCATTAAAAAATAAATACTAATGTCACGTGGGGCTTAATACTAGAATATATGACAAAGTAGCATAAATTTGAGAGGAAGGGTAATTGCAGTTAAAATATTATAGAGTCTGTTATAGACTCAGTGGTATCCCTTCTGAATTCATATGTTGAAGCCCTATACAGAAATGTGGCAGGATTTGGAAATAAAGCCTTTAATGAGATAATTAAAGTTGAATAAAATTATAAGGGTGGGGACCTGATCCAACAGGACAGGTGTCCTTATGAGAAGAGGAGGGACACTAGTACGTTCTTTCTTACTATGCACTCACAGAGCAAAGGCCATGAGAGGACACACAAAAGGCAACTCTTTGCAACTCAAGGAGAGAAGCATAGTCAGAAACCAACACTGCTGGCATCTTGACCCTTGACTTCTAGATCTAAAACTGTGGGAAAATACTTTTCTGTTGTTGAAGCCATCTAGTCTGTGATAGTCCATTATGGCAGCCTGAGCAGACTAATATAGCTAACATAGTTTGTGTATTGTCTGAGACTGGATAGAAGTACTAAATTAAAATAGACTTTAAAAAAATAGACTTCAATAGATTCATAATGCAAATTATAATATCCAAGCTAACAACTAAAATAAACAAACCAATACATATATACATACATAAATACACAAACACATAAATATATAAATATAATGATGTTAATGGAAGGAGAAATATTAAATAATACTAAAACTTGGTTGCTCTCATAGAGGGCAAAAAAGTGGAAAAATGGATCAAAGAATAGATGGAATGATTTGAAAGATACCGAGATGATATATTTCAACTCAAATATATCAATATTTATATTAAAAGTAAATAATTTGAATTCATCAATTAAAGACGATGCATATCAGATTGGATTAAAAGTAAGATGCATACCTTAGGCATAAGGACACAGAAAAACTAAAACTAAAGTGATAGAACAAGATATATCATGCAAACACTATCTAAAGCGGTGGTTAGGAAGCTTTTTGTAATGGCCCATATTGTAAATATTTTTAACTTTGTGAAACACGTATGGTCTCTGTTGCATATTATTCTTTTGTTGTTGTTGCTGCAGCTCTTTGCAAATATAAAACCATTTTTTTAGTCACAGGCTATACAAAACCAGGCTGTGTGCCAGATTTGACCTTCGGCTCTGCTTTGCTGGTTGTTGGTCTATAGGAAAATTAGTGTAACTACATTAATATAAAAATAATAAAAAATCCAATGATGCAACTATTGTAAAATATAAAGGGCAACATTTTATAATAATAGAAGGTTAATTTAATAGGAAGATATAGTAATATTAAGAATGCATATAACTATTAATGTTGCCTCAAAATATAAAATGGAAAACCTGACTGAGCTAAAAGAAACATAAAAAAAATCTACATCACAGGCAAATCGTCTTAATAACTGTTAGAACAAAAGACAAATAAAAGGTCAGTAGAGATCTAGGAGACAGAACCATTAACATACTTGATCTAAAAAACATTTATAAATATCGAATCCCAAAACTGTGTAATACACGTTGTATAAAAGTATGTTGAACATTGTCAATAATTGTAAAGGGTCTGAGATTTTACTTGACATTTTTTTCTTTCGGGAGTTTTTGGTTGCAATAATTGTAGAGTCACATGTAATTGGAAGAAATAACACAGAGATTCCTTTTACATTCTTCCCAATTTAATGATAATATTTTATAAAATTATAGGATAATGTTACAGCCAAGGTATTTAAATTAATACAATTCATTGATATTATTTGGATTTTCCCAGTTTTATTTGCACTCATGTGTATGTGTTTATGTATTTTGGTCTATGCTACTTTATGACAAATGTGGATACTGGGCAGTCCATCAGCCCAGGACTGCCTTCTGTTGTACTCTTTTTTGTTGTTGTTTTTTTTAAGATTATATTTATTCATTCATGAAAGACACACAGAGAGACGCAGAGATATATGCAGAGGGAGAAGCAGGCTCCCTGTGGGGAGCTGGATTCAGGACTCGATCCCAGGACCCTGGGATCACTACCTGAGCCAAAGGCAGATGCTCAACCACTGAACCATCCAGGTGCCTCCTGTTGTACTCTTATAACCACGTCCACCTTCTCTTCCCTTTGTCTCTAACCTTGACAACCACTCCTTGACAATCTCTCCTTTATTTCTAAAATTTTGTCATTTGAAAAACAATATATAAAAACAGCTTTGTATGGATGCCTGGGTAGCTCAGTAGTTGAGCGTCTGCCTTTGGCTCAAGGTGTGATCCGAGGTCTGGGGATCGAGTCTCACGTCGGGCTCCCTACGGGGAGCTTGCTTCTCCCTCTGCCTGTGTCTCTGTCTCTCTCTCTCTGTGTCTCTCATGAATAAATAAATAAAATCTTAAAAAAAATAACAGCATTGTACAGTATGCACCTTTTGGAATAGGATTTTTTTATTCAGAATACATTCCTAGAGATTCATCTGAATTGTTGTCTGTATCAATAACTTCTCTCATGATTAATTAATTAATTGATCATTGTTATAAAATTCACACAACATGAAATCTACCCTCTTAGCATTTTTTTTTTTTGCAATTTTTTAAGTGTATAGTACGATATTAACTATAGGGACATTGTTGTACAGCAGATCTCTAGAACTTTTTCATCTTGTGTAACTGGAACTTTATATGCACTGATCAGTAGCTCCCAATTTTTCCATCTCCCCAACCTCTGGCAAGCACCATTCTACTTTCTGCATCCATGCATTTGTCTGCTTTAGACACCTCATATGAGTGGAATCATGCAAAATTTATTCTTCTGTGACTGACTTAGAGTATTATGTTGTTGAGGCTCATCCATATGGTTGTTCATGACAGTATTTCCTTCTTTTTAAAGACTGAATAATATTTCATTATGTGTATATACACATTTTCATTATTTTTTTGTCCACTGATTGATATTTGTTTCTGAATCTATGGGTTTGGTGCGGCAATGAACATGGGAATGCAAGCATCTCTTTGAGATCTTGTATTCAATTCTTTTCAACAAATACCAAAAAGTAGGATTGCTGGATCATGAAGAATCAGTTTATTTGTAGTTTTTTTGAGGAACATCCATACCATTTTCCATGGGGACTTCAAAATATTACATTGCCACCAACAGTACCATCAATTGCTCTGACTCCTCATAAACATTTGTTCTTTTCTGTTGTTTCCTTTTTAATAATGGACATCCTTACAGGTGTGTGGTGACATCTCATTATGGCTTTGATTTATAATTCACTAATGGTTAGTGGTGTTGAGCATCTTATCACATGCCCCTTGGTTGTTTGTATGTTTTTGAAGAAAAGTCAATATAAATCTCTTGCTCATTTTTAAATTGTGTTGTATTTTTTGCTCTTCAGTTGTAGGTGTTCCTTATATATTTTGGAGATTAACCTCTTATCAGATACATGATTTGCAAATATTTTCTCCCATTCCACTGGTCACCTTTCCCTATGTTGTTTCCTCTGCTATACAAAAGATTCCTAGTGTAATAGAGTCCCATTTGTAAATTTTTGCTTCAGTTGCCTGTGCTTTTGGCGTCATATCAAAGAAATCATTGCCAAGACTAACATAAAGCATTTTTCCTATGTTTTCTTCTAGGAGTTTTAGAATTTCAGGCCTTACATTTTAATTCTTTAGTTTGTTTTGAATTAGTTTTCATGCATGATGTAAGGATCAAGTTTTATTCTTTTTCATATCACTATCCAGTTTTCCCAAACCATTTGTTGAAGAGATTATCCTTTCTTTATTTCGTAGTTTGATACCCTGTTGAAGATTACTTGATTATGTATGCATGCATTTATTTGGGGGCTCTCTGTTCTGTTCTATTGTTTGATAAGTCTGTTTTTATGCAAGTACCATACCGTTTTAACTAATGTAGCTATGGGGTATGTTGCAAAATCAGGAAGTACTTGATGGGGCTTCCAGCTTTGCTCGTATTTCAGAAGATTGTTTGGTTTTGAAGTTCCATGTAGTTTTTCTATTTCTGCAAAAAATGCATTAGGATTTTGATACAGATTACATTAATTTGAAGATCACTTTGAATATATGTAGACATTTTAACAATAAGTCTTCCAATCAGCAAACACAAGATAGCTTTCATTTAAGTGTGTCTTCTTTCATTTCTTTCTGCAATATTTTGTAGTTTTCAGTGTATAGATCTTTCTCTTTAATTTTAATTTTAAATATTTTATTCTTTTTGATGCTCTTGTAAATGTTATTTTTTCTTGATATTCTTTTTTAGGTTGGTTGCTCTTGGTGTACAGACAATAAAATAATAAGAGAACAGTATTTCAATACTTCACTTTCAATAGCAGACAGAAAATCCAGACAGATGATCTTTTCAGGTCTGTCAATGTTTGCTTCATATATTGATACTCTTATGTTGGGTGAATATATATTTATAAATGATACAGCTTCATGATCAACTGATACTTTTATAATTATATAATGTCTATTATATAAATTTTCTCTTGTAATATTTTGGCTCAAAATCTACTTCATCTGACATAATTACAGCCATTTATGCTCTTTTTTGGTTGTTACCATGTAGCATTTGCATGGAACATCTTTTTCCATCCTTTCACTTTCAGGCTGTGTTTCTCCCTCGATCTAAAGTGGATCTTTTGTAGACAACACATAGTTCTTTCCATCTTGTTTTAAAATGTATTCAGTCACTTTATGTCTTCTGATTGGGGTTTAATCAATTTACACTTAAAATAGTTTTTGATAGTGAAGGACTTATGTTTGCCTGAGGGAGAGGCTCCCTAATGGCACTGGCCTCTATCTGCTATACTGCAGGTCCTCTGGACCAAGGGCATGCCACTCAACTCTCCTGGGTTCTTACTTTTCCAAGCGTCCAGAGCTCAACACTTTGAGACAGGGAAGACACAAACCAGTGTACTGCACAGCTCCTGCCCACCAGAAAGTTGGAATGTTAGATCTATGTTTCTATCTTTTTTTCCTCTCCCTAGGGAGAATCTGGAAGCTGGGATTTTTTTTTTTTGTTTGTTTCCTCCCACAATGCCACACTGAGCTGGCGGGCAGGACTATGGTGAATGAATACTATGAATTTTCTTACCAGCTTTGATGTGACTGGTTTTGCACTTACCTGGGGTCTAGGAGCCTCTTAACTGGTTTCTGGATCTCCTACAAGGGAAATTGGTTCATGTAATAATTTTGAGTCAGTGTCTTCAAGGCGGGGGGGGGCGGGGCGGAGAGGAATTTCTAGGGCTTCTTGATCTGCCACCTTGCTGACTTCATCCCAATTTCACCTTATTTTTAATCTAAAATGTCAGTGTGCTATGATTTCATGGAGGCTGGCAGAAGAAATGAGGGTCCTGAATCAGAGACACTAGTTTTTATTACCCACCTTATAGTAAGCTGCACAAGCAACGACATATTTGGTGTTAGTTCTCCAAGCTGCAGTTCATACAGGATGACTTGAAGAAGGTCATGTAATATCTGTACATGCACTGAGTTGTGTTGCAGAAGAAGACAAATGAGCTTAGAAACTTTATCTCTCACACTGAATAGAAAGCAGGCCTGCTGGCTGGTCCAGAGGGACACAGTCTTCAAAGTCTGTAAGAAAACTTGCCTTTTGTTCTGGGGGAGACACTATCTCTGTCTTCCAAAGATGATTGTTATACAAACATCCTTCAAAATATAATTCAGGATAAGGGGAGTCAGGGCCTCTGCTCTAAAGATGTACAGAAACACAAGAGACCCATAGAAAATCATCTCCCAACGATATTAGCTAACTTAGACCATATGCTGTGCTATCAAGTAAATCATAACAAAATTCAAAAGTTTGAAAATATTCATAGGCTATTGTCTGGTCACAAAGGAATTAATCTAGAAATCAATAACAAGAGTAAAAATAGATAATCTTCCAAATGTTTGAAAATTAAAGTGTGCTCTTCTAAATTGTATGTAAGTCAAAGATGAATCATAACAGCAGTTAGAAAATGTTATTTTCATTTAGCTAAAAATATTAAAACTTGTGGAATACAACTAAACAAGAGCTGAGAGGAAAACCACAGCATAAATTAACTACAAAGAAATTCTAAGAAAATAATTATTTAGGCATCCCTCTCAAGGTCCAACAGAAGCCGTAGCAAATTAAAGCTAAAAATCCTAAGAGAAAAAATAAGTAATTAGGAACATAAATCAATAAAATCCTGAAATCAAACAAATAGAAACAAACAGCAAATTAAAATGTCATTATTTGAAAAGATTTATAGAATTGATGAACACTTTAGAAATACAAATTATGAAAAGGAGAGCAGAAAACAAACATCCTTTACTACTATAAAGAATATATAGATGATATTACTATAGATTCACAGATATGAAAAGATAAGCAAATGCCATTTAAGTTAAAATGGACAAATCTTGAAATACAAACTTAAAAACATTGACATAAGATGAAACATAAAATCTCAAAGCTCCTGTTTATTAAAGAAATTGAGTTCATAATTGAAGCTACTCATATAATGCAATGCTATACAAGAATGAAAGAGTGAAATGCTGTATATAACATGGATACATTTCTTTTATATTTTAAATATTTTATTTATTTGAGACGGAGAGAGCATGATTGGGGCACGGGAGGGTGAGGAGCAGAGGGAGAGGGAGAAGCAGGCTCCCTGCTGAACAGGAAGCCTGATGATCTGGCTCAATCCCAGGACCCTGGGATCATGATCTGAGCTGAATGCTTAACCCACCGAGCCCCCCCAGGTATCCCAACATGGGTAAATTTCATAATTACATAATGACAAGGAAAAAAAGATAAATGCCTAGCCATACGAAATGTATGACACCCTATAAAGTTAAAAACCTGACAAAACTAATCTATGGTGATAGAAGTAAATGTGGTGGTTACTTTTGTGTATGGAGGAAGATTAGATGGGGGGGGGCCATAAGGAAGGTTTCCGGGAGGTGGTAATGTTCTTTACCTTTATCTAGGTGGTTAATGTGTGTGATAACCTTATAAAATTTCATCACAGTACACATTTAAGATTTGTATTCTTGGGGCACCTGGGTGGTTCAGTCAGTTAAGTATCTGACTCTTGTTCTTAGCTCAGGTCATGATCCCAGGGTCATGGGAGTGAGCCCCCTGCCCCACCACCATGCGACTCTGTACTCAGCGCAAAGTCTGCTTCAGATTCTCTCTCCCTCTGCCCCTCCCCCAGCTCATGCCTTCTTTCTCTTGTTCTCTCTCTCCCCAATAAATAAATAAGTAAATAAAATCTTAAAAAAATTTGCATTCTCTCCTGTATGTATTCTTATTTCAATAAGCATTAAAGGTAAACCAACAGCCACAAGAAATTGTGAAGAGAAAATGGCCTCATTTCTTGAAGGTAATGTCTGAGATTGCCAAAACATTGTCCTGCCCTTCTCTCTTTGTACTTTTTGCAGCAACATTGCATTAGTCTTTTGGGGAAGATTAAAAAATGGATAATCGTTATTAAACTCTACGTGCAGGATTGGATTATGTGGGTAAGGAATTAAAACACAAGTTTATTTTTAGTATTTAGGCCATCTAAATTCACTAGCTTACTTCAAGGAGGGAAAAAAAATTCTGGGTTTATGAGGAGTCTCAGTGGGGAGTGTTTATATTAGATACTTAGCACTGCAGGATGCTGTGAGTTGGAAAACATAGGCAGATCCAATTAGCAGATCCTGCACTGTGGAAACTAAACCATATTAGGCTTTTGGACAGCTTTATGTGTGAATGTGAGAACATACTCATAAGAAATGCTATGGTTTTATCCCATATAACTTCATGAGGATTTTTGTATAGGCTAGGGATTTGTGGTAAAAAATAGAGATATGTTGGCTTCTCATTGGAGGAATTCACTAATAAATTCCTTGGGAATCCTTATTTAAGGGAATAATACTGGTTTTGAAGGATGAATAACAGCATATCTGCCTGTATGAGACAAGGAAAGCGAACATATTCTTTCACTCCTACTCTCTACTCTAATGATTTGAACCCTCCGCACACTTGAAGGACTTGCATTTATATGTGTGTCAGATTAACAGAAATTGTTGCGCGTGATCAGCTGCTTTCCGATGAAACTTCTAGCCATCCATCTGACTTTTCTAAATAATGCATCGTTTTGAAAAGAGTCATTCATGATGGCAGACTATAGATTACTGCAGAAGTGTACATTTTCAAAAAGAAATATAATCTATTCATAAGCCCCAGGGCTAAAATTTAACCAATGATCTCTTTTGAGATTAGTGGAATTTGGATTGGGAACTTAGTTTCTAGAAACTTAAGCTGACGTTTCTGACCCTATTGACTACATGGAATGTTTAGGAACAATGATTCTTAAATTGGTATTTGTAGGTCTCTAGAGAATCTGAGCAAATTCCAAAAAGATTACAGAAACCAAAGCTATGGAAACTTCAAGAACTCTTTGGTGGCACTCAGATCCATTAGCAAAACCTCCTACCATTACATTTGCGCTTTTTTCCCCCCTTTTGGCTAACATGTAACCAACCTTATTGCTAATGCATATTTTCAGGCCAAAAACACATCATTTTCCAAAGGTTGTCAGTCAGGAAACCAAGCGGCTTGTGTGCATGTGTGTGCGTATGTGTGCGTGTACACATATGTGTTTATATTGCTTCTAAGTAGTGCTTTGTGTTTGGTTGAGGGCAAGAGGAGAATGCAAGCAGGAAATGGATTAGAGTAATTGGAAAAGTTGCTGATATAAATTTTGAAGAACCATTTTTCCAGAATAGTCATTCTTAGTAAATACAAGTTGTGAAAATTCCAAGTGTCAGAGCTTATGCAAATAAAACCTTTATTATTTCTGGATCAAACATCATATTCGGAGGGAAGCACTTCATTGGAAAATCATTGAGTGTTGAGGTAGCCATATTTTCATTTACTCTTCTGTAATTCCACAGAAAATATTTGTATTCATATTATAAATAAACAAAATAAAAATTATGAATGAGACATTTAATTAAAAACAGTTAAAAAGTGAAGTAATTTCTAGAAGGTATTCTTTGAAAGTAAATGTTAGGATTGGACTTCCAAAATATTTGCTTTGATAAGAGAAGCTAATGTTTCTAGTGGAAACTTGTCTGCGTTTTATTTCTCAGAATCATGAACCCTTTCAGTAGAAGGTATAGTAAGAAGTGAATGATTAAACAAAATAAAAAGAAGAAGAAGAAAAATACAGTAGATACATGCATTTTATTTTTCTAAAAAGATATTTTTACCAGCATTTCTCCACACTCAGCTGGAACAGATATCCATTTTCAAAATACCATCCTCTTAGACCCTTTGTGATTTTTTTGATTTCAGAATCCAAAGGAGTAAGTCCTATTACCTAAGGAATCCTCTTTCTCCCCACAGAAAACTTATTTTAAAAACTGTCAGTAAGTCTTCCTCAGGTTTGTTATTTATTCCAGAACTGGCCCATGAACCAATTAAAAGTTTAAAGAGCTATTGAATCTGCAATATCCAAAACACCTGAGATTCAACCTGCAGAAAGTAGTTTTCTTAGGGAGGAAATAATTGGAAAAATGTTCCATATGCTACCGCCTGGTTTTTATTGGTTTAACATGTAGATTTCCATAGACTTTTTGGAACACAGTGAGGGCACATTTTTTTTTTTTTTGAAAGCAGGAGGGTTTTGTTTGCCAGGTGAATATTTCAGAGCTCTCACAGCGCTGATAGAAAACAGCTTTAGATTTGGATGGGAGCAGTCCGTGTGAGAGGTTATGATGAAATCACAGAGAGGGGCTTTCTGTGACAGCGCTGATTTATACAGAACTTTAGAGATGATTATATAATCTGTTGTCAACAATTGATTCTGCAATTGTCAACCTAGCAATTTTTAAGGAGGAAGGATGATGACATAGGGTGAAACTTCTGATTTTGAAAAATGCATACTGCCAAATAACACTGACAAAGGAATTTTTATTTTATTGCGTGCTGTTTACAAAGGAAAAAATAATAAAATTTTAACAATTATTAAACTCTGAGGAACTCAGTAAACCAAATCTTACCTTACAGGTTCACCACAACCACCCTATTATCGCTCTTAGCACTCAACTCTGAGTCATCCTTGCTCTTTTTACTTTTTTTTTCTTCTTCATTGTTTATCCCCCTTCTAAAACTCTATAGTAGTTAATTTATAATGTTCATTGTTTATTTCCCATCTCCCCCTACTCGATGGGGTAGTGATCTTTCTTGTGTTCACTGATGTAGCTCGTGCTTAGATTGATGTTTAGTACATAGCGATGCTCAATTAATACTGTTGAAATCAAAGTGATTTTTATATTTGTGTTGAGAGAGATAAATAGTATTTATTGAGTCATTCCTATGTGCCAGGTACTATACTGAGTCCTTGCTCTAGGTCTATTCTCTCATTTAACTCTCACAGATAACCTCATGTAGACATTGAGAGACCGCGATTGCCCTCCTTTTAGAGATGAGAAGACTGAGGTTCAATGAGTTGAAGTGAGGATTGAATGGCCAGTGAGAAGCAGAATCAGAATTAGAAGTTTGTCTAATGCCAGAGTTTCTCTTTTTCACCATGAAGTACCCTCCTTTAGGTAATATTTCATTCTCTCCGGTGCTTGAATTTAAACAGATAAATGACAATTCTAACTGGTCTTAGAGGACTTCCAAATTCTAATGAGCAATTTTAGCAATTTAACAAATTTCTCAGTGGAAAATGGGCATTCCATGACAATAGATTTATACTTTTGGCTTTTGTTTGCTAGGTCTGAGTATGGAATGTTGGAAATTCTACTTGGGGAACACCCACAGAGCTGGGAGGTTGTCATCAATTGTCTTGGCTTGGCCAGGATCTACTCTTTCAAAGACCAAGATCAAGAGAAATACAGGCTGGTGACTGGTACTAGAGTCACTCCAGAGTCCTTTTCTCAGAGTTCTGCTTGTGTGGACTGACATCAAATTCTCTCCAGTAATAGGCTAAGAATGATTCTTTTTTTTTTTTTTTTTAACTTTCACAGTTATGTTGAATGGTTAGTAAAGAGAGCCAAAAATGAAAGGCTCAGATTTATATGTGATCTAGGGAAGCGCTGAGTGCTAATCTTTGGTCAGTTTATGTTATGGGTAGCATAGCTTTTAGGGCAAGCAAAATTAGAGAAAATAATTCTTAATTTCAATTTTGATTTGTCCATCAAATGCAGTTACTCCTAGACTTTATCAATCTTTACCTGGACAAGTGAGGAGCAAATTTGTTAATAACTCATTAATTTGGTCATTATCAAGGTTATAAACCAAGAAACTGAAGCAGTGAAATTAATTATAAAACAGCAAATCCAAGTAGGATTGTGAATTGCCTGGTTTTAGACCTTGATTGTAACTTAGAGATCTTTACTTTCATTTCTAATGTGTACTTAGATTTTTATTGCAGCAATCCAATTTACTTAATGGAAGACAAAATGTCTATTCCACTGTCATACTAAAAAAAAACTGACTAATGCGTGATGGCAAAACTATTGGGATGATTCAGTACCATAAACTGTGAAATCATATGTGAACGTAGCATATTCTGATCTTTTTTTTTGTTGTTGTTCTGATCTTTCTAGAAGAAAAGATATCCATACATTTGTAATGTCAATAACAACATAACAACTCTTCTTCACAGAACTATTCTCGGATATACTATGAAGTCACGATGAATGACCAATAACTCTTATATCAGACCAAAGGGGATTTTTTTTCTTTTTCTTTTTCTTTTTTTATTTACATATTTTTTTAAATGGAGTTCAATTTGCCAACATATAGCATAACACCCAGTGCTCATCCCATCAAGTGTCCCCCTCAGTGCCCGTCACCCAGTCACCCCCACTGCCCGCCCACCTCACTTTCCACCACCCCTTGTTCATTTCCCAAGGGGGATTTTTAAAAATCCTTAATAACATGGAGAGTAATTAAGACATAATTGGCTTCTGCCTATGGAAAAAATGCATAATATCTACCTTGAAGAAAGGCAATACTTAGCATTAGAATACATTTTAATTATTTTATTACATAGCATCTAGTAACTTTTAAGAGGGAAGAATATTTACAAAGACTTTATTTGCTGTAGTGTGATCTCCCAGGACGTAATACTATCAGCTGAGTCATATTTTACCTTTCGCTTCTGGTTTTTCCTTTCTGTCCTTTCTACGCATGTGTGTGTGCTCTGAAACATACAAGCCTCTGATTGATTTTTAAATCATTTAAAACTATTTTTCAATCCATTTGAATTTTTGCTTATAATTATTAATAGGTAAAGATTTTCCATAACAATATCAACCTCATCTGTGTTTAGATTGGCTTTTTTGTTTTGTTTTGTTTTCTTAGTCAAAAAGATAAAAGTTTTCTAGCTAGGGCATAGGGGATGGCCTACATTCCTTAGAATGTCCAGGGAATTTGTCACTACTCATGAATGTTAAATAACGATCAGAAGCCATTGTCTAAACTATGCAAAGCCTTTGTGACTCTCTTCTAGGATTTCTTAGACCCAAAAAGCTCTCTGGCTCAAACACATCTAAGATTGTTCCAGAAATTTTGGGACATGCTCTGAATATACAATGAGATACTTCTCAAGTACAATCTACCCCACCTTAACAGAAGCAAATGCAGACTTTTAGTATACCTGTGATCGATTTAGGGTAGTAACATGGCAAAGGCTCGGGACTCAGTCCAAACTGGGTTTACATTTTAATTCAGCTACTTACGAGCAATGTGACTGTGAGCAAGTAACCCTCCTCACCAAGCCTTAGTTTCTTTATGTGTAAGAAGGAGGATTACAGCACTTACCGTTTTGTGTTGTAAAGAGTAAATGAATGATGCCTTCATTTATTCACGCAATATTATTTATTGAGAGCCCACCTTGTGTTGGTGGATGCCCTTCCTGGCTCATGGGTGTAGTGTTGGACCCTCTCTTCTCTGAGCTTCAAGCAGAGTGCATGAAATTACCTATCAGAGAAAATAGTATATCGTAAGTGTCTAGTAAATATTACCCATGGTAAGTACCTTAGGCCTTCACACACATAGATAACTGCATGCACATCTAACAGCACAATGTTGTCATATAATTGCTTCTCTGAGAATACAAACAAATGTAAAAGATAAAGGAAAATTTAATCTCAAAAGATACAAAGGAGAGCCCTAGCAGCTCAGGATTGGTAATACGATTAACCATCAGAAACGGGGGGAAATGATGAGTGAGAACTGTGGAGTAGTTCCATGTAAGCTTTTGATATATTTGAGTTAACCCTCCTCTGTTCCCTCTCTTCCTTCCCCATCCTCCTCAGGCTCCAGAGACAAGGAAATCTATTTGTTCTGGTTCACTTCATGGCTATTCTAATAACCTGCAATTAGTTAGGAAGATAATTTTGAAATAAATCCGATGAACAGATTTACTTATAGGGCCTATTACACTCAAATCATAACCAGATGGAATTTCAAAATCTGATCAACTTGATGCATTGGCAGCGGGAGTGGAGTCAATATATCTGAATCCTGGAGCTATCACAAAAGATTTAGAGTGTCACCCTCACTAAAAAAGAGAGATGCCAAATGATATGAAACTCCAAAGAGAAATCACACAGAAAGGGTGAGATGTGGAGGTTTTGGAAGAATAGGAACGCAGATGCTCACTTTGGCTATTTTCCATGACACGATATAAAAAGAGGCCGCAAAACTGAAGTGTGATTTGGAGGGAGACTTAGGTGTTGGAAGCCACCCCCAGGAGTTCAAGGACAAAAGACCACATATGACTTCTTGATACTTGGAAGAAAAAAAATACATATTCCTAAGACACGGGAAGAAAAGAAAGAATTTCAGGGCAAGCCAATGAATGAATAGAATATCGAATAAACTTTTTTTGGCTACTATTTCCTTAGCTATGCCATTTGAATTAATATAAATGGATATGGGCAGATACACAAATGAGGGAAGAAGCAAGGAGAGTAGATCTAAAATATGATTATTCTTTGTGGTTTTACTTTCTCTTATGTTTTACTATCCTTCTCCTCACGCATGCCTGTGTGTAACTATTGTGTAGGAAAATAAAGGAATTTTGATGCTGAGACATTTGAGACTCCAATGATCACCCGTTTCAAAGTTCTTAGTGATAGAGAAGGGATGGTCAAGGAAGTGAGTTGATTTGTCTAAGGTCACCCAGCAGACAGTGGCAGAGCTGGAGTGCGGGTGTGTGGACTCTTGTGTTCTGTCTGCAAAATTTTTACCTATCATTGTTTATTCTGAGGCTCAACTTCTGGGAAACTCAACCATTAGATAATCTAGGTTTTCTTAGAGAAGCATCCATTTCATTAAGAATTTCAAGTTAATTAGCATAGAAATGCACATATTTTCATCTTTTAAATATAATGAGCTCATTGTTAATTATCTCATTTTAAATTTGGAATATACTACTCATCATGTCTTATGATTTGATTGGCCCTAGGTTTTAAGTCTGTTTTTTATAATCAGCTCTAAAAATCTAGTTTAACATCCTTGCCATATTTCTTCCCTCTTCTGTCTTCATCATTTTGTCTACTTTAGTTTTTTCCCCCTTCTTTGAATGTTTATTTCATTTATTCTTATTCTTCTGTTAATATTAAGAAGCATTTAAGGGTATACGTTTGCCCCTGGTTACAACTTTGGTTACATTGCATATGTTTAAACATGTGTCAGACACTTGTATTTATATTATTATTATATTTATTTAAATATATGATGTTTTAAAAATAAGTTAAGATTACTAAAAAATAAAAATGAAAAATAAATAAAAGTAAGCTAAAATTACTTACAAAATTTGTACCTTTATTAATTTATCCTTTTAAAAAAAAGATTTTATTTATTTATTCATGAGAGACAAAGAGAGAGAGAGAGAGGCAGAGTCACAGGCAGAGGGAGAAGCAGGCTCTCTGCAGGGAGCCGATGTGGGACTTGATCCCAGGACCCCGGGATCAGGACATGAGCTGAAGGCAGACCCTCAACCACTGAGCCACCCAGGTGCCCCTAATTTATTCTTTTTTTTTTAAATTTACTTTCTATTTTGTAACAGTACATTTTTCTGTATTTACGGTTCATTAAATCATATTTCAAAAGAGAGTAACCTACTTTGATTTATTTACTGCATTTTACCTGCAGTTTCAGTAGGTCTCATAATAAGTTTGTTCCCTCTGTTTCCTTTTTAGTATTTGTATAGTAAATCATTGAGCACCATTTTATTTTTGACACTTAAGGGTCCTTTGGTTTTGCAATGCACAGTCATTTGCACAGCAGGACATCACTATGCTGCAATGCTTTGTTTGCTTTATCTTCTTTGATCAAGTATAAAATATTGCTAGTATACTTTTTCCTAAACACTGATACCCTATGTATTTCTAATTTTCCAATCCAATCTTTCTTTTAAACTTCTTTTATCCCCAGAAAGGCAAGACATTTCTATCCCCCAAACTTCCCACATATGATCCCTGGTCTTTTATTTATCTTTGTATTTCTAAAACTTTCCAATTTTTTTTTTTCAGTGTCTAGGTTAAAACTTGGTTAGCGATGGCTCAAATCTCAAACACATGTTTCGTTTGGCACTCTTCAGTGCTTTTTTTGATAGTTGGATTCCGGGTGTATTAAAAGAAATTGCAACGTTATGTATAGATTTCTGGCTTCTCTTGAAATTTGTTGATCTGGCTCATATTGCCTGATAATGAAGAGGAGCTTCTGCTGTTTTGGGATAGCGTGGTCCACACCACACCTATTCGCGAAGGTTGGACCTCTGTTTATCGGCCTTGGTCCCCAAGCCCTGTGGTCACTTAAAATTATGATCACTAATCTAGAGATTTCCACCTGGATTATTATTAAAATATTTATTTTACATAAGGTGTTTTTAAAAAAAGTTTAAATATTTCAAATTTACACATATGCCAGTAAACCATATTTAATATTCACTATCAGCATTTTTATGACCTATTTTAAAGTTATGTTTGGTTAATCTGCAGCTGTTAAAATACTGTTTTTTTTTTCAAGCTACATGCATGTTAGCGTTATGTCTTCTGAGTTCTTGCTTACTTGTAAATATCTTGTGATATCTATATTGTAAATATCTGCTTTCTTGCGGCTTGCACTTATAAAAGACAACTTTAGTGAAGAATGCCATTTGGGGATAATTTTTTTATTGTCTTAAAGCTCTAGAAATTGATCTGTTATTTTTCTGCCACTCATCTTTTTAAAGAAGGACTAAACTGATTTTTATGAAATTAAGAAATATTCAGATGCTTTTGTTATTTTTTCTTTACCATCCAAACTCCATTTTTTCTGGATATACCACAACATGAGTCTATAGGATTTTTTCTGGGTTCAAAGGTTACTGAGACTTTCTGATCTTTATGTCGGTCATTTATTTAGCATAGGAAATTGTATTTCATTAAATCTTTCATTATTGCTTCTGCTTTAGACATTGTGCATTCATTCACAGTAACTTTATTAATTTCTGGTTGCATTGTCATTTTTCTGTCTTTCATAATTATGAATTTTTACTTATTGCTTACTTTCCTTGTGTTATTTTTCCTTTGGCTTATTGAGAAGTGTATCTAGCTTGCTCTACATGTTAGGGTTTTATTTATATTTTTTGTCAATTTTGTTTTTTTGTTACCTTCAATATGTACTTTATTACTACCTTTATAATCTTATTTTACTTTCTTTAATAGATTGCAGATCTTTTAAAATGTCAGATTTTTAAAATTTTTTAAAAAATATTTTATGTATTTATTTATGAGAGACAGAGAGAGAGAGAAAGAGGCAGAGACACAGGCAGAGGGAGAAGCAGGCTCACTGCGAGGAGGCCCATGTGGGAATTGATCCCGAGATCCCATGATCACAACCTGAGCCAAAGACAGACACTCTACCACTGAGCCACCCATGCACCCTAAAATGTCATATTTTTAAAAACAGCATTTTGAGGTTTTTTTGCCCCTGTTTTCCATGGGCCTCATCTTCATGTTTTTGTGTTTTTTGAGAATGCCTTATTTTCTGTTTCCCTGGTTGCTCAGCTAGTTACTCTTTAGAAAGAGGTACTTTTTTTCTTGTTCTTGCAATATTTTCCAAGACCCATATGGTTTTCTTTTTCTCACTGTTACCTGAATGAGTGGAGATCTCTCCAGAACTAGTGTTTTCCACAGACAGGCTGTATTGACTGCTCCTGTTCTTCACGTATGTCCTAGGCATTTATTCCAACACCATCATTGCGTTATTGTGCACAGTCCCCAGCCCTCTCTTCAGACTCTTAATATCTTATCTGGCTATAACCATTACATTGAAAAGCAATGGAGGGATCCCTGGGTGGCTCAGCGGTTTGGCGCCTGCCTTTGGCCCAGGGCGTCGGGCTCCCGGTGCATGGAGCCTGCTTCTCCCTCTGCTTGTGTCTCTGCGCCTCTCTCTGTGTGTGACTATCATAAATAAAAAATTTTAAAAAATCAATGGAATATATTATAATCACTATGTTTTTGGATTTATTAATGCTTTTCCTGCCCTCTACAATATTTTACTCAGGGGTTCCATTTTCCAAAATGGGATCAAGCACTCTCATCCCTACATGCCTCTCATTCCTTTAAGCTTTAATTTCTAAAAGGATGAAGAAAGTAGCGTGTGTGTGTGTGTGTGTGTGTGTGTGTGTTGTGTGTGTGTGTGTACGCATGGGTTAGGTTATTGTGGTAAAAGGGTTGGATTGAGGCTGAGTGAGGATGGCACTCTAGAGTAATCAAAATGTGACATCTATTTAGTAGTGGGGCAAGTGCTGTTTCCTTGTCGATATGTATCTTGTGTAGCCTGATTCAGAGGGCAGAGTTACAAGGTAGCTAAATGTTCTTCCCACCTTCCTTGAAGTTTAATCCATCTGGTTCATGTTGTATAGAAACTATTCTGGATTGTGGATTGACTGTCCTAATTTTCATTTGGGGTTTTGCATTTTTCTAAGTCTTCATAGGCAGTGTTTTGGGAAGTTGGGAGAAGCTGCCTTCAGGGTGACCAGCCTGTATTTGTTTTTTATTTGAAACTCTTCTCAAATGACACTTTAAAACAGCTTGATGAGCTTGTTTATCATCCCATACAGGTAGAAGGGCTAAGTAGAAGCAAGTGGGGACTGTTGCCAGAAACAGACACGTGAAAGTTTTGACACTATGGCAAGATAATTATGAATAACAGTGGGAACACAAAAGTACATTGAAAAATATTTTTAGACTTCAATAAGGATTTTAAAATCAATCTGCCATTAAGAATATATTAAATTACATTAAAAATTGTTTCAAATTTGGTTATGTGATGTACATAATATTTTGGTTATAAAAAGGAAAACTTATTTAAAAAATTATTGATACTTGAAGAGACTCAATTTTATTGTCTATTCACTCGAGTAGAATAACCAGTTCCTCAATATTTTTCATTACATTAGATATTATCATGCATTTTCTGTGCATATACATGCATGTATACGTACTTGCCTTTGACTATTTGTTGTCACATTTTAGTTTTGGAGGAACTATGACTGGTAATTAAGATCTTATACATAGAGATAAAAACATAACACCACTGCCCAATAATGAAATGAGAGCACATATAATATGCTCTTTACTTAGTATTTTCCCCTATCACCTGAAGTTTTACTTTTTTTCTTTTTAGGATTTCCAGACAGCCTGAAGTCTGCTCAGCCCCCCACCTCCCACCCCCCCAAACTAGTTCTTTTAAAGCTATGTGAAGATCTGGCAGTTGCTGTGGTTTCCAACCACCCACTTTTATGCCTCATTGTTTGAGGCTATCTAGCAGTGACTCTTTAAAAGTTATGATCTGCCTCATTTCAACTTGCTTTACAATAGCTGCCAGGGCTTCTTGCTTTCATCTATGTTATGCATATGGTCAAATATTTTATGGACAATCCAAGGCCAAGCACTGCCACAGCATTCTTTTACCTGGGCTCTTTGACAACTATGTGGAGAATGGATTATTAAAGAGCAACAATACTTTGGGAAGCTTCACACTGAGTTTTAGACCCATGCGACATCAAGGCCCAGGTCTCATTCAGTTGTGCAAGGGATTGTCTCAAGTCCCTTTGTGATGAAGACAATTTCCATTAAATACAATGGAAATCCATCTGTGTATGTGTGTGTACACATACATGGAGATTGAGAGACAAAAAAAAGAAAAAGAGAGAGTGAGAAATGAATGAGAGTCTCTAGATGAATTGGGCATATTTCAACACTACCCGGGCATTTTAAAAAGATTAGTTTTTGAAATAACTAATGGACAATTTGTGATTTCATAGAATCTGCAGAGTACTGAGTTTTAGCATTCCATATTAATTCAAGTTATAAATATCATAATCTATTTATTGAAATGTTTTAACTCTATTATCTTACAATAAATTCTTACTACTTTTTATCGTGTAATGGCAGCGCATCATTTCCAGCCTTTCTCTGTAATGCTGCAGCTGTAAGCTGTAAACATAGCACCTCCATAGGTGTTCCATGCCAGATTTCATAGTCTTTTAGGAAAAAAAAAATTGGACAGGATTTTACCTAATGATCTATGCCTGCGAGCTATGATTCTTTGTCAAGAATTCATTATCTTTAATGACGGGATAGGTATCCAAATAAATAAATACAATCTAAATTATATCAGGTTCAAAGAGGCCTCGAGGATAGTTTTGTTAAGAGGTAATTCCAAGATTCTGTCTAATTTATAACAAAGTAAGTAAAGATGATCTTTCATCAGAGCTATCAAGGTTGAAGTTGAAGAATTATATTTTGAGAAGAAAAATCTATCCTCCACAGTTCCTTTCCTTTTTACTTGATTGCTTCAACAATAATATGATTCTCCATTTACTGAGGATGATTTTGTTTATAACAATGCTTCAGAATGGAACTGGAGACAAAGTCCTCAGTAAATTTGTTTGTGTGGATTACAGAGTAGATTAGAAGTACGTGTGTATCTTTGTACCTTGACCCCTGATTCACTCCTCAAATGTCTTTTAGAAAGGGATAAATGCCCATATATTTTCAAGGACCAGTACACCTGGGGAATTAGGTCATCCTGATCGCGAAATAAAAAGCAAATTAAGATAGGACATCCTCAAGGGGACCCTGGAAGGCTTCTTTAGTAAAATAATGCTTCCAACATCCTGATCACCCTACCAGCAATCCCACCAATTAGAAAATAGTTTTAGTATTAAGAATCTTTTAAGAATAAAAACACCTCTAGCGATGAATTCAATCCTCAGTGGCATGAAAAAGAATGGCCTTTCTTTTCCTTTTGTGAACCTCGCTCACTCGGAGGGTGGGCTATCAATCGGGACACCTCTTCCATGCCACAGAGTGGGGACTTGGTCTTTACCGATTCATCATAGGCCCATTCTACTGAACCTGGGGACTGTTTAGTCTGGTGAGATAATCCAAGCCGACTCAATCAAGGCCCCCTTTGAGGGGAAAGATATGCATGCTTTAAGAAAAAGGGTCCTTATCTTCCTGTGATTGTAGGTATGAAGTATATACAGTTATAGCTTTCCGGATCCATTTTTGCTCTTCATGGACAAAACCCACCTAAAAATAAATGATACATATGAAAAATAGGTGTGAGATTCCTAATGACGTCATTTGAAATCCTACATCCAGTTGTGTCTAAAGACTAGTTTATAACCACTTAGTTTTCTAAGTGAAAGCAGCCAATAAATTATCTTTTTGCTTAAACTAGTTGATCAGGGAATTCACTATTTGAAAAGAAAAGAGTTCTTACTACTATAGGTATTTAATCCCCAAAAGTTAGCTAAATGCTGGCTCAGATCCAAAGAGTTTCCATGATTGGAAAGACTGGAAGAGTTGGAGGGAGAGGTTAATTGGAGCATACATTATTGTCAGGGAGGGCGTTTCTGGAGAGGCCATTGCATTGGGAACCCTGAAGACATTAGGCTAGGATATGGAGACACTCCTTGGATTTGGGGTGCCAGGAGGAAGAGAAGACATGCAGCAACGAGGGGTGAGAGGTGTGAAAATCTAACTTTGCTATAACCAACATGTTGCTAGAAAGAGCTCCAGGGAAATTTTATGTTTTGCTATCACTGCATTTTAGATACTTTCAAGCCATAAATGAGCCTTCATAGCTTGTGCATTTAGAGTTCAATATTTCTCTGACTTGAAAATAGTAAAATCAGGAATGAAAAGAATGTCCACTGTGACGCTGTGCTCCAGAATTTTTTTTGTTGTTTTAACTTCCTCGAAACTTAAGCAATTTTGGCAAAGCAAGTGCATAAATTCTGTTGGCTTTCCCACTCAATAAAACGAAACCTTTGGTATTGCAATCAATACTGACAGATTTCTTACATCTGAAGACATATTTAGATGAGAAAGTCCTTCGGTGGAAGGTCTTGTGTCTCCACAGTTCTGAGATAACTTAATTTCAGTAATGAGATTTAGGTGTTTCTCTCATGTAAGTTGTTACCTTTATCTTATCAATATTCTGAAGCCAAACTCACATTGGTTTCTTTCCCCGTATATAAGCTGGTGAAAACCAGAAAGGTAATTTTTTTTCTTTAATTATAAGAAATTCCAAAAAGTATGTGTAGCCATTCAATATCTAGTTTTTGTTACTCTACACTACGTGTGGTGCCTCTAATTGGCTGGACAATAAGCACAGTACATCACTTCTTAGGGTGTCGATAAATGGGCAGATTGAAGCAGGGGCTGAGATTTCAAAGGGAGTATTAGCATTTGTGGGAAAACTGTGAGGGAGTGGAAGATAATTAAACCAGAGCTAATAGCAACAGACTTGAATTTCAGAGGGCCACCTGGATAGCTTGTTCTCAGTCACTTCTTCTCATGTTTCATTTTCCTCATTTGAACAAGTCAACCGTCATTAAAATTTTTCACAACATCTGAGGCAAATCATTGCATTAATTCATTTGTAAGGTGTTCAGAAACCACATATTTTGCTTTTAGCATTGAAAACATTTGGCTTCCACCATCCTTTTCTTTTCTTCTGTTTTCTTTTTCTTCCTTTTCTCCTTTTCTTTCTTTCTTCCTTTCTTTCTTCTTTTCTCTTTCTTTCTTTCTTTCTTTCTTTCTTTCTTTCTTTCTTTTTCTTTCTCTTTCTCCTTTTTTTTTTTTTTTTAAGTTGAAATAGTCTGGGAATCATTAAATGCCAAATGCTTTCATCAGGCCCATAAACAATACAAGATTCCATAGTAAATGCAGTTATTTCTTGGGAAGTTTCAACAAAACACATTTTCACTCATTCAAAGCTAGGGTGAATAAATCTTGAGGTCTTTTAAGAAAGGCGCACTTGAGACCCTAGGAGGCTGACACAGTACTGGATTTCACACAAAAAGATCACAAAAGCTATCCTGCAGACTCGGTAAATTCTGGAGGTTCTTGGAAGATTTGCCGTTGTGTGTGTCTCAGTATTGGGGCCCTTCCTCTCTAACTCACTGTGTATCTCTTGACCTAGTAACTTGGATATAATATGAAAGCAGAAAATAAGCTTTTGAGAAGCCACTTACTTTTAGTGAAACAGAGTAAGACTGAGATCAGGTTAACATCTAAGGGAAAAGCCAAATTGTTATATCATTTTTCCTCAATGTCTTATGATTTTAGTCATATTTTTTTCCTACCAAATATTATTTCTCTTCTGTATTTGTGGCTTATCCTATATTGTGATTACGTTGGACTTTACTATGCAAATTAGTGCTCTTGAAAAAATTTACCTGCTGGGATATGACTTAATTATGGGCATGATTAGATATCATAAAATCACAATAGCTATAGAATTTAGAAAGTAAATACCAGTAAACAAGTTATTGCCAGTATATATGCTGATGTGGCTCACAGCAGAGAAAGGTACCCTCAGAAATGAATTCTCCACAGTGTTCTTTTCTAGCGAGTGGAGACCAAAAGCTTTACTGAGTCTCTGCTGGTGGAGTCTCTGTTCATCTCCTTAATTCACAGAAATAATAAACTTGAGATAATAGAAACATGATGGCATGCAACACAGATGGAAGGCCAGTAGTTTTCACCACATTATAACCCAAAGACCACCTGTCTCAATAAAATATGGGGTACTTGTTAAAAATTTAGATTTCTTGTCATCATTTTGAACCATTTGATTTGATGCCTCTAGTGGTTGGTGCCAGGAATCTGTATTTAATAGGGTTTCCCCATGTGATTCTGATTGCTCTTAAGGTTTAAGAGCTACCGGTGTGTTTGGCGAATAAAGTTATCAAGTTTGGTTGGAATTACCACGTCTTTTTTTTAAAGTTTTTATTTAAATTCCAGTTAGTTAAAATACAGTGTACTATTAGTTTCAGGTGTACATTATAGTGATTCAACAGTTCCGTAAGCTTAGATTCACTTGCTTATGTACACTCACATACACTTACTCGGTGCTCATCACAAGTGCTCTCCTTCATCCCCATCACCTATTTCCCCCCACCTCTTCTAGAATTTCCACCTCTTTGAGATGAGGAAGGAGTCATTTAGAGTGCAGCTGGCCTAAAAGAGCCATGGTTCAGTCACTTGTTCAGACATGTTCTTGAATGGTATAGCTCTGGCTTTCTTCTGGGGTAGCAGGGCGAACCTATGAGGCACTAGCCCAAAAAGGACACCAGTGACTATGCCCATAGTCATTTCTCAGAAGTGCTTTAGAGCTTTTTTTCTCTCAGGGATAAATTGGTGGCAAGTATAGCACAGGCTGATCTACATAATTAGGAAGCCCCAGACAACATAGAAACAGAGTTTAAGATGATAGATGTTCAGGATTGTTCCCTAAATAGTCTACCAGAAGACACAAAAGTGCTATATCCAACTAAAGAATATATGATTGAGATTAACAGCCGGGGTTGCAGCCAAAAAGCAATCTCAGAGGTTAGCTGAGGACATAAAGAAATTCATTATTCAATGCTGTACCTCCAGACCAGACATATAAAACAAGAAGTCCTCATGGAAGTGTTAGTGCATTGAACTAATTTAATGCTTAAATTTAATTCAACTTATAACCATTTGTAGGGAATGTCTAGCCTGTTTCAGGCAAAGACTTGGTGTTAAGGAAAATATAACTGCAAGTTTATTAATTAAAAAACACATGTGAAGGAATTTTACCAAATATGTGTGGACATGTGGGAAGGGAAGGGGCATAAGAAAGATATCAAGAGAGCTTTGCGCTTGTGGCAGGAGTAGATGTTGAAAGAAAGTGTCCATAAATTGTAAGATACATTCTATTACAAGAATTTGCCAGAACTTGAAGCTATTTATTTATTTATTTATTTATTTATTTATTTATTTATAAAGATTTTTATTTATTTATTCATGAGAGACACACAGTGAGGCAGGGACACAGGCAGAGGGAGAAGGAGGCTCCCCGTGGGGAGCTGAAGGCAGACACTCAACCACTGAGCCACCCAAGCATCCCTCGAAGCTCTGCATTTTAAAAAAATCATGTTTGAAAATCCATTGCAGTTTATCTGCTTATTGCTTTACTTTATTATTATTATTTTTTAATAATATGTACATACTTTACTGGTTCTCGATTTCATTCTTGGCTATAAAATGTTTCCGTTCTGCTTTTTTAAGGTGTCAGCCTCAGGTAGGGTGCTGGCAAAGTATCTGATAATGAGTTATCGAGTCATTTATATTGAAGATTATTTCTGTCACACTCTAGGAAATAGACATTCAGTGGAATACAAATGACCATACTGTCCCAATGCCACCGGACTTGAATGGGAGAATTTACGGATGGAGCAGAAATCATATTAAAAAGTATTACTAAATGAAGATAATGTCCACCCAGGAGCTATATACGTTGCAGTATCCGTAAGAAGGTGCTTCTCTGCTAAATGGGAAATGTAACCGAACCTGCATCTCGAGTTTGTTGTAAGTTTTAAGAAAACAAATGCTCCCTCACTTTCTTCTTTCCTGTGTCTGAATTCTCTTGTTCATGACTCTGTTTTATGATTCTCAACGTGGTGATTGATATCAGGCACTAGACCAGGAATCAAGGGACCTGATAAAAATGACCTGCATGCCCTCTTCCTAGGCATCAGTGGGCCTTCCTTTTTATTGTTTAAAAGGTGTAGATTTGTGTAAGAGTAAAGTTTTATTACGGAAAAACAAAATGACCTGCATGATTGTGGTCCAGTCATTCAGGTGCTTTAGCTTTGAGTTGACTCCCCCCACAAAAGAAGGAAGATTCAAATGAATCTTTCCTACTAAGCTAAATAAGACCTTGCTGAGTAGCAGATCATCAAAATGGATAGGGGGAGCCCTTCCTTCAGGGAAACTGGAGGCTCTAAAAGAGGTAAGCATAAGAAATAAATGTAGCACGAGTGCCTCTTGAGGAATAGTGTATCTTTTGGAACTGAAATTTGGTAGAGTCAGTGCTTTCACTACATAACTCAAGGGAAATTGATTGCCTCTCATATTTCTGGAAATTTCTGGGAGATATATCAACATGGCCAGTTTTGGCTTCAGCTTTGGGGTCCGAGTTCCTATTCCTATTGAACACTTGATTTTTTTTTTTTTTTGAACACTTGATTTACCTTAATTTTAATCTACTGTGTCTGGGGTGGACATGGAACTCAAGCCTTTTCCTTGTAGAGACAGCAGAGCACAGAGGTTGTTCGGTAACAATCTTGAAGTCTGGCTATAATAGTTATTGCCTATGGAGATCAGCCAAGCACCTCAGACTCAGTTTTCCCATTTGTAAGATGAAGTAATGATTGTTTTAATTCATAGTGTTTTGTGAAAAGCACATGTGATCATTTAGGCAGATAATGATCATAGAGTGTGACGTCATAAATGCTCAATATATTGTTTGCTGTCGTCTTTAACAGTCACTTACACTAGCATTTGTGTGCATAGCACTTACTCTGGAAGCCAGAGTACATTAGGAGAGTTTATTACATTGCAGAAATAGAAATCCTTGTCCATTAGACAGCCTAGTTTGCTAAGAGCATATCTACTGAAAAATTTTTTTCACCACACTGCCAAAGTAAATTGTGATCCATGGCAATAAGTGCGATCTTATAAGATACAAAACCAGAGAGGAGGAAGTGATTAATTCTGTTTTGGGAAAGGAGAAGTGGAAGGATTCAGGTGATATGTGAATTGGGTTTTGATGGGCGAATGGGAGTTTCTTGGTCACCAAGTTTCAAGAAATCATTAAAAGTGGTGGTAAAGGAATGTACAAATGCTATAATTTTTCATTCCCTGAATAATTTCATAGGGTATTTATTTGGCATCTAGTACATGAAAGCAGCTGGGATTACAGGGAAAAAACAACAACCAGTATAAAGATAAACACTGAGAGGGCGCACTGTGTTCACAAGGACAGATATCAAGTTGCCTAAAAGTGCATAGCAGGACGTCCTAACCTGGCCTGACATCAGGTTTCCTTGAGGACGTCACATTTAACATGAGGCTCACATCCGGTTCCTCAGTCAATCTTGTCAGGCTGTACTTTCAAAATATCCCGAATCTTGCGATGTCTCACTACCAGCACTATCACCACCTGCTGCAGGTGTCCATCATCTCTTGCATGGATCATTGCAAGTCTCCTGACTGTCCTTGTTTGTCCCCTTCCACCCACTACCTGTTCCCAACACAGCTCCACAACTCCAATGTGGACTCAGTTTGCCATTGCTTAGCTCAAAATCCTCTGATGACTCCTATCTCCTTGACCCCTTGCTCCAGCCATTCTGGTGTCTGTGCTACTCCTCAAACATACCCAACATCGTGTGTGTATTTCTTTCTTTCTTTCTTTCTTTCTTTCTTTCTTTCTTTCTTTCTTTCTTCTTCTTCTTCTTCTTCTTTTTCTTTCTTTCTTTCTTCTTTCTTTCTTTCTTCTCTTTCTTTCTTCTTTCTTTCTTTCTTTCTTTCTTCTTTCTTTCTTTCTTTCTTTCTTCTCTTTCTTTCTTTCCTTCTTTCTTTTTCTTTTTCTTTCTTTCTTTCTTTTTCTTTCTTTCTTTCTTTCTTTCTTTCTTTCTTTTTCTTTCTTCTTTCTTTCTTTCCTTCTCTTTTTCTTTCTTAGATTTACTTATTTATTTGAGAGGTGGGCAGAAGGACAGAGAGAGAAAGAGTCTTAAGCAGACTCCCCACTGAGCACAGAGTTGACCTGGGACTTGCTCTCACAACCCTGAGATCATGACCTGAGCCAAAATCAAGTCAGCTGCTTAACCAACAGAGCCACACAGGTGCCCCTCAGAATCTTTCTGATCATTCTGTCTGGAATAGTCTTGCCCCAGATACACATCGGATTCATTCTTCATCTTCTTCAGATGTTTTCTTAAATGTCATTGAAGAGCTATACTTTGGCCACACTCCATGAGCCACCACCACTATTTCAGAACCCCATTTCTTCTCATCCTGATTTATTGCTGCCGGTGTAGCACTGATTGCCATCTGAGATGCTTCATATTATTTGTTTATTTATTGCCTCTGTCCCCTTCCTGGAATGTGGAGCCCAGGAGCTCACTGATGTAATACCTGTGTCTCCAATAGTGCTGGGTATTTAGTCGGCCTGCCCTAAATATTTGCAGAGTGAACGGATAATACATAAGATGTACTTGGTAAGTTGGCTTTAGATAAGTGAGGATGGTTGCTTGTTCCAGGAAGAGGGACCAGCAAGTTCATTGGCTCAGAGATAGAAGAGGTAGGGTGAACTGAAAGGAATAAAAGATTTGATGTGGATGGAGTACAGAAAGCAGAGGAAAGCAGAACTAGGTGATGTTTTGTTTTCCTTTCTGGTTCTACCACAATCATCAAAGACAGGATTCATGGCTATTTCAGACTCTTTGATGAGAACAGAAGGTGCATCAGGATTATCAAATGACTGACAGCTACAAAAAAGAATATTGTGCTTGTAAAGAAATTCTGTGTTGAAGTTGCAGATTTGACAAACTTTCCTGGAATAATTTGATATTCTTATTTGATGGAGAACACCCTTAGGGACACATATTTTAGGCTGCTAAAATGGAAAATGTGGCTTTCTTCATCTTTTTTCTTCTGTCCAAATTTAGAGACTGTCCTTTCTCCATAAGACATTTTTGAAATATTTCAAAATATTATATTCTCTTTCCTTGGCTGTGAGGTTCTTTCTCTGGCTGTTTCTCTCATGCAGCCTGAGGACTTTCCACCTGGCGGATGGCTGCCTAGACTGAGTGATGAGTACATCTCATCTGATTTGGGGACCGGACCCTTGCTAGGGAATCGTGGAACTTGGGCTGGCCACTGTTATCCATAACATGAAATGGAAAGTTCACTTTTGAAAAACACACACGGTGAAAGAAAACATTCTTTTTATTTAAACATGAGAATAAAGCATGCAAGAAAAGATATTCCCTCAAATGAGAACTCTGCTGAATTAGGGGGAAAAAAAAACAAATGTATACATTTACTTACGAAAGTAGGGAGTGGTGCTAAAATGAGGTATGTTGCAGGTTTTTGAGTCCATCATATTGTTAGTTGTCAAAATTCTTCTTGACTCCTTCAGCTTAAATCATTTCTTCATGAAGAAAAAAAAATTCTTGTCTTGCAGCTACTTACAATCTTGCCAAGAAGAGCTGGAGGGAACAGAGAAATTGAACATCAAGTCCTTATCTGTGTGAGTTTGTCCCTGTGTAAGTCTGTGCTTTACCTATGTGGCTGCTGCTGCTGGTAGGAGGGAATTCTTTGGAAGAGGGTATGGTTGGCAGGGACAAGGCTAGGGTGCAAGAAACAATTCTGGCCGTATGGAGGGCTTTTGTTCACTGTGCCTTAGCTAGAGGATGCGACACACCTGATCTTCCTCTGGACAGATTTGCTATGATGAATAATCAAGAATTGTATAGGGGGCACAGCATCATGACATGCTGGATGTGTGTGGCCTGTTGGTGAATAAAGCCCGCCCTCAGTGTGAGGGCATAGTTCTGGGCAAGTTGCACAGTTTGGGGACAAACTGTTAAGACAAGTAGGGAATAACATTGTAAAGCAGAAAAACAGATTAGGTCCTGAGGTCTGGGGGTTACACGGGAGAGGTACACTTGAATTTCAACAGGATGAGTTATAGAAAGGCTAATCTTTTTGAGAAAATCAACAGTCATTGAAAGTGAATGTCATGATCGAACATCCGTTTTATTTATTTTTATTTCGCAAGCAATTCAAGGACATGTAACTAGACTGGGAGGTACAGAATAAAGAGCAAAAGCCTTATAAGCTGTTCCACTCTCCAGAAGTAATAATTTCACATCTCTCTTCTTCTGGAATAACTGTTTAAGAAATACTCTGTAAAGCTCCTGTATATAAGTACTGTATATGAAGTTAAAAAGTAAGAAAAAATAATAACATGAATAATAAAGAAGAGTGGGGGGAGAAAAGTGTCTGATTTTTACCTTTATTTTTTCTTTTTTAAAGATTTTATCCATTTACTCATGAGAGACACAGAGGCAGAGACACAGGCAGAGGGAGAAGCAGGCTCCCTGTGGGGAGTCTGCTGCGGCACTTGATCCCAGGACCCCGGGATCATGACCTGAGCCAAAGGCAGACACTCAACCACTGAGCCACCCAGGTGCTCCTTGATTTTTACCTTCCATAGCAGTAAGTCAGATAAACTTCGCAGTTTACAGACTAAGCTCGAGTGGTGAAATCTGATTATGTGGTTATTTGGAAGTCATGCCCTGAGAAACCATGCATTAAAGTGCTTGTAGATAGTTAAAGTTGCATCTAGAAATCAAGATGGTGAATGAATTGAAGAAAGGCAGAGGAATCCCGAGCCCAGAAGTTAGTTTGGGGGCCATGGCAATACTATAGGTTGCAAATGAAGAGAGCTTGGTCTGTGGTAGTGTCATGGGAATCAAAAGGCCGAGGCCAACATTTTACTAAAGTATGGGAGCTGGAAAACCAGGACATGGAGACGGTCATCCATAGAAATGATGATGCAGTTCTGATGTGAGGGAAATAGAGGGGGGAAGGGATGGGGAAAGTCTGTAAGAGACTTTCAGTCTCATTGCAAACATGTTACTAATATAAAGGAGTGATCTACAGTCCAAAGAATGCAAAGGATGGAGGAGGATGGTGAGGAGTCAAAGCCAGTGCCTTGAGCTAGAAAGAGGAAATGGAGACTAAGTGTTGACCCTTTCACTTATGTCTCAGAGAGAAGACAGTGAGAGAAGATGGGGTTTCCATGTAAAAAATCTGGGAAAACTGGTCTTTCTTGAACCATGTAAAGAAATAAAGTAGAAGATGCTTATAAACTGTAGTACACAGGGTTTCTTGAAACCATAGGATTGGAGCGGCCGGAGAGGCCACCTAAAAGCATCTGGAAATGGAAACAGGGCTGAGGGAGAGGGTGGAGCAGGGCTGGATTAATCTGGAATGAGAGCAGGGCACAGGATTGCATGTGATACCTATGAATTAAGAAGTGAAAAACTCGAAGTGCAATCCCAACATAATCCTAGTGTTTTGTTAATAATGTTTTACACATATATACAACCCTCACTTATGTCTACCATTATTCACGAATAATTCATTTAGTCATTTCCTGGCTTGAAGTTCTTAATATTTTTACCTCTAATTTTGCAATATGTTTTTTTTTCACTTAATTTCTCTCAGCTTTAGAAGGTAGAGAGAGAGACAGAGATAGAGACAGAGAAGCAGAGAGTGAGAGAGAGAAAGAGAGAGAGAGAGAGTTCACAAGCTCATGCATGCAGATATGCACCATGACTACCCTAAGAAATGATTCTGTGACTTTTTAGATAGACATGTTTTACTTGGTTTACTCAAACCAGCTTTCTTTTAAATTCCATAAATAAAGAATAAAAATACTTAGAAGATTTTCACTGAATTCAGATGTTTCCTTTCCTTAATAGGATTCAAATCTTTCCAAGTTGAAGTTTGTACCTCTGGCTCCAATTGACTTACATGAGCAAAAAGAAAAATCTTAATATTTTTTTTTATAACTGGAGAAACATATTTCTTCTATTTTTCACATAACTCACAAATAACTAGGTGGATTTTGCTTAAGCCTTCAAAAGAAATTCCATTTTAGCCTAGACACTAATGTGGAAAATTTGAGGCCAAATGATTCAACTTTTAAAGTCTTCTAACTAGGAGAAAGAGTGACAGAAAGAGAGAGAGACAGAGAGAGACAGAGAGAGACAGAGACACGGAGCAGAGAGATTGAGTTAGAGGGTAAGAGAGAAGGAAGGAGGAGGAGTGAGACAGAGAGAGCGAAAGCTAATTTATAAATTAATTGGAATACTTTTCTGGATCATTCATATATATACATATATACACATATATAAATGTTTTTATACATACATTTTTTACTCATTTTAAAATGAAAATTTTAAAATTTTACTTTCCCATTCTATGTAGTACTTATAGTACATATTTAAGCACTATTTGCTTAATGCATAGTACGTATTTGTAATTTTAGTTGAATTATTTCTGCTTATGAAAGTCATACAGGTTAATATTTTCTCTGGATTATATAATTTAAATACAACTTTCATATATTATGAAGAAAAGCAGAAGATGCTACATGGATATATATTAGTTCAGCACTAAACATTTATTAAATGTGTGTCGGGGTGGGGAGCAAAAACACAAAGGCCAGATTCACCAGACACAACCTCTGCATGTAGAACTCCCATGGACTTCAAAGGGTTTATGGCTCAAAAACCAGGCTCAGTACGGGGGAGGGAATGAATATCTGCCGCCAATTGCCAGTTGCCGAGTCCCAGCCAATTTCTACAAACTTGGAAGTTGTCCTTTTTGATTTTTTATCAGTGAAAAATGTCTGGAATGACTGGAGACACTTCTAAAGTTTTTCACTTTTTTACATTAGTATAGACTAAAATCTATTGGAAAAACTGGATTTTCGTTAAATACCTCCCAACTCTAATGTGCAGACTTAAAATGTTAATTTCTGTATTTTCTCCCGGACCAGTAATCTTTGTTTATTATTATTTGTATACATTTATTGGAATCATACTGTCCTGGGCTTGGAAAGCTTTTGTCACTTAGAGTGTAGCGTTGATTTCTGCTATAGGAAGATGCTTTGCGGGGGTTTTCGCTTAGTTCCTTCTTCCCAAGTATGATGTGCTTCCTGACTGCCTTCTGCCTTTCCCTGGTGAAATAGGAGTCACCAAATAGTCTCAATTGCTTTCCTTGCATTTTTTGGCCACTTCCTTAACCACATTAAGACAAGAAAGATGAATTTGGAGTCCATAGAGAATAATGTTTACCTTGATGGAATCCATCACCAAACCCATCACTAGAACAACCACGCATGCATTCCATTTTGTTCTTTTGAACAGAGATACCCATAAAAGGATTAAAAAAAAAACCCTAAATGGTAAACCCAAGCAATCCTAAATGGACAGCAAGAACCGACACCGTAATTGCTAAGGGGTTGACTTATCATTTACAGTCAGATCTGCTGGCTGCAATGTGCTCCAGGGAAAGCTTTCTGGGGGATTTATCAATAATACGGTTAAATGTGTCTTGCTGTCTTTTGCTGTAAAGTGCTATTGCGTGTATGCTTACAGGTGTGTGCTTGTGTGTAAGGTTCAGGACAAGTGAATGGTGGATCCGTGGTGATGGTCTTTGCAAAAGCAAATGATCTGTCGTGCTGTGAACCCCGGAACCTAGTATCCCGCAAAAGCAACGGATAGACATATGAAGCAGATATATGTCTCTTTTTCATGATGCCAAAACAATCTTGAGGAGCACATGAACTATTTATTAGTTTAGTCCACATGTTGCAAAACAGCCATCTTACCTCATTTCTGTCCCTTGTGTTTGGGATTTCTTTTTTCTAATCTGCATATAATGTGAAATATTTTTGTTTGTTTGTGGGCACAGTTTGGTAGGTTTTTGCTGCTCCTTCTTTTGTAGCCTGACAGCTGCAGCGAGTACACACATCTGCCATATTGATGTCAAGTGGTACACAGTCATTTTTTCGTAACAGCTGTTGTTGGCAGATCATTTCAACTATCTTGGGGATGAATGGAATATAAATGTTCATTGCACAAAGTATATAAAGCAGGGTTTATTGGATTTGACACTGTTTCTTATCAACATACTCTGTTTTCTTTCTAGTATTGTGATGCTAAGAATTTGGATACCATATGAACAACAAATTATTTCTCATCTAATTATCCAAGTGTTTAAGAATGCTGAAATGTTGCTGGTGTGACAAATCAGTGCCAGGAAAAAAAAAGTTTTGTTGGAAGAAGAGCTTTTGTGTATAGTGCCTACTTGAAATATATCACAATCTAAACTTAATATATATATACACATACAACTATTATATATATATATTTATTATATATAATGTAATACATTAAAATATACAAGATAATGAACTGAGTACATTGGTTAAATTTTAGTATTATGTAATAGGTTTAACATTGCTTTAATATTATCTGTCTCTCTATTAAAGATCTCTCTCTTCCTCTCTCCCACCTTCTCTCTGTCTCTCTCTGTGTTAGACCAAATGCCACTTCTCCTAAAGTACCACCATAGCATGTTAAATCTCCTGTGGTTCTGTGTGTTTCATCAAAGTTTTGTTTCTACAAAATCAATGCTTTGAACAAACTAAAAAGAATGTTGGAGGATTTCACATTAAAATGGAAATGTATTAAACACACACACACACCCACAGGGTTTGTCAGTATATGTATGTGTTCACTATGGTTAGAAACAAAGAAGGCATCTTAAGTAAAAGGAAATGATTAGTTATGGGGAAGAAAATTGCAAAGATGTAAAAATATTTGGGGGTAATTATCAAACAGGGAAAGATTGTTGGCGGTAGTTATGTGATTTGGCACTGTATGATTCTTCTTTTCGCCGTTTATCACTCTTTGGCATCAAAATCAATCAGTAATTTGTGAGCAAATCATTATTAGTAGAGATCCCTAGAACTTAGAGTATTTTGCAACCTGCACATTAGTCTCACACAAGAAAGTGAGAAACCTTGATGACTGGGTACTGCCAGTTTTAATTTGTTTTGTATCAATTCTACAAGAATAGAGTCTTGGAGCCCACATGAAAGTCATACTGTTGACTTTCGGTTGGGAACACACACATCAATAAAGACCATGCAGTTCAAAGTTACCTCTTGTTGTCTCTGTGTCGCCACTGTCCTTTTAGTGATCTCCAATTTCATGGCTTTAAACGCTGTCTATATACACTGATGACTCAGCCCAGATTTTCCTATCTCCAGCCCAGATTTTCCTTTCAACTCCAGACTCGCTGGTCCAATAGCTTAGGAGATGTCCTCACCCCCTTGGGTATCTAATCTAACTGTTCATTTCTTCATTTATCCTACCATTCCTGTGGTCTTTCTTACCCAAAAAAGAAAAAAAATAACTTTATTCTACTGGTTGCTTAGGCAAAATGATGTGAGTTACTCTTTATTTCTTTTTTAATTGCATACCTCCCATTCAGTCCACCAGCGAACATTGTTAGCTTTTCCATCAAACTGTATATTCAGCATCAACTAATTTCCCAGCTCATGCATCCTACCACTATTCTCTCTCCCCAGAATGATTTCAGTAGCTTCCCACATGAGCTTTCTCTTTTTATCCCCCTAAGGTAGAGTCTCAACGCAGCAGTCAGATGTTAGAAAAGTTTGAAAAAACTTGAGTCAGCTTGTGTCACTCCTCAGCTTTAAACCTTATAATAACTTCCTATTTCATCTTGAGTAAAAGTGATGTCCTTACTGAGAACTCCTAGTTCCTACATGACCTCATCCTTTATTCTTCTCAAAACTCATCTTTTAAAGCTTCTCTTGCCACACTGACTTCTTCCTATTCCTCAAACATGCTGGGCATATTTCTGCCTTACAGTCTTTTCATTTGCTCTCCTGCCTGGAATAGTCTTTACTCCAGTCATGAATAGATGTATGCATGACTGACTTACTCATTCCTTTGGGCTTCCACAAGGCAAGGTTTGCTCTGGCCATTCTACCTAAATTATCCTCATCTCCGCTATCACACACTATCCTCTTACCTGAATTTAATCTTTTTATGACATCTTTTTTTTTTTTTTATCACCATCTGGTATTATATAGTCTGTACTTTTTCACCAAAGTAAAAGTTCCACGAGTCTGGTTTTGTTTTGTTCTCTAATATAACTTCAGACGCTAGGAGAGTGCATGGCATGTGATAGGCACTCAATAAAGATTTTTGACTTGATTGAATATATTGATTTGGCGTCATTTGTAAAGTCTCATTGAAAACTAAATGTATTAAAAAGATTGCTAGAATTAAAAAGATTGATATTAGAATAAGAAGAAATAAATAGCTTTTTCAACTTCTCTTTTGGAGTGGAATGCAAGCGGACTTTCCCCCCCCATAAAGACAATAGTGTTCTTATTCTGATCAACCTTTCTTGTTTGCAAAGAAGAACTTTCTGTATAGAAGGAAAAGGCATCATGACTCTAAAAAAATTCCTCCATCTTCCCCTGAATACTACATATATGCATATATGAATACCAATATATAGGTACATGTAGATGTATATATATATCACATTTTAGAATAATGCAATTGAATTAAAATCTTCAGTGGAAAATTGACATAAAATGTTTTAAAATAGTGAGAAGATTCAATAAATTCCTACATGTTCATGGGTTGGTTTCTAATTAATATAAGGTAGTTTATGATTATTTTATCAAATACATTATCTTACTTTAAGATTGTAAAGAAACACCCATAGAATGAATGAGAAAGAGGAATAAACATATCAAATAATATTATAAGGGCCGAGATAACTGTATTTTAATTTTTTACCAAAATATATGGATTTTTTTTCTCATTTCTCTGCCATTGGCAATTTCTGAGAAAAATCCAGAAATGAAATAACTCTGAAGTGTGAGGTCACAGTAACCTGATTTAATGCAGAGGATGTGCAATCCAATACAAGACTTTTATTTGAAGATCCAAATTCTGTTTTCAGATCAGAAAGATTCTTTCCTTTTCAGACACCTTCACATGCACGCCATGGGATATTTTGGATTTTGTTGCAGACTGATGTAACCATTGTTGGGCAAGTTACCCATGACTTCATCCCGCATACAAATGACAGCTGGGAAATTTAGTATGCGTATGTAATGATTTGACACATATGCATAGAATTAAATGTCTCAGGCTGCTCTGATGTTCCATGTTGTTTTACTTGGTACTTGATGATAGAGAGTGGCAGAGTTAAGAGATTTTAAGAACATGTAAGAACAATCCTAGTGACTTCCAGTAGGCGAAACATAGTTTCAAGAAGTGACTGATAAATATGTGAATGAGCACTGGTCTAGGAATCTGAAAACCTGAATTCTGGGGCTCAGCTCCATTATCTCTAAGGACGTGGCCGAGTGGCCTCTGCTTTGAGCCAAATATTTCTCATTTTCAAGATGGAGAGGATAATCATGGTCTTGCTTAAATACAAGTTATTGGGAATATTAGAAAGTGTAATAACAGTTGGAAAATGCTAAGAGTTTCTACACTTTTACATGGATAAAATGAGCATCCGTTGCAGACAGTATGGGAGCAGGATCAAGATAACACCAAAATTCCAAGTTGGATTATAAAGCTAACACATAACTGATAAAATTAGGCATGTGCAAAAGGTGACATAAACATGCAATATTTCTAGTGCCAGAAACAAGAAGAGCAAGACAAGCCTGGCCAAGTTAGTGTGTTTAAAGCTGGTCAAGAGTAGTTAACTTTACAATGTTGAAAAAGAGAACATACTCTGTAGATGGTGTTTTAGGGCGGGTTTCCCAAAGCATACCCTGAGATGAGGATTCATAGGCATGTTACTTATTAGGAAAAAATCCTTGAAAATATTAAGGGAGTAGAGAAGTGAGGAGATCATGTAAAGGTGTGCTGTCGACTCATGTCCCACAAAAGATAATTTTGGCTGAATCCCACACCAGAGATCCCTTTTTTTTTTTTTTTCATTAATTTATTTGAGAGAGAGAAAGCATGAGCAGGGGGGAAGGGTGGAGAGAAAGAATCTCAAGCAGACTCTCTGCTAATCAGGGAGCCGGTCTTGGGGCTCCATCTCATGACCCTGAGATCATGACCTGAGCTGAAGTCAAGAGTTGGCGGCTTAACCAATTGAGCCACTAACGTGCCTCCCACACCAGAGATCTTGATATCTCGTTGGTTACACCTAGATCTCAGGAAAATAGAGTGAGAGTCTTGAGGAAACACACCGATATACAAGCCTGATAAACTGAATTCAGACAGTTTGCAGCATGATTGTAGAGATGAATGGACATTTTAAAATATTTGTTCACTTAGTCATCTGTATGTTCTATGGCATATGCGTAGACACTACGTGACATATTCTGAGTGAGACATTAGGGAGTCAAAGAGATTGGAATCAAAGAAATTACAATATGTTGGGAGAGACAGAATTAGAGAATTTATAATAAATAAGGATGAGTGTTATGGGATCTCCCAGGCTTTACCTGCTTCTTGGCACCTATGATTGAAGAGACAGCAAAGCAGAGAATAACCTCTAAGTGTTGTCTTGGTTTCCGATTCTGCTCCATCATTCATCACCCTGTGACCCTGGGCAAATTACCCAATCTCTGTGCGTCAGTGTTCTCATCTGGGCCACGGAGATCATAACTCTGTGTAACGGCTCATTTGTTTTTTTCGAAGGCTAAGTGAGGCAATACATTAAAAAATACATCGAAGACTGTTAGGAAGTTTATATTTATTTCTACTGGATATTCGATTCATACAAATAATCTCCGTTTTTCTGAATGCACGAAGAATCCTAAATATAATTTGACTTTTCATTTAGATCTGCACAGAGGAAGAAAAAGCATTAGTGAAAGCATACTAGTGGCTTAGTCTCTTGGCAGTTATATTTCACATTGTAAATCCAACTTCAGTTTTATAGTCCTTAAGCAAAATAACAACAAAATGTCGTTTAACATCTTTACTGCAGTGTAAGGCAGGGTGGAGTCAGGTGACTGGAGGATCTTTCTCTTGTGCTCAAGAAGTCTGCCTCCCGACTGGCCTACCCTGTTCTTCAAGTGGTACACGGTGCAATGAACATTTGAAGGTTAGAGGGAACAGAGCTCTTTCTAAAGATTTACATCCTTAAGAAAGACTGGAAGGACACCTGGGTGGCACAGTGGTTGAGTGTCTGCCTTTGGGTTGGGTGGTAACCCTGGGGTCCTGGGATGGAGCCTTGCATCTGGCACTACTTCTCCCTTTGCCTCTCACTCTGCTCATCTCTCTCTCTCTCTCTCTCTCCCTCTCTCAAATAAATAAATAAAATCTTTTTAAGAATTTAAAAAATAAAATAAAGGATAAAATGTAAAAATGAGAGGAGGGGGATGCCGAGACTAAACTATAGTGTGGAGGTATGCACATTTAGGTGATAAGACCACAAAGAAGGAGCACCTGGGTGGCTCAGTGTTTGAGTGTCTGCCTTCAGCTCAGGTCATGATCCCGGGATCTTGGGATTGAGTCTCGCATCAGGCTCCCTGCATGGAGCCTGCTTCTCCCTGGGCCTGTGTCTCTGCCTCTCTCTCTTTCTGTCTCTCATGAATAAATAAATAAAATCTGAAAGAAAGAAGAAAGAAAGAAAGAAAGAAAGAAAGAAAGAAAGAAAGAAAGAAAGAAAGAAAGAAAGAAAGAAAGAAAGAAAGAAAGAAAGAAAGAAAGAAAGAAAGAAAGGAAGGAGACTGGAAGTGCCAATTCTTGAGGCTGATGTGGTGAAGGCACAGGGCTTTATTTACCTCCTCTTTACCCCATTGGTGGTGGAGGGATTCCTGCCCCCAGATTATGGGGATTACTGGACAAATCACAAGAGCAGTTTATCAGTCACATAGGCTCACAGCTCAGGGAAGAGGCCACCGCACGTCATGTAGGCTACTCCGGGTTGCATTCAGAACAGCCCAGGGGCTGTGGAAGGCAGGCTTCAGAGTACCTACAGAATGGGTGCCCCTTGGGTCTGGTGGGAGGGTGTCATTAGGTCATTTGAATTCTTCTGCTGGTTGGCAGGGAACTGCAACCTGCTATTCAGGGACGAGCAGAGACCACACCTGGTCTCTTTGACACGGAGGGCTGTTTGGCTCAGGGATCCAGGCTGCCACAGCAGAGGAAGGCCAGTCCATGCGCTCTGGATTTCAATAGTTGTCAAGGCAACATACAATCTTGAGCCTGAATTTTAGGCCTTATACCAGGGAGGAGTGAGAGGGGAGGGAAGGCTCCTCGGCTAGTTGTGCTAAAGAGAAATTGGAGAGGAATTGTATGTTTGCTGGAGAGGTTTTGCACACATTATTGTAGGTGTGCAAAGTAAAGCCTCCTCTTCCCTCTCTCCTCCAAAACCTTCCCTAACACCTACTTCTGTAACGCAGGATTCCATACAAGGAGATCCTTAAAGCGAAATCGAAGTCATGCTGAGGGGTGTGGCAAGGTTGGCATGGGCTTAGGTTACGGGCTGCCTGTGGCGATAGTGCTCCTGAGCCACAGTCATCAGTATTTTGTGAGCTCCATTTTCTGAGTTCACATCTGCTTTCCAATTTTGTCAGCCCCCCTGAAGCTCCGACCCTGGGTTCTTAGTTATTTGCCAAATAAATGCCAATCAGCGGGTCTTCTCGGCTGATACCCCCTAGCAGGTCATGTGCTTTCTGATGTTTGAAAAGTATCTGACGTATGAACGATCTAAGTTCAGTTTGCTTCTCCTGAAATATATTTGCTACCTTTCCTCTCTGGTAATTTTCTGCTGGTTCACATTTTTTTCCCTTTTTCTTTCTTTCTTTCTTCTTTCTTTCTCTTTCTTCCTTCCTTTCTTTCTTTCTTTCTTTCTTTCTTTCTTCTTTCTTTCTTTCTTTTTTTGTAACTTCTTCATGGATTATACAGCAGGAAACAAATCTTTTAGAGAATAAATTACTTGACTTTTCCATTAAGTATTTTCACAGAACTTACTTGGAGTATAATTTTATCCTGAAGCAGTTTTTTATCTTTTAAATATCTATCTTTGACCTTGTGTTGGAAAATTCCCTTAAGAGAATATTATTAATATTTCTAGGAACTGTGTCTGTGATTGCATCGAAGAAAAAAAAAAGAGGGAAAATGAAAGGCAGACCATAACTGATTCTTACACTCTTTAAAAATATTCAGAAATAGGTGAGAGAAAGTGCACAGATCTAAGATCTGACAGATGTTTTTATGCACATTCATATAATTATTTTAAAGATTTTCTTGAAAAGCCTATGGGTCATTTCTTGGTTGTGGATAGGGTCTTCAGACATAGTGAGGAGTAGATGGAGGAGTAGAAAGAGATAGAAAAAGGAAGTAGAAGTAGTATTTTGGAAGCATGTTAAAGGAAGTTTGAGGTATAGCCTCAGAATTATGCGGTTTCCAGGTTGTTTCTTTTTATTCCTTTTACCTTTCATTCCAAATTGCCCAAGAGACTTTTTCAAGGTTTTTTGTTTGTTTGTTTGTTTTTGTTTTTTTGACTCATCAGCATTTTTTTTCTCTTCTCAGAAACTCAGTAAGTGGTAGGCTCTGCGGTGGATAGACAACCCACAGTATAATTTAAAAACCTGTTAGTCTTAACCTTGACCTACTTTGACCTTCCAATTCTTTTCTGAGGATGTGGTGAGCATCTACTGTCTTGAGATCTCAACCCCTCTTTCCATCTCTTTGTTGCCATAGTGCCCCATTTCATCTTGGATGATGGCCTCTCACCATTTTTACCCAAGGTGATGTACTCTCCCTTATATTTATGCCATTATTTACATTTGCATAACCCCATGAATCTCTGTTTTACTTGTACCACTCTGGTTTATAAATTATATCCTAGAGGTAAATGAACTCTCTTTTTGTCCCATTTGTGCATTTTAACATTAAGTGACTGTGAGAAGGAGTTAAAGCAGATGCTCAGAGATCCTCTCACCCCCTTTTATGGATGGTGGGAATGTTCCTGGCAGAAAGAAAAGAAAGTAAGTGACCCAATCTCATCTCCTTGTCAACTTGACCTTTGGCTAATGTTCTTTGTTATGAAAAAAAGCCCTTAACTTTGAACATGCCTTTAGCAGGATGCCTCTAGCTAAGGATTTCCTGGAAAAATAGAACCAAGGATCCAAAAGACATGGATTCCTGGATAATGCAGGCAATACCACTCCTTGGAGTTGTTTCATATTTAAATGTTCCAGCTGTATGAGGTACCCCATAAAACTCACTTAGAGGATTAATTTATTCTGAGCCAGAATCTGGGGAGCTGCCATGGATGTCTCAGATGGCTGTTTTGACTGAGCCTTGTGCTTGTTGCATCCTTATAATCGTTTAGTAAAATTGGATACCAGATAAAATCTCTGATTTCTCTGACTCTGATTTGACAAGCAAGCTCTGTAAGTTACTTCAGTCACCTAAATTTGTCAAGTGAGGTTTGACTGTATCACTAAAGATACCAGCTGAACATGACCTACGAGAGATTTAAGTCAGGGTCTTTTTAGAGTCTTGTATAAGTGCTAGAACATGTATAATTCGTGTCTCGTAAAAGCCTGGATGATTGATATGTATGGTTTCCTTATCTATTTTTTAAATACCAAATGTTATAGATCAGTTTGTTAAAATGGGACTCTTATGGCCTCATTGTGGAATGATGGTTGAAGATTACTAACAGAATCATCACGGTGCAAGGTCATATTCTCATCCCCGAGAGGTCTATGTCCAGTATTGATTTACATGGGCTCTAAAAATCTAGGTCCCTTGTGTCAATCAGGAGAGCTCTGAAGGGTCATCTCAGCTTTAGAATTCAGTGTTAGGCTGACTGAGGCCTTTGTTGAGACTGTAGGGCAACCATCACCTCCCTCTGTCCACTCTTCCTTCCTTCTCTTGCCTTTCTCAGGTGTTGACTCTTAGGACACTCACTGATAAACTTTCTGCATGCTAACCTCTGACCTCCACCTCAGAGTGGGTCTCCAGGAAGCCAGGCTATTATAGTAACCTTCATGGTTTTTGCATTATGCTCAAGAAGTTCACAAATAAGCAAGAAGTATGTACTGTTATTTGACTCTTTGATGTGTCAGATAAAAATTTGGGATGGCTAATTTTTAAGGATGAGATTTATTTTAATTTTTTAAAGATTGATTTATTTATTTTGGAGAGAGAGAGAGCGAGCACATGCAGGAGGAGGAGCAGAGGCAGAGGGAGACAAGCAGACTCCCAACTGAGCATGGAGCCTGATGCAGACCTTGATCCTAGGAACCTGAGATCATGACCTGATCTGAAACCAAGGATTGAGCACTTAACCAACTGCACTACCCAGGTACCTCACATTTATTTTCTTAAGTGTGTTCAAATACAATTCCTTTAGGTTCATGGAAGAAATACATCTTATTGCATTAGCCTAAATTATTTATGTGGAAGTATTTCAGAGAAAATTTAATAGTGGGTCATGTGAAATAAAATCATTTTTACTTTCACTGCCTGAGATACTAATACATAAATCTAATGAAAACACTTAATTGCTTATAGTTTATTAGTTCATCAGCAATGAATTTGTGCTAATTTAAATTTCTGAAATACAGTTTTTCATTTTGGAGGATACATTTTCTTGTGGTGATAATGCTTCGCTATCTTCTCAGAAGGATACAAAACTAAAATACATCCTCTCTTGCTTTCAAAATAAAATAATGTATTTCTCTCTATATCTTGTAGATTTATTTATTTATTTATTTATTTATTTATTTATTGTTAAATATATTTCTAGTATTCTAAACTATTGATTTAAGTTCTCATTAAGATGACAGAAAATTTCAAACTGATTGCCTTTTTAATAAATGTTTGCCATTTTCAGGACATTTCCTGAGGGTCTGCAAATGGAAGGCTGAGTAATTTTTCTCTTGCATTGTCCAGGCTTGTGGCAGAAAGGTGAAGGGATGGTGGGAAAGAAGAAGGAAAATAAACACCCAACTAATCCTGAAAACAAAAGGCATTTAATAATTCTTCCATTTGTGTCCAGAGTTTACAATATAGAAAAACAAAGTTTTTAAAAAATAAGTTCTGGGATCCCTGGATGGCTCAGCAGTTTAGTGCCTGCCTTTGGTCCAAGGGCATGATCCTGGAGTCTCGGTGTCGAGTCCCACATCGGGCTCCCTCCATGGAGCCTGCTTGTCCCTTTGCCTGTGTCTCTGCCTCTCTCTCTCTTTCTCTCTCTGTGTCTCTCATGAATAAATAAATAAAATCTTAAAAAACAAATAAGTTCTGATGCTTATGAAAGGAAACATTTAATTTTATAACCAATTACATTAATTATGTCTTCTCTGTAGCAGGTAAGAATCACAGAATTAAAGTAAAATGTAGGTTCTTTGAATAAAACAACAGCTACCCCTCCCACAAAAAAAAAAAAAAAAAAAAAAAAAGAGTAGCTAAGAGTTTCCCTAGTAAATGCAGAAAGTATAGTCTTCACGTTGGGTTTTATTGATCTCTGGAACAGTAGCTCCCCCTGAACTGAGGGCCATACCAGAATTAAGGAAAGATCTTTCCATCCCAGAGACCAGACATTTGGAAGGCAGCCATTGTGAGTATAAAACGTGAAGCTGGCCAAGTACTTTATTTCTTATTGGATTCTTGACTCTTTCTGACTCTCATCATTTAGTGAGTCATGACTGACAGTGTGTACGCACATCTGCAGTCATTGATCCTTAGAGAAATGTCTCCAGGGATCTCCACGGCTTTCTTTTGACCATATCAAACAGGAACTTTCTTTCAGTCCCAGAAATTGCAGAAGCCAGGGCAGAGAACCCCAGACAGTAGGGCTCTGATTTCACCCTGCACATGTAAGAGTGCAGATTGGTTCCAGGTCAGGGTCAAATAAAGAAAAGTCTGAAATGGGTGCCTCTGATCACTCCAGAATTGCCCTGGAATGCACACTTTGTGATCTTGAAAGCTTCATGGGAATCAGGGGTGGAATTATACAAAGGACACAGGACTTGAAATCCTCAGACATGGTTTCAGCCGAGCCTCAACCCCTCCTAGCTGGGATATTGGGCAAGTTATTTAAATTCTCCAAACTGTTTCTCTTTTGGCAGATGAGAGGCAGTAATATAAATCTGTGTAGTCAGATTAGTGGACATTTCAAGGACAGCTGGATTTTTATGTGAAATCATCCAATTTTAAATGCTCTATTAAATTTTATTTTTTTAATTGTATAGATTAAAAACAAATTGGATGAGTTCTTCTTTAGGACAGGCCCAGCGAAGTCCATCTTTTTCCCTCTGGCCCTCCCTGCTCAGCTTCTCGAAATAAATTGTCTGCTTCCAATCCTTCTTTTTTCTCTGTACTCATCCTCACACCATACACTCCAATTCTGACTTCTACTCTATCACCCCATGAAAAGAATGTCTGTAAGAACCCTCAGGATCCATGTCACTAAACACAATGAACATTTTTCAGTGTATCTTACTTGACCTCTAAGTAGCATTTGAAAATCTCAAACATCTCTTCCTCTTTGAAATCCTCTTTCCTTGTTGTCATGGACACATAATTCTGCAATTCTGCTTTCTCTTATCTCCCTGGGTGACCTCTTTCAGTTTCTTTCAGAAAGGTGTCTTCCTTCGTCCTCTGACTTTAGATATGATGTTTTTAAGACTTCCTCCTAGCTATTTCCTTTTTGTCACTCTGTAGATATTCTCTCCATTCTCTTCACAGATTTAAATCACATCCGTGCTCATGGCTTCATGTATAGTTTGCACAACTAATGAGTCCCAAATGTGTACCTCCAGTCAATCTTCCTGTGGGCTACTGAAGTCAATTGCTTTCTAAGTATCTCATTTTTCACTCAAACTCAATATACCTAAAATTCATTATTTTTTTCACCTAAAAGCTGGTTGTCCTTTAAGATTTCATGTCTCAGTGCTGTTATTAACATTTATCCACTTGTGCAAGCTAGAAATAGGGGAAAAACTACCATTGTAATTTCCTCCCTCTTTCCCTGGAATTTCTAATCCATGTGCTTACACATCCTTTAAAGCATCCACTTCTCTCCACTACAATATTGTCATTTTGGTTAAAGCAACAAAATCGACTCTTGAAACCACCTCTACTCTTTTCCTTTTCTATGCATTCAATAGATACTGGTTCATTAATAAAAAAAAATCTGATTATGTTTCTTTGCTGTTGAGTTTAACCAGTTCTTTATATATCTTGGATACTAGCTCTTTATCTGATATGTCATTTGCAATCCAATCATGAAATGGGCAAAAGACATGAACAGAAATTTCGCCAAAGAAGACATACACATGGCGAACAAGCACATGAGGAAATGCTCCACATCACTTGCCGTCAGGGAAATACAAATCAAAATCACAATGAGATGCCACCTCACACCACTGAGAATGGGGAACATTGACAAGACAGGAAACCACAAATATTGGAGAGGATGTGGAGAAAGGGGAACCCTCCTGCACTGTTGGTGAGAATGTGAACTGGTGCAGCCACTCTGGAAAACTGTGTGGAGGTTCCTCAAAGAGTTAAAAATAGACCTGCCCTATGACCCAGCAATAGCACTGCTGGGGATTTACCCCAAAGATACAGATGCAGTGAAACGCAGGACACCTGCACCCTGATGTTTAGATCAGCAATGTCCACAATAGCCTAACTGGGGAAGGAGCCTTGGTGTCCATCGACAGATGATGGATAAAGAAGATGTGGTCTATGTATACAGTGGAATATATTACTCAGTCATCAGAAAGAATGAATACCCACCATTTGCTTTGACGTGGATGGAACTGGAGGGTAGTATGCTGAGTGAAGTAAGTCAATCGGAGAAGGACAATCATCATATGGTTTCATGCATACGGGGAATATAAGAAATAGTGAAAGGGATTATAGAGGAAAGGAGGGAAAATGAGTGGGAAAAATTAGAGAGAGAGACAAACCGTGAGAGACTCCTAACTCTGGGAAATGAACAAGGGGTAGTGGAAGGGGAGGTGGGCGGGGTGATGGGGTGAATGGGTGATGGGCACTGAGGGGGGCACTTGACAGGATGAGCACTGGGTATTATACTATATGTTAATAAATCGAATTCCAATAAAAATATACAAAAAATCTGATTATGTCTCTTTCCTTCTCAAAACTATTCATGGATAGCTAGCTTTTGAGGGAGATTTAATTAAATTTATTTATTTATTTATTTATTTATTTATTTATTTATTTATTCATTTTTACGATTTTGTGGCCATAATATCTATTTACTAACTATGTGATCTGGGCTTCCTTCCTCTGACTAGTTTATCACGGACTGCTTTTCATTTAATAATTTACCCTCTAGCCATCTTTCAGTTCCTAGAATTCACCAGAGTCCTTTCTGTCTCAGATTTTCTTTATTTATTTTTAATTTTTATTTGTTCATGAGAGACACACAGAAAGAAGCAGAGACATAGGCAGAGGAACAAGTAGGCTTCTTGCGGGGAGCCCAACACAGGGTTCGATCCCAGGACCCCAGGATCATGACCTGAGCCAAAGGCAGATGCTCAACCCCTGAGCCACCCAGGTGCCCACTCAGATTTTCAACCTGGACCACACCTTCTTTTCCTGACACCTCTAAATTTTCATTCCCTTGCACTCATAAAGCATTACTGCCACTATAGACTTAGCTGACCCTCCAGACTACTTTAGAGTCTCCTTTAGCATGCGCTCCTATAGCATTTTCTATTTGCACATCGTGATGCTTACTAAACTCTATAATCATATTTATGCCATTGTTAAGTCACTAAGGTCTCCCTACTAGTCTGTAAGCTCCACAGGAATGGCAAAAGATTTTTTGTTCATAATTGTATTCCAAATGCCTAGCATAGTTCCTGGTATTTAGGAAAAATAATAAATACTAATTGAGTGACCGAATGAAAGAGTTTGAATGTTTTACTTTCATAGTTTAATATTTTACATATCTTTAGAGATAATAAAAGATGTTTTGTGATACATGATAATAACATGGTCCCTCTTCTATGTGGGTGTTAGGATGTGGCATCATCAAATCGATTTTGCTCTCTACAAGAGTCATAGTACCTGGGTAGATGTTTCTCTGAACTCTGTCTTCAAAAAATAAAAAAAATAAATAAAAAATTAGCTCTGTTTTCTGAGAAGTTAGAAAATATTTCTTTCTTCTTTATCAAGTCATTGATCTTGAAGAAAGTGTTTGCGTAATTTTAGAGTCTGGAATAAATGTCATTGCTTAGGGAAAGGATCATGGGGCTATTTGCTTCCAGCATCTGTTTCAAATAAGCTCGTTTCAAATCTCAGCTTCAGTCTGATTGGCTCCTTTTTCCATCTTCTCTACCCCCTCATTTTCTTCTTTTCCCCACATGCTTTTCACTCTGTCTTCTTCAGTTGCTATTTTGATGAAAAACTTTCATTTACACACAAACCATTTTTGCATAGAAACTTCCAGGCTCTTGAAACCCCCATATTATTTAGCAACTCTCTCAGATCACTTTCTAACAAATCCAGCATAGGTTCTTGATCTGTTACTTAGAAGACCCCTCTAACGTTCTTCGCTTCCTTTTTTTTATGCTACATTCTATTGTAACCCCAACTGCCTTATTGTTATGGCCATTGCCTTTGGGTTTATAGAAGGACTTCTGAAAGCATCTTCAGACTCATGGATGTAAGCCTTAGCTGGAATCTGAAAGCAGAAAAAGCCTGGGCATGGCTCTCTCTAATGCCCTTTTGGTTTTTCCTAGAGTGTCTGTGGCCGATGTTCCAGTCATTTCTCAACATCCCCAGCCACTCCATCCCTGCCACTTCATCTTCTTCTTCAAAAAGAAAATTCGACATCCTTGACACCCATACTGTCCTATTTTTTTTTTAACTCCCTGACCCTTCTCAGTCCCCTTCAGATGAGTCTCTTCTTCCACATGTGATAATATGGAGTTGCTAATGATTCATTGTCAGTCGTCTTCTTGTCTTACTTTCACACAATGTCTTAGTAATTTTATGTATACCCTTATATGTGATTACCATTTATACAGAGTGGCCGTTGTGTGGCGGTGAGGAGCTGGAGCTCAGGGAATAGACAGCTTCTTTTCTTAGCTAAATGCTCATGAGCAAGTCACCTTACATCTTTGAAACTTCGTTATTTTATTTACCTTCCCAGGAACTAAGCAGCTTAGGTCTGTACCTCCTCATGGTAGAAGCCAGGAATATAGCTTTTCTAATATTCATATATTTTTTATAACTGAGGGTACAAGATATACCCCAGAGTTTGCCAATCTGACTACTGATTTGGGCCTATGATTTGGAAGCTAGTGACAGAAAGAAGCAGGAGCATCTGGTTCTGGTGCAGTTGGGAGCATCCAGGTTCCAGATGTTGTGGCAGAGGTTCTAGCAATAGCATCCATAGTTTGACTTGGATAAGAGCTTGGGCGTTTGTGATATGTGTGCCCCATGGCAATAGGGTTGTCTCAAGAGAAGCAGTGTTGCCAGTGACTTTTGAGCCTTGAGTCTTATGGTTTGCTGTATAGATTTCAAGCATTCCTGGAACAGTGATAAGCTAACTAACAGCCCTAAATAGGTTTATTTCCCTAAAATAGCTAATTTTCTTGTGGTTTTGCAAGAAGCTGAGATTTCTTTCTTGTCTAATGAGACTATTTCTGCCTTGCTTGATGAATCTAGAATGATTTTGCCTAAAGCAATAAACTTGAAAGGGGAGAGGCAATTCTCCCAATAACATCATTTTCCCTAAAAGCACCCTAGCATCTCCAGATCTATAACTAGAATCAGTGTCCTTGGGTGAGGGTAGAGGTAGTTGTAAAATAAAACCTAAAAGGATAAGGTTTACAGTTAAGGATGGCACAATTTTGCTACTTTATATAAGAAGAACTGGGAGTCGACGTGCAAGAATAGATTCTGTGGGTAGTAGATCAAGAAAAGCGGTGGATAATCTTATACTAGATTGAATTCCCTGATATAGGTTCACACACCAGTAGCTGGGAGTGGTCCTGATTGCTTACATTGTTCATTGATTGGAATCTGGACTTGGTTACTAAAGCCAAAATAAATTGACATGCCCAAAACACCTGTATAATCTAGACTAAAGGTCAGCAAATTATAGCCCGGGGGGGGGGGGGTGGTGAAATCTAGTCCATGGCCTGTTTTTGTGTTTTATTTTTATTTTTTAATGGCTGGCAAGTTAGATTGGTTTTTATATTTTTAAATAGTATCAATTTAAATTAGTATACAAGTACCCACATTATGCTCTTGATTGTGTCGACTCGTCTAAAATATTTACCATCTTGCCCTTTAAGGGAAAGGTTGCTGGTCCTTCATCTAGGCTCTAAAGGAAGGAATTCCAAATTCATGGAGATAGGAATAGTGGACTGGCTTTGTCCTATATTACCAATTACTTTCTGCTAAATTTGTCTCGCAAAAGGACCTTTTTTTCACCTGCTGTTAGTGTGGCTCGTATACAGTGGGGACAGGGTGTACCATGGGATTGTTAGGACCAGTGTAAAAAATTAATTAAAGATTAGAACCAAAAGATAGGACCTCTGAACTCAGATCTCTTAGGAATAGGGGTTTGGGTTATCTCATTAGGTAGAGAACCCTCACCTACTGAGTACCTGGTTGAGGGCAAAGGGAATATGGTCTAGATAAAGGGGGAGCAGTGCTTTATCTAATGAAGTTTCCTGACCATTTCGAATATCTTTTTTTTCTGTCATGTCTCATGTATACATTTGAATATTCTAATAAAAATATCCCCTCTTGTTCTTTTCCTCTTTTATGTATACATTACATTACATTCTGGCCAAAATATTGAGCACCAAGAGAGGATCATGATAGCCCTAGGAGAATAATGATGTCATTTGGAGATCCTAGATTTGGCAATACTTGCTGTATTGATGAAACTTTGGGACATCTCCCTTTGGGGAGTAGGAGGAAATTTTTATTTGTGGAGTGATGGTTGACTTATATTAGGAGGAATATATCTGTTCCTATTGTTTTTGTATGTTTAAGTAATAGAGGTGTATAGATGAAGAAGTAGACTCTAATGACATTTAGAAGTTATCTTTGGCTGCTTAGCACCTTTGAACACTGTATTTTAGGGCATTTATTTCTTTTTTTTTTAAGATTTTATTTATTTATTCATGACAGACACACACACACAGAGGCAGAGACACAGGCAGAGGGAGAAGCCGGCTCCATGCAGGGAGCCCGACATGGGACTCGATCCCGGGTCTCCAGGATCATGCCCTGGGCTAAAGGCAGGGCTAAACCACTGAGCCACCTGGGCTGCCCTTTAGGGCATTTCTTAATTTATAAACCAATTTTTCCACAAAGTCAACACCACAGATCCACTCTCCCAGTACTCTGCTCTATTACTGGAGGTGGGCATATTTCCTGACTGTGCGAATCATGGCGACCTACTGAAGACTCTACTTTGGAAGGGAACAATGCAAATAAAAAGGTGGCATATGAAATTTATCATGATGAGGTGGGCGACAGTTATCATGGAGTCTCCAAAAGTTGGAGGGATGCTACCAAGAGCACCAAGTGCTCAGCATCCAAAGCGAGAGGTGCAATTTTGTGTGGCTGGAGCCTGTATTGGAGGCAGTGGTGCATCCAGGAGAAAGTTGCTGCAGGGTAATTTGGACTTTGCTTTTGGCTCCACAGTCTAATCATCTGGTTCTTCTGGAGCGTCTATGAACTGTTTAATTCTTTATTTAATGAGATTTTTCTTTGGTAAACTAGATTGAATCAGCTATGCACTTTTTACATTTTCACTTTTAAGAGCCCTAATAATACTCTTCTATAACATTTCTACCATCAGTTAGCTTTAGCAATGTGACCCACCAGACCAAAAACTTGTGTCTTAAGAGAGTAATAATTTCTTAGCTCAGTCCTCTCAGAGTCAGAAATTTTTTTCTAATTTTACCTGGACTCATTTATGGGGGTGGGGTTACTTGGCTGATCACCTGCGGCCTTGCTGGTTTCTGAGGGCCTTAGTCACATGATCAGTGGTTGGCAGCGCTGTGGGCAAGTGATGGGTGTGGTGCAGGCATGTGCTTATAGTAGGCCTTTTGGTTCGTTCCCCTGTAAAAAGTGTAAGTGCTTTTCAAACTTCTGTCTGTGTCATCTTTGATGAGGTCTGGTGGCCAAAACAAGTCACACGGCTAAATCCGGATGCAATGAGTGAAGAATGAGAATCTACCTCTTGCCAAGTCCCATTGCAGTTGGGTGCACAGACAATGATGGAAGAAGTTGCAGCCTGTTCTGTAATCTCCCTTCCCAGCCTATAACATTTTTGGTTTATTTCATTTGACTCCCAGAATTTTGAATAAACTCCCTTTGACGCTTCTATGCCTTTGAGCCTGCTATTTTCACTTCTTTTTTTTTTTTTTTAATTAACTTTGATTGGTGTTCAATTTACCAACATACAGAAAAACACCCAGTGCTCATCCCGTCAAGTGTCCACCTTAGTGCCCATCACCCATTCCCCTCCAACACCCGCCCTCCTCCCCTTCCACCACCCCTAGGTCGTTTCCCCGAGTTAGGAGTCTTTATGTTCTGTCTCCCTTCCTGATATTTCCCAGCATTTCTTTTCCCTTCCTTTATATTCCCTTTCACTATTATTCATATTCCCCAAATGAATGAGAACATACACTGTTTGTCCTTCTCCAATTGACTTATTTCACTCAGCATAATACCCTCCAGTTCCATCCACGTTGAAGCAAATGGTGGGTATTTGTTGTTTCTAATTGCTGAGTAATATTCCATTGTATACATAAACCACATCTTCTTTATCCATTCATCTTTCGATGGACACCGAGGCTCCTTCCACAGTTTGGCTATTGTGGCCATTGCTGATAGAAACATCGGGGTGCAGGTGTCCCGACGTTTCATTGCATTGGTTGTAGGGCAGGTCTATTTTTAACTCTTTGAGGAACCTCCACACAGTTTTCCAGAGTGGCTGCACCAGTTCACATTCCCACCAACAGTGTAAGAGGGTTCCCTTTTCTCCGCATCATCTCCAACATTTGTTGTTTCCTGCCTTGTTAATTTTCCCCATTCTCACTGGTGTGAGTATTTTCACTTCTAAATTACTATCTCTCCTTAGTCTTTCCGGGTAAATCTCCATGTAATCTTGTTTTCATAATTCAAGACTTGACTTCTTCAGGCTGAATGAATTGGTTTTCATTTCAATTCCCCCAAAATGTTGTGGATCTGTCACTTATAGTGCTTATTACATGACACTCCATCGTTAAAGATCCAATTTGGCAACAATTACCCAGAAGATGGAGATTATCTAGGGCCTACCACACTGTTTAGCAAATGGTAGCTCCTCGTTGCTAAACAGCTACTAAGTAAGGTTCATGTCTCTACTGTGGAATTTCTCTTTCCTCTGGGACTTATTGGCAATGACCTGTGTCCTGGCAAAAATCTCTCTGCAGAGCTGAAGGATTTTTGGATTTCCGCGAAGTCCTTCTGTACAGAGGCTATTATAGTTTTGTGAGGCCCAGACCTTTAGAACTGCTCAGTGTTAATCCAGCCACCCATGAGCTAGAGATTTTGACTAGAATATTTCTGAAAATGTTCTAACCACCATAATCCCTGCCTTTCCTTTATTCAACAAATCAAAAGAGAATAAAAAGGGGAATCCCACTGGCACACACCAGTCTGGATTATTTGGGTAGTCACGGCTTAAATGTAATCTGTTTGTTTGCCTAGATGGATTTCAATGTTTCATATTTTCCCTTTCCTTTTAGAAAAGTGGGAAATAAATCATCCGTTTCATCCAATTCATTTCATCTAATAAGCAGAACAGCATGCTCATGAGCTGTACATTTATTCTTTATCCTTTCACTGAACTTGTTGAAGTTGGTGAAATACAACTATTTCCAAAGAATTAGACTAAAAATAAGATTGCACATATTCTGGTATTTCTGTTATCCCCAACAAAGATGCAAAGTCGCTTAGAGCTCAGAGGCTATTTTGGGACTTTCTCATTATCCTAGCAGAGCCAACTATTTTCACCTTTTCCCTTTCCCCTTCCCCCAACTTTTGCCCCAATCTGTGCCAGATCAGATAGTCATGGCCAGGGAAGATCTCCTTTCCTCACCCTCTTAGTGGTAGGAGAATGGAAAATGCTCTGCTGGTCAGGTTTGAGCTGCTGGCAGCTGCCGTGTTGGCAACAATTAGGGGAGATTTTGAACTAAATGTCTGGCTGCAGAAAGTTTTTGAATTTGGGGGCTGATGTTATCAGAAATATTCATTTGGTCAGATGCAGAAACATATTGTTCAATCAAGAAGGAATGCGAGCAGGTTGTCCTTCACAGTGCATTTCGGTGTGCTCTGTTTTTGTGGTGAAGGCTACAGCAGTTGCTCTGTAACTCGAGAAGGGGATGTCTGGGGACAGAGACCTCTGCCACATTCAGCAGAGTCTGTTTCAACCCTGTAGGCAGATTGTGAAGAGATCTCTCAAATGAATGAAACCCTGGTTAAGTTTCTTGGTTTCTTCTCCACAGTTTGAATTGCTATACCGATCTCAAGCTAAATCTCTCTCCTAGTGAAGAGATTTCAAATAGTTAGCTCAGGGCTCATATTCACATACGCACACACACACACACACACACACACACACACACAACCTTAATATAGGGATTTATTGAGTTGACACAGGCAAAGCACTCTTATTTATTGAAAAAATATTATTTCTGATGAACTATTTTTGACGCAAATTAACCAATCTCTTTATGTCTGTTCTGTTATTTATCATTTTAATCGTTGATAAATACATAATGCAGAACCCACCAATTTAAAACAAATTGTCTTTAAATTTTTGAATATAAAGATTATAATAGGTGAGCTGGATATAAATATCATTGAAAATACTGAAACATCTTAATTTTAGGGTCTCTGTTAAGGAAAGAAACATTGCTAACCTTATTTATGGGTGAGACATTTTGTCTAGATGAAGACGTCTTTCAACATGAGATATGATTGGCAGGGGTCACCGACAAGTGACTATAGTGTGCGGGAATATCTAGGTAAGGGGGATGTTTATTTCTTGATCTTCTGAACACTGACTGCTTATCCACGTTCTTTATTACATCAGGTCATATCACCGGGATATTGCTACTTTACGATTTCTATGAGCAAGTTATTCTGTTGAACAGCATCAGTCTTCATGTGTTGAGAAACGGTTTCCTTTTTGGGGTGGGATATAGAGTAGATAATAGTTTCAAACATTTTGGGGGCCATTTAACTATGGCTTAATAATTGAATGAACCTACTTTAAAAATGTGCAGGACATTTTTTTCCCACTTATATTAACTCTATCACTCTTTCTGATCATTTTTCTAATAAAATGGGATTTGATAGTTTTATTTGGTTTATTAATTAAGCAACCTTAATCGGTCAGCCCTTTATACGACTGTATGCTTCATATCCCCAAACAGGAAGATGAAAGTCATCTGACAATTTTTCTTGAAGTAAGTAACTTTTATATACATAAAAATGTTTTTAGATTCATTATTGCTGGGCCTTCATACCAATGGATAAGTAGGACATCATGGACAGATGTGAGGATCCATTTCATTTGTGACTACATTTTCTGGTTCCTACATAATCAGAGTTAAAGCATAGAAAAATTAAACCAACAGTTTTTTCCATTCTCTCTACTTCTGCTATAGTAGTATGTCATGAGACTAAAAACATAAGCTAATGGTTACTCAACATATTTAGAGGTATCAAATGTCTGGAGAGTTTCCAGAAGCTGAAAATCTGAAATAGAAAGCTCCATGTGTCTTCTTATATAGTACAGTCTTGAAAAAGAAAGTGTATGAGTGAGCGTAAATAACTTTAGGAATGCTTGATTGAGGTTAATTGTGACTGCATTATACAACTCGACATGCCCACATTTAAATTTATCTCTCCCCATTTTCAAACTAACTTTTCCTTATAGTAAATTCCTCACTGCGGTCAATGGACTGCAAATTTCCCCAGCTTAAAAATCTTAGATTCGACCTGATTCTGTGAATTCTATTCATTGTATTCATCATAATGCTAATTTCTATTAATTCTTCTTTGGCAATATATTCTAGCTCCTCGTTTCTCTTCCTATTGCCACTTACTTATTCAGAATTTTTATCAAGTCATGCATTCATTAGCATCTCTCTATTGATTCATTTTGCTATCTTCCTTGCTAGGCTCTTATGGTCATTTTGTTTTGACCCTTCCTCCCATTTAATCTTCCTAAAACAGAAGATCTTTTACTAGACTACTGGAATGTTGAAATATCTTTTGACTTTTATTTTCTCCTCTCCTTTATCTGATAAATCCAGTTAGGTGTTATGCTCCATCAATTTTACTTTATTCATGAACACCTTCTATCAAGTCATCATGTTTCTATTTCACACCACACAGCACTGTCAGATTAGTCTTTTCAATCACAGTTATGATAATATGATTTTCCAGCTAACAAACATGGAGTGCATCCCGTTATCTGATGCATAAAGGGCGTTTGCAAAGGAGAGAGAGCCCAGAGCTTTTTAAGTGTCTTCACTACTGCCCTTATAGATTGCGTACTCTTTATTTTTGCCAATGCTTTCCCACCTCAACCCTTCTGCTGAGCTGTGTCTTCCACCTGGAATTAACTTTCTTCTAGCTCCAGGTCTTTTCTTTTTTCTTCTAATGTCTATAAAACATTACTTTTCATAAAGTGTCTCTCTATCATCTTTAAAAATTTCTTTTTTTTCCCCAAATTAACTATTGGGACTACATACAAATAAAAAACTTCTGTACAGTGAAAGGAATAACAAACAAAACTAAAAAGCAACCTAAGGAATTGGAGAAGATATTTGCAAATGACATATCTGATAAAGGATTAGTATCCAAAATATATAAAGAACTTAGATAACACCAAAAAAACAAATAATCTGATTAAAAATGGGCAGAAGACACAAACAGACATTTCTCCAATGAACACATATAGATGGCTGATAGATACATGGGACCATGCTCAAAGTCGCTCATCATCAGGGAAATGCAAACCAAAAATACAATGAGATATTACGATACTACCTCGCACTAGGACAGCCTGGGTGGCTCAGTGGCTTAGCGCCACCTTCAGCCCAGGGTGTGATCCTGGAGACCTGGGATCGAGTCCCACATCAGGCTCCCTGCATGGAGCCTGCTTCTCCCTCTGCCTGTGTCTCTGCCTCTCTCTCTTGCTGTGTCTCTCATGAATAAATAAATAACATCTTAAAAAACAAAGATATTATCTTGCACTGTCAGAATGGCTAAAGTCAACAACACAAGAAACAACAGGTGTTGGTAAGATGTGGAGAAAGGGCCAAATCCCCATTCTGCCACTTGCTAGGTTGTCTGACCTTGGGCAAATCATTTGCCTTTCTCTATCTCAATTTCCCTATCTGTAGAATGGAGATAAGAAAAATATCTAGTATAATGAATTAATTAATGAATTTGAATGAACGAATGAATAAATAAATAAATTTGTTTTTACATTAATCATATTCTATCTTGTATTACAGATACTTCTGATTCAGATATATCTTCCCTACAGAGTCCTAGTTCTTAAGGTTTTATGTATTTCAATCAGCTCTCTTTCCATAATTTTTATCATAATCCTGGAATATTCCAGATATGAAATATGTTTGATTGAGTTTTTGAATTTATATTTCCCTGTGGTACTCCACTGCCAATGAAATGTATTTCATTCTTCATAGCCATTTGAAATCACCTCTTTCATTTAACTTTTTTCTCCTCTTCAACAGAGATGATTTGCTACAATTAGTAAAATCTGCTGGTTTCATTGTTCCTGTGTTCTCCCCTCCTACTCCTGCTTGAAGCTTTTCATATCATACATGTGAAGTGCTAGCATCCTATGCTTTCTTGGGAAGCATTCAATAAATGCTGATAAGGTCCCTGCCACCGAGGTACCTGAGATCAATCCCAGCCCTGCTGCTTGGGAGCTGGATAATGATTATAGAACACCCCCAAATCGTATGGTCTCCTTTGTTAATAGGAGAAGTTAATTGTATCCACATGTTATAAAGGAAAACCATTTAAATCAGTAGCTAATTCATATTAATATTAAATCAAATTTAACTGTCTTCCTGGTTGTTTTTCTCCTCTTTACTTCCTTCTCTAAATGAAAAAAAAAAAAAAGATTTTAGAAGTCTTTATTAATAGTATGTCCCAAGCACTGTTTTACACTCATGTACAATTATGAATAAGTCATAGTCATTGCCCTTATTATCACCCCATTACTAAGGGTTTATAGCCTCAGAAAAGACAGACACCTACACCATTTGTAAAGGATGAGCTTAAATGTTGCAATATTTATAGAAGGAGGGTTGAAATACAGGAAATCGAAAGAGTTTCTCTTTTCTTTGTGTTGTAGAAGAAGGAAAAAGTTTATGCATACACTGAAAGTAATAGAACTCAGTTTGGACAGAAGCACCGAAGAAAGTAAGAATGAGTTGGAATAACCTCTTGCAGAGAGGAGCACATGACTAATAGCTAGGAATGATCATTGGCTAATGTCGGGACCATAGCAGAAATTGAGATTTCTATACCAAACTGCGTGTGGAGTATCATTGAGGGAACAGAAAGAGAGTGGGTGATGCGCCTTACAATAAGAGAGAGAAGTAAGGACAGATTGCTAGGAGAGAGCTTTAGGTCTGATGAGAAATTTTGGAGGTTGAGTACATGTAATGAAAACACTGGAGTGTTAGAGAAAAATGGGTTTAGTTTAATAAATATTTCTCAAGTCATCTCTAGGTTCTAGATCCTGCATAACTATCAGGTGACACAGGTTATATTAATGTGTGGCTATAGTTGATGTGGGATCTCAGAGGAGGGAAGTCAGTGCAGTCTAAGGGTTGAGGGAGGCCATCCAGGAAGAGGTGATTTTTGAGCTGAATGTTCCATGTGGCTGTTCTGAGATAGAAAGATTTAAACCTTTGGTGCCAGAGTACCCCTGATAATGGTAATGCCCGAGGCACAGCTTCCAGAGAGTGTTCTCAAGTAGGAGTAGAGGTTGTTGCAGTCAGGAGAGCTGCATGGCTCAGTGAGTGATGGATGGATGCTGAAGTTTTTTCATTGGGGTAAAATTTAATTTGAGGCAGGGACAAAGTCCCTTGTGAAAGAGAAACTTAGAATATGAGAGGAAAGAATAGCCAACAGAATGGCCAACTAGCATGGGCCTCAGCAGGGGAGCTGTTTTTGTTAGAGGCAGTGGAAAAGATTCATTGACTTTTGGTCTTCAGATTGATTGTTTCTTTCTCATGATGGAGTATGGTATCTCAGTGTTACTCTGGGGAATGTCCTCCCCCCCTCCACCATCAGGTTTTATGCTTCTTGATGGAATTTGTTGCAGGCCACATGCTGGGGAGGGGGCATATGTGTACATGTATGTATAAGTATATATAAGTAATCTTGATGGACTCTATCATCACTGACCATTCCCCTTCCCCAAACTGTTACATAGTTAGACGTTTCGGCATTTGATTGCATTGGATCTTTTACTGCTTATATAAGTCTTGTACTTCATTCCCTTCTGTAATTCATAACAGTTTCAAGGGTCCTTGCAACAAAGTGAGCAGTCAGTAAGTAGTTGATGGGAAAATGAAGGCAACTGACGAGTCCAGAAAATGGGATTAGCTAGAGATTAATAGGAGCAGGGTTAGAATGAAAGGAAATGTTTAAGTTCTAGAAGGATTAACAGAATTACTAAGTAGGAGAAGGGCTTAGAAAGGTTTCTCTGGCAAGTTAACAGTTCTAGGATCAGTTTTGAGCCTGGGATGGTAAGGTGTCCAATAACTGACGTGAAATGTGATAAAAAATACTTACGACGTTTGTCAGATATACTTGCCTCTGAAATGGGCTAATAAAAATATTGTCGAATTACCTTTCATGGAGATATGTGAGGTTTTAATAGATAACTATCAAGGTTAATTGGATGTTCTCATCCAAGACAGTGAGAAATAAACTAGATGTTCTCTTGAGTCCATTAGCATCTTATTGTGAGTAAATATATGAACACAGGGTTTATAATTCATATATTATGCTGTGTTTTCCAAAGAGTATTTGCTATCCTCTTTTTTACTTTTCTCAGATAATCCCAGATTTATTACCTCTTTAGAACATTGATCTCCTAGCATGAAAATTGAGACTGCCTCATTGCCAGGTGAAGTAATTGCCAACCATGAAAATAAATGGATGAGTTATATGAATTATATGATGACCTACCCTTTTAAACTGGTAGCAGGCTGTCCTCCAAAGTATTCCTGTCCTTCCTCATAATTCCTTCTGAAAGCACAAACTAATGTATCTCATTCATTTGGCCACTAAAATGCTCTTGATTACATTGTAATGACCGACATATACATATATTTTATTTTTCAAAGAATGATCTTAATTATTCTTTCCCATTTTCACTTCTTAGACATTGAGTTTATGGAAATATCACTCCCTAATGAAAGGGAGGCTCTCAGTTTATTTTAGCCTGAGTTTCCAAGTCTGAGAAACTCCTAAAGAGGTCTTATTATCTCACTTTCTCCTAAAGTTTAACTTGAAATGCTTTAAAGAATAATGTAGAGTTTACTGAACATTTCATGGGGAGGAAAGGAGGTTTACCTTTCATGCTGCCTATAAAACCATCCTCTCCCAAATCACCTTTAAACATTTCCACTCAAAGTTTCTCTCCCAGTGAGAGGACCCCACCCACCCCAGGGACTCCTCTTCCTCGCAAGCCTCTTGCACCATTTCAGCCATAATGTATCATGCTGTTGTTCAAGTCTCTGACCTCAACTGTACTACTCAGTTAAAGAAAAGTCAAACAAGGCTTCTCATTTTTAAGAATGTTATTGAAGGCCTTAATTCCCCAAATTTATATTTTTAAGAGATATAGCTTTCATTTTTGTTTAGTTATCTGTTTTCACACAACAAATTATACCAAAAGCTAGTGCCTCAAAATAACATTTAGCAGCCCAGACTTTCTGGGGGTCAGGAATCTGGACATAGCTTAGCTGGTCCCTGTGACCAGGGTGTCCACAGGGCCAAAGTAAAGGTGTAGGTAGAAGTGCTATTGTCTTAAGGTTTGACTGGGAAAGGATCCACCTCCATTCCTGCTTAGGTGGTTACTGGCACCTGAGGGCAGTTGGAGTCAGCATCTCCAGTTCCTATTGGGTTTTGGCCTTAGGCATCCCTTAGCCCCTTGTTAAGTGGTTTTCTCTTTGGGACAGTTGACAGAGCAGTGTACTTCCAGCTTACTTCCTCAGAGCAAAGACAGGAGAACAGATAAAGTGCAACCAAGACAGAAGTCATAGACTTTTATAATCTAATCTCAGGAGTGACAGTTCATCACATTTGTTGTATTCTATTCCTTAGATGTCACCCCACACACAAATGGAGGGAAGTCTAGAAGGATGTGACTACTAAGAGATGAGAGTCATTGGGAGCCATTTGAGAAGATCCCTCCATCCTGAGACCTATTCCCATAAATGTCCCTGTCTATAAATTAATTTACAGCCGCCACATACCCAGTGGTGCTTATATAATTGCCATCATTCTTTTGTCATTATGTCTCTTGGTGTAATCTTCAATAGAGAAATAATTGGGTCTGTTGGCTCACTTTGCACAGCTCTTACCACAACTTTATTGATTCTATTAAAGGAGGAAGTTTGCGATTTCTTCTATTATCACCATAAATATGAAGCATTGAAAGGCATAACTGGGGTGGGGCAGACAGGGCAAGCTTATATACTGAACCAAAATCAAATAATAATCAGCTAAAGGGGAATGGAAAAATCCTGGGTGATGTGTCACTTGATGTCCTTATTACAAACACCAGAATTCATCCTGAATAATCTAAGCAGAAAAAAAAAGTCTATTAGAGGTTATTGGCAGGATGACCAGAGAGCCTGGTTGAGTATAATTCAAAAATTACATCCAACTGGGATGTAGAGGCTTCTCAAATGAAAACACTACTGCTACATTCATGATAGTTGGGTCCAGATACGAGAAGCCGTGCCCTCAAAGACCCTGAAGAACTGGATATCTCCAAAGATGCTTGTTGGAAGATCAATATCTCTGTGTACTGTCTCACTCAGGAATCCAAGCATCACTTAGGTAAGTCTGACTGGAAGGCTTAGTTTCTGTGCAGCAAAGAAGCCCAAAGATGTGAGGGTGGTTTCTTTTTTTTTTCTCTCTTTTTTTCCTTGGGATGGAGGGACTCATAACGTGGACTCATAATATCCAACATATAAGGATATTATATTTCAAAGATGTTGGGCAGCTTCCAGTGATGAATGTAATGCTTATCAAGTGAAACAGGAAATGGTAAAATTGCTTCACGCCTACCTCTCACCATGTTAACACATGTGCATGTGTAAATGTCATCACTCCTGGTGTTCTGTGATCTTGGGGGCTATCTTCCCTGATTGCCAGTGCTTTCTTGGGCTAGTGTAATCTCATACCACAGGGACTCTTTCCTGGTTCCCCTTTTCGCTAATGTGAGAATATTTGTCCACTATTTGTATTTTTTGTTTGTTTGTTTGAAACCTGATGATTTTTTGTTGTTGTTGTTGGGCAGCAGTCCTGCTAAAACTACAAGAAAGAAGAGTGCAGCATGTTTGGGAGGAGTGAAAGTGTTCTTGCCCTCAGAGCAAACGCAAAACATAAATAATATTCTAAGGTGAGCCAAAGTGCTCCCTAAAATCACATAAATAAAGGAGCATGTGTGTAAAGTGCAATGGAACATTTCTACTCTAGCCAAGAGAAGAGATCAGTACAATTCAGAATATACTGGATTCCTTAAGTTTCTTAGACTCAGAACCCAGTTCCTGCTTCCTGGAGTCCCTGATGTACTTAGTGGGCAAGAACAGGATACAAAGGCGCTGTCTCTCTGAGCTCAACTACTGTAGGTGAAAGGGTTTGAAAGACCTTTTTTTTAAAGACTTTTAAGCATTGCATCACAGATCAAGTGCATGCTTCCTTCCCCCCCCCCCACCCCCGCTCTTTTCTTTTCCTTAGCAGAGGTAGGTAGGGGCCTGTTAAACATCATTCAGAATGTCTTGAGATTTACAGAATTTCCACTGGGATGTTAAATTCTTCATCCAAGCACATTTTTTTCATTGGGTTTCTTTCTCCCCCTCCCCCCTTCACTTTCATGATGAGCTAGGGAAAAGCCTGCTAATCATCTCTCACAGCCCCTAAATTTTCCAAAGTAGTATATCGAATATATCATTTTCTAAGCAGACATTTTTCTAAGAAAGGAATGATTTAACCATAGAATAATTGTATTACATGAAAGATTTTACTGTGTTCTTAATATAAGAAAAATGGCTCTGCCATGACTACAGAGTCCAAATATGGATAGGAATGCTGGGAAGAGAAACAGTAATTCACTGAGATATCACTTTATCAGGTGTTCTCTTTCCAGTAGAATTATTAAAGACGAAGTTCTACTATAATCATAAGACAATATAACGATTACAGTGAGGGACGACGTTATAGTAGATTGAAGAGTGAAAGATAAAGTTGGAATTAATTTTGTTAATTGTTTTATTATTTATTTCTGAAATTTTTTTTTTATTTATTTATTTTATGATAGTTACAGAGAGAGAGAGAGAGAGAGGCAGAGACACAGGCAGAGGGAGAAGCAGGCTCCATGCACCGGGAGCCTGATGTGGGATTCGATCCAGGGTCTCCCGGATCGCGCCCTGGGCCAAAGGCAGGCGCCAAACCGCTGCGCCACCCAGGGATCCCAAATGTAGAGAGAATTTAAGGAGCAGAAGACATAATTTATCATTGCAGAGAGGCTCTGCCCTAAAACATTAACCATTTTCTCTGTAGCAGCTCTTACTTCTTTCTCTGTACCGTTTCAGCTCCATTCAGGATTAGTTTCTTTGAATCTCTGAGAGAATTCTGGATCTGTCCTGGCAGGAAAATAGATGTGATTTGGACTTGTGTGAGTCACTTTAATTTGCTGGAATTGCTGAAGGATCATTAAAGGAAGAAACGGAAAGAAATGGTTTTGAACTGGTGGTATTTCAGATACTCTAGTAGATGAGTGGGGAAGTTATAGTAGTTTTTTTTTTTTTTTTCTGACATGTATCCTCCATCACCCCTCATAGCAATGGCTTGTTCTGTAAGATGGGTATGGAAGTATTATTTCAGGGGAACAGGTCAGAAAATAATATGATCAGGAGTCACTTAGGAAACAGGAAAAAATGCTTGATTCAAAGCATTTGTGACATGATCATGTATCTCCTGTTAGGTAATTTTTTTTTCAGTTCTAGTTTAATGCAGACATTTCTTAATAGGAAGCTTTTTTTTTTTAGTTGAAAAATTGAAATGGTCTCCTTTTGTGAGCAGTATGAACATGTGAATTTAAATATTCCATCCTTTGAAAAATCTATTGAAATTTTCTTTGAGACCAAAGGCAGTAAAGGGTGATGTGATTTGGCTTACAGAAGGCTTACTGCTTACACCTTAATAATGGCACAACCTAATTTCTAAAGTGTGAGCCTACAGTGCTTCCTTTCTAATACAGTTTTCATCATTTAGATCAGAGGGGGAAATTCAAACTTGGAAGAGATATGTGAGTCCTGGGAAATGTGCTTGTCTTTCTGGAAGGAGTTTCTTTTGAATATCTTCAGGTTATGGCAGAATAAGGAAAGACAAAATAGTAAATACCTAAAAGTTTTAAGGGAAATTGACATATTGGTGAAATGTCTTTGACATAGTGTAAGTTCAAATAATTAGATGATTAAATTCAGCCTTAAGAATGAATCATACTACTGTACTCTAGATTTATTTAAAGAGTAGATTATTCTTCAATATGAATTATAAGTTAATAATGAAAAATCTACCCTGATTTATAGTTATTAATTCATGATTAATGTCTTATGTGGGCCATCTACATATGGAGGTGGAGAATCTAACCAACTATTATAACTGTCATGGTTCTATAATTAATAGTGACCAAAATCAACTTGCCCTATAAGCATCTGTCCTTGTAATTCATTACCCCTTTTAAAACGTTTATTTTTCTTTTTGATTGAATACTGCTTATAGCCAACTTCAAGGGAGGTGGTTATTACATGTGTAACATTTGATAGCATTTATGTTTTCCAATTAGGAGAGCCTATGAAGTTGCTAATATCTCCTGATATTCTAGATGAATTATTAAATCATAGGATAGTAACTGCTTTTCCTGTTGTATTTTGATAGTTTCTTTTCCTGTCACAACTTGGGGCAGGAAGTGCTGGAACCGATGGAAAAATAGGAGGAAAAAAAAAAAAAACCAAAACATGATGATGTCTCTGAATTTCTGGAATGTTTGCAAATATTTAGTTGATGTCAAGTTTTGGTTATTGGGCAGACTATTTATATGCACCAAACTTTCTTAAAAATATTCCCCTGCACATAAGAAAATAAATCTTCTATTGGGAGGGAGCCATAAGTCTTTTCAAATTATAATTTTGTTAATATTAGATCAATTGAAAACATGTCATAGGTGTACACTTTCCATGCTAGAAATTTTGATGAAAAATTTGGGATGACAGTTTGAATGTGAGCAAAACTGTTTCTATAAATGACCAGTTTAAAAAATAGTGACGGTATCATCCAAATATTTTGACATTTGGATGTGATAATCTTTTTTGTTCAGCCTCTAGCTATTTTTTTTAACCTGGCATTACATTGTAGGCATCCAAAAGAAAAAGATCAATATATTTCTTCCAGCTCCTTGCTGTTGCCTAATGTTCTCAGTTGAACTGATCTCTTGCTCTATTCTCAGGAGATGACTCTTGAGCCCTCTATTTATTTTTGAAGTTGAACAGAAAAATGGAAAGTCTTAGACATTAGCTGCAGATGCAACCAGAAACACCAGTGGATATCTTTTGCATGTCACATTTATTTTCATCTCAGGTCATTTCCTGAGGAGAATATGAATGAGTTTCCTATTCTCTTTAGAAATGGAAGTTTTCCTTTTAAAGCTCTACTATAGCTTGTTTCATCCAGAAAAATCATCTGCTCGTATCTAGGCTTAGACGTTTCCTAGTCAAATTATCTTTGAAGTACTAGGCAAACCAACATGACAGAGTGGCTTGAAGTAAAGGATGATTTTTCTGGTACAAAAATGTGTCTACGTAGACTCCTAAGTGGAATCAGAGAGGGACGGAGAGGTCAGGGGAAGCACAAGTGCTACTTGAAACAAGCAGTGACCCTTTGAGGGTGGCTTGGGCACTTGTTAAGACTCCAGACACACTGCAATCAGAAAACCAACATTAGCCCAGACAGGATGTATGAGTCAAGGATATCTAAAAGAGATGGAAAACGTGGCATCCAGGCATTTGCAACTTTCCAACTGCCAGGCTCCACTTGTGGTCCCTGCTGCTGGTCGGAGCATACTGGAAAGGAAACATAAACAGTTTAAATTGAGTATCAGAGCTAACAACTCTCATGTGACTTTCTGTAATGATGAGGGATGGACCACTTAGAACCACCAGAAGTCCCAATTCTGATGGGTCAGGGAATAGAAGAGAAATTCTTGACATAAATTCACTGAGAGCACAGGGGACCCTACCATATATGGGCGAGAGGCGAGACTTTTAAGCAAAATTCCTATGATCGCAAAACTCGGGTGACTCAGACAGCTGTATCAAATTCCGTTCAATGTCAAAGTAGTACCTTAAGCTAGTTTATCTGGTTTGGCTTTGAAGTGGCAATAAAAACCAGGAAGCCTCCTGACCTGGGTCATTTCTAAAAAGAGTTGTTTTCTTTTAGCTGGACCCATTTTAAGAGCATCTACACTTATAGGTATGTCTGTGAAGGAGTGGAGTAAAGAGGACATTTGATAACACAGGAAATGTGAAAATAGTCCAGGAATCTCCCAAATTTATTATCGATTTGGCCTTTAAGCAACCACAGTCTGGACAGTGGATGCTGGTATAAAGCAAGCATCATTTTCAATCAGACACCATATGCCAGCATGTTCAGAGAAACCTCATTGATTTTGTTCTTTAGTGACCTTGTTCTAACCAAATGACATCTGGCATTAGAGACACCATTCACATGGAAAGAGAATGGACAGCGCAGGCCACATCCCGTTTTTGCAAGCAGAAGTCTTTCAACGTTTTGGGCAAGTAGTCTTGCTATTTGGGTGCATTCTGCAACAGCTGGTCCTTCTGGAAAACCTAACTTGTCAAGGGTTACCTCCTATAGAAATTTTAAGGAAAGGTATCATTTCTGAGATGCTTGAAAGTCAACTTTGGAGAGAGTTATTCAACAGTAGTAGTTTTTGGAAAAGGAAATAGCCCTCACTTACCTATGTGGTGACCAACATTCCACTTCATATATTTTATAGGGTTTTTTTTTCTTTAGCTTGTTTTATTTCTTCCAAAAGTATCTTGGCCAGTCCACTACTCATTATAAATTGTGGACAAAATAACCAAGTTAGTTTCTAGGTTTTTATTAGATTTATGGGAAAAAAATCATGAAGAAAGGGATTCAGTCAGTTAATTAAAATAAGTTCTGTATTCAACTGAGACGTTCAATGCCCCAACACTCTTATGGCACTCTCTCACGTGGTCCATTTTTCCTGGACAAGGAAGTTCTATGCTGATGGGAACCGGACCTGTCCTGTCATTAATACCATTTCTTCAGGACTCTTAGAATCTGATGAGATGTGTGGTGTTGCTTACAGTAAAACTCCTCTTCACAATCGAAATCTTAGGTTGATTGAAGACAAGATGAGATTTAGGGCATTTCCAGTGTCCTGACAATTGGTGGAATATATCTGATTGGATAGCAGCATCTGTACTGCACTTTGACTCACTTAACCAATTTGATCCTGTTCTCTAGAGCCTATTGTTTTGGGGGAAATACCTTCCAAATCACAAACAATGCAAAATTGGCTATGTTTGTTATTTTTAATTTTGCGTTAACCTTGTCAACAATATCTAATATCTCCTTCCCCCCTTTTCTCCTTAATCCTCATATTAATAGACTAAAAATTATAAACATGTGACTACAACAATTCTTTTAGAATTTTCATCTAATACACCCCAAATCATATCAAAAAGTACATCGAAATAATCAGTATAGTATATTGAATTCCTGTGAGATGCCTCTGATTTCCATTGGGCTGGGTCTAACTTCTTTTAGATTTTAAGGATAAGTGTCATTTAGTATATTTGTGTCTTCAAGCACAGGACTACCGGATATATAGATGAATGGGAAGCTTGGATGCTTCCTTTTCTGTGCATATATGTAAAGGAAGCAGAATTTACATTTTCTAGAAATAAGATAGCTGTTGCCTCTAAAATCTGTGACAGATTCCTGCAGAAGGCATCCAGTGGGAAAGTAAAAAAAAAAAAAAAAAAAAAAACAACCCTTCCTCTATACAGAAGCTATATTCTCCAATAAGAATCAAATTGCCAAAGAGATTATCTTCCAGACTACTAATTTTTGAATATCATTTTGATTTTGTCTGACAGTGTCATTGAACAGCAAGGAGTTTTCTTCTATGTTAGTATTGGATTTTTCTTTTGAAGCAAATTAGAATTCACTGCAGAAAAATAAATTGTGGGAGTTTAGAGTGAGCAAATAGTTTGGCAAAGAGTACATGAGAAACTTTCTTCATGGGTATTTCTGATCCCACTGGGGAGGAATACCAGAATGTGCCTCAATCTGTTCTCACAAAGCTTGAGACTTGAAATTCACACACCCACGAAGTTTAGATAAGAGTCTACCAAGAGCTGGGTCCTTGTGAACTTTTTTTCTGAGTGCTGAGAGGCATTTCCACCTTTCAGTGTGTCTATTATTCCATCTCCTGATGTCTGGAGCATACAAATCTTTTTATTCAATGAGAAGAGAAAACAAAGAGATTTATAGAGGACGAGTCGATGAAAAGCACATTTTGTTTTGCAAAATTAAAAAAAAATCAGGGGAACCTGGGTTGCTCAGTGGTTGAGCATCTGCCTTTGGCACAGGTCACGATTCCAGTGTCCTGGGATCAAGTCCTGCATTGGGCGCCCTGCAGGGAGCCTGTTTCTCCCTCTGCCTATGTCTCCGCCTCCCTCTGTGTGTCTCTCGTAAATAAATAAATAAAATCGTTTTAAAAATCTGGTAAAAATATTAGCATCCAACCCAAAGAACTCCCATTGACCTCGTTCTGTTCTTTTCTGTTATGGAGAGACTACATATAATCTCTTTTTGGAAGGATTTTGCTGCCTATAGACTCTCTCTCTCTCTCTCTCTTTTTCTCATGATAGTTTTCTTGTGAGTCTTCTCTCTCCCTTCTTTTGCTTCATTGATTATGTAAAAAGGCCTCTCTGATCTCCCTTTTGAGAAGTGAATGTTCAAAAAACCAGCCACATGTTTAGGCTGTCTAGATGATACACTTAAGCTCTGCAGTGATGTGAGCAGACTTTTAAATTAAAAAAAAAATCTATTTAATTTAGAATTTTTTTAAGACTTATTTTTTTATTTATTCATGAGAGACACAGAGATAGAGAGAGAGAGAGAGAGAGAGAGAGAGAGGCAGAGACAGAAGCAGGCTCCATGCAGGAAGCCGGACGTGGGACTCAATCCCTGGTGTCCAGGATCACACCCTGGGACGAAGGCAGGCACTAAACCGCTGAGCCACCTGGGATGGCCCAATTTAATTCAGAATTTTTCTTAAAGAAACATTGTGTTTAGACAGTGGGATATATGTAAGCTTTGGAACTACTTAATTCTTAGAGAAGCAGTCACATCAAGTTGATCAAATGTGGATGTAGAAGAGATGTAAGTTTGTTGAACTATGTACCAGGTATGAAGCTAGGTGCCAATATAACAAGAATAGCTCATATTTATTTTGCAATTATAATATACAAAGTCATATTCTAAGCATATTACTCCTTGCTACAAATCAGATAAAATATTCCTACTATTATTTCCACTTTGCAGATGAGGAGACAGAGATGGGTCAAAAATGCTTCACCAGGTCATACAGTTTTAATTGCTAGGGTTAGGATTGAAACTCAGCCTCTGACTCTAGAAATGATTATCCTAATAACTACCCTGTTTGTGTATATGTGTGTGTGCATTTTACAAATAATTCCAAGTCATTATTTACTTGTATCCCTTTTAATTCAGTTATTTTATGCTATTGAAGGAATTAGTTTTCTTTTGGTGTGTAAAAATTGCACCAAAATGTAGTAATTTAAAACAGTTGGAGCACCTGGTGGCTCAGCGGTTGAGCGTCTGCCTTTGGCTCAGATTGTGATCCCGGGGTCCTGAGATCGAGTCCTGCAGCAGACTCCCCACAGGGAGACTGCTTCTCCCTCTGCCTATGTCTCTGCCTCTCTGTTTCTCTCATGAATAAAAGATAAAATCTTAAAAAAAATAAAACAATGAACATTTGTAATCTCACTGTATCCTGAGTCTGACACCTGACTTAGGTCCTCTGCCTCAAAGTCTCTCACAATGTTGCAATTAAAGGATTTGCAGGGGCTGCAGTCTTATCTGAAAGCACAACTAGAGAAGGATCCTTTCCCAATTTCACTCTCATGGTTGCTAGCAGACTTTAGCTTCTTGAAGGCTGTTGTTCCTAGGGCTTCAGTTCCTCGCTGCTGTTGGCCAGGGTCATCCTTTAGGCACTTGCCATGTGGGCCTCTCCATAGGCAACTTACAATATGCTGGCTAGTGTATGATTTATTATAACACATGCAGATTGTTTGCTATAGAATGGATCTGTCTTACTAAAATAAATCTTTTGTTCTGTGACTTTTTCTTCAAACATGGTTTGTATAGCTTAAAGCACATACAATAAACTATTTGGTAAAGTAAAGATGTTAGGAAGCTGCCTTTTTTTTTTTTTTATTCAGGAAGCTGATGTTTAATGGCTATATATATGTGTGTGTGTGTGTGTGTGTGTGTGTGTATTAGTGTAGCACAGAGAAGTATAAACCACACAGCAGGTGTGTGATCAACCTTTGTTAATGAATTGAATTTGCCAATAAAATACAACCCAACTGAATCCAGTGTATTTCATAGAATGAAAGAATCACACTCATTAAGAATAAAGAATATTTATTTGTTTACATATGTATGTAAGTTTAATATACAAGGAAAAGGAAATCTTTAAAGTTCTGTCTGATATTCTCAAATATTAAAGTGTTGATAACGTGCTTTGGGCTTATTCATCCTACATTCTGGATAGGTGCTTTTTTTTTTTTAATATTGTGTGTGTGTGTATTAGTGTAGCACAGTCAGTTATAAATTTTTTTTTCAGAGAAAATAAGAGACAAATGTTATTATTATTTTATATTTAGGGTAAGAGTATCTGTAAGTAGTACTTATTTTCTTTCATTTATTGATAATTTCTATGAGTAAAGATTTATGTTCAGCTCTGTGGGAGATTCATAAATGAATTAGCTCTCAGCCTTTGTGGAAAGGTTTTGGGCTTTGAAATCAGAGCAGCACAATGTAAAGCAGTTTAATTTCTTGGGGCCTCAGTTTTTTCATCTATATAATAAAAATAATATTAATACCTCTTCAAGGACTTTTACAGGCTTAACTTACAGAATATATGTGAAAATCATAAGGGTTTGAAAAATACAAATACACTACCTTCCCTTCTTTGCCACTATAGGTATTAGTGTGGAAGAGAAAACAATGCCTCAGACCACTGAAGCACAAGGATCAGTGTGGTAAATGTCATAAGAGGAATAGATGAATTACTAAAGGGGTTTTAAAAATACCTTTTTTGGGGGGGGGGAATTATTTCAAGACAGTGAATTAAGCCTGTTACATAGACTCTCTCTCCCAGTAGTCTTTAGGAAACATAGAAAATATATTGTTTGTGGAAAATTCAGTTAAGATTAAGTTTAAAATAATTGACATAATTGGGAAGAATTGAGTACTTTTTTTCTGTAGTCTTTGCAAGCTGGATTTTCTGTTTGTCCTGTGGTAAGGAATCTTCACATCATTGTTTACTGTGATACTGCCCTGGATGTCTTAATAAATTTCTCTCCTAATCCTAAAACAAAGTGTAAGCAGTGTAGAATTCATTAGAGAAGTGAGAAAGGAATAAGCAAGCAAATACAAGTACAAATAAAGATATAATTTTGCATTTGAACAATATATAAGCTCAATTCTGTTATAATTAAAAACATTGGCCTTTGAAATATAACCTACCATTTCCTGTTATTTGTAATTTTTTTTTATTTATGATAGTCACAGAGAGAGAGAGAGAGACAGAGAGGCAGAGACACAGAAGAGGGAGAAGCAGGCTCCATGCACTGGGAGCCCGACGTGGGATTCGATCCCGGGTCTCCAAGATCGCGCCCTGGGCCAAAGGCAGGCGCCAAACCGCTGTGCCACCCAGGGATCCCTGTTATTTGTAATTTAATCATGAATACAAGCACACATGTGCAATATGAGAAATAAAATACATTTTTAATATAGCTTAGATGCATTTCCCAAGAATAAATACAAAAAAAATTTAAAGACTCTCGACTGATCTGTTTTCCTTGTGCGGTTGCTGTCCATAGTTGTAGTGTGTGTAGAGAGCTGAAGGAGTCTTTTTATTTTTGGAATTGATATAAAAGGGCTTGCAGATTTCAGTCCTTTTTATTTGCAGCTATCATATCTTAAAAATGAAAAAAGCCTACTGACCTATTACTGAATAGTAAAGTCAGGTTGAAATTCACAATATGGTGCTTCTGGTTTCTTCAACACATTGATGGTGGTGTGATAAATAAGCTTGTTTTGTTCAATGTAATTTCAAATTCTGAACCACTGCTGTCTCTAACCCGAAACTTGTGAAAGATGGCTTCATACCTAAGTGATGATGATGATGATAATGTTGATGATGATGGTGATGAAGACCATTTTTGAAAACTTGCTGTGCATGCTGGGCACTTTTCCAATTGTTTTATATGTAATTTATCTGCATGTTATCCCTAAAAAGTAGTTAATATTGTTCTCATTTTATAGATGAGGAAACTGAGACACAGGGAATTTTAGCATTTGTCTTTAAGGCATTGCTTTGGAAGGAGAAAACCAGGAAGTTAGTAACATTAAAACAGCCAGTCCATAGCCTAATCATTTGATCTCAAATAAACTTTTGACCCCTATCCTATGCTGCCTCTCCAGTAAGGAGTCTAGATATTAAATTATGTGAGAAGAGATCTCATTAAAACTTCTTTTGGCTTTGGAGTCATCTTTCTCGTATTAAGTTTTCTTGTCTAAATACTCCCATGTCAAGCATATTTGTACACTCTAGACTATGATAATGGAATAATACCAAAACACCCTTTGGATTTGCCAACATAGATGATCATGCATAGAAACTGTAATTTACTTCTTCTTAACATTTATATCAGTCCTATCCAAATGGGGCTGGACAGAATTCAAATTAATAGCAAGATCTTCCTATCCTTGAGAGTCTTAAAATATTCACAGAATTCTCTGCTCTCATGAGAACTGGGTAATATCAAAACTCCTCCTTCCATTTTAGCCTGGCTTGAATGTCCCTCCTGGCTTTATCATACAAGCCACTAGCTGCTTTCCTGGGCCTACTTGGTATAGTTTCATTATAGAAAACACTGTCTGTAGCTTATTCTTTTTATATGACCTGCCCTGCATACTTGTGTATATGTGGTGGGTGTCTGTTTTCTTACTCTTAATAAAATCTCTTTTAATAGAAGAACTATGATGTTGAACACTTAGTAATGCATCCTGTACTTAATAGGTGAGATAATCTGCTTATTAAATCTGAATTTTAAAGGTGCAAAATAAATCTTTCAATCTCTATTTAGACAGTAGAACGGAAGATGTAGAAAATTTTATTTGCATAAGTTGCTCTAAGGACATAAGCAAAGTCTAAACTTGGCAAGCACATCTTGAAAACCATATTTTTGCTTCCCATATTATTTGTGTCAATGTTCTAGACAAAGCACTGAGGGTACGATCTTAGCCCTTATTGATGACAGCATATGAAAAGTTTGAGACAAATAGTAACTAACTTCACTGTTAATTGGTTTATTATAATTGTTACAAGTGTTTCATAGCACCAGTACACAGTTTTAACAGAAAGTATAATGAAATGAAAGTATGTAAAGGAATTAGTAACATTCTCAACAAACATTAACTATTTTTTATTATTATCTTGGTATTGAGGCAATTCCCCTAGATAGTAGACTTGTGGATGCTCAGAAACAATCTACATTGTTTGCTGTTTTGCCTTAATAATCCAGGTGAATCAGTTTATTATGATATCAGCCAATGGTGTGAAAAGATCTGGATTTTTGGGTCAGGAAGGCTTTCTGAAAGAATTGATCTTTGAGCAAAACTTGAAGAATTTAAGAAAAGATTAATAATTACTTATTACTAATTAGGGAAGGAAAATTTTATTCAAAGAGAACAGACAGAGAATCATTACCAGCAAAGAGCATATTTTACTCAGAATGGTGGCAGAAATAGGCAGCAAGCATCTTTTAGATTATGCTAATGACTTGAGTTTAGAGGAAGAGAAACGGAAAACTGTTGAAACACTGAGCCATGGAGTGAAAAGAACAGATTTTATGTTTTAAAAATTTAATGGAGCAAAGTGGAGAAAATTTTGGAGGACAAGAGTAGAAACAAGGGACCCATTCCAAGGCAAGAGCTTGAAGTGGTTTGTCGCAAAGTGACAAAGTCATTTAGAGTGAGATTTTATAATCAGACTGAGCTCAACATCTAACCCTACTATCATTCGTGGTGTGACCTCGAGCAAATTGCTGAACTTTGCTCAGTATCCACTTCGCTTTCCAGTTTGGATAATGGAGACCGCCATATAACAAGCTGACAGAAGACTTAAGAAAGTCAATGTGTATAAAGTCCTCCCACAGTGCCTGGAAAGTACTGGGGATACTGGTGGAGATGTGCAAGTAGGCTGCACAGAGTTAAATCAAAAGGATTTTGTGACATCATATTCAGAGTAGAAGAAAGGGAGGAGTCAAGGATGGCTCCTAGGTTTGAGGTTTGCGACATTACATGAGTGAGGACACAGAAGGGCTGGAACAGGGGAAGATGGTAAGCTCGCTCACTTTTGGATATTTTGAGTTTGAGGTGCCTTTGTAGCCTCCAAATGGGAATGTCTAGTAGATGATGTATGAACCTTTACAAAAAGGTCTTAGTTGTAGATAAAAATCTTATGGAACATTCAGTAAGAAGCAAGGTGTGACTCCTCTCCCTCCTCTAGCCCATCACCACTAGCCACTTGAATGATTTATGCTTGAATGCTGCAAACACAACTTTATTATAAATAGCAGGAACTATTGGATTATTACAAAATAATTTTATTTTCAACTCTAAAGCATATAAAATTAGATAAAATTGATTCTGGATTTTGTCACTCTATATGCCCCCAAATTTCACAAAGATAAGTACAAGACAAAACATGATTAACTAATGTCCTAGAAGGAATTGGAAATGTTATTCAAGAATTACCTCCAAAAATTGCCAGAAGGAAGTTTCTTTTGCTTTTGAATGAACAAGTGATAAATTTACTTTCTACAGAAATTGATGGGAGTATATATTTGTCCACCTACTTTGGGGAAAATCAGATCTTGCAAAGCTATACAGGCCCGTTCCCAATGACACAGCAGTTTCCCTGGTAGGTATATCATAGAGAAACTCCTGTAGATATGAGCCAGGAGCATGTCCACGAATGTTCAAACAGCATCGTTTATAAAAGCTTCAAACACTAAACAACTTGAATATCCATCAACAAAGAAACTACAATCATTATTATTTTTGTATTATTATTATTATTATTATTATTATTATTATTATTATCATTGCATTAGCAAAAAATCTCAAAGACAAAGTAGAGTGAATGAAACAACTTGCAGAGGAATATGTGAGGTATAATGTCACTGATATAAATTCCCATACATACAGAACTTAAAGATATGTTGTATAGAGATGCATATATGTAGCAAGGAAACAACAAAATACAGTCCTAAAAAATTCACAGTAGTGGTTCCCCTTTTAGTGAAAGAAGAGGGCTGTAAGTGTTGAGTGGCACACAGAAGCTTCACAGGCGACAGAAATGTCTCATTTCTTAAATTGATGGTGAGTCCAGGGGTGTTTGTTTTATTATTCATCAAGCATTATGTAAATTGTAATATAGGCTCTTAATTCATGTCTTGTAATCTAAGAAGATTACCTTGAAGTATCATAAATCTTCATTTTTCATTCGGGGAACATGCTTTGAGAAGATAACTAACTGGTTCAAGATATATCATTAAATGACAGGGTTTTATATAATTTCCATAATTTTCACAGTGCTTTTGAATTTTCAATTTTTGGAGACCTGATATTTTGAATTTCAGGAGACCTCTGAAATTAGTCGCATGTAGACATGATAATGTTTAGGATTTTTCTTTAAGTTAAGAAAACAAAAATGGAGAAAATCTTTAAAAACACTTTTACAAGGAAATTTAAAACCAAAGTGGGTTTAATGATCATCTGATGAATGGAAGCCCAAGAGAAGTGATGCATATTTTGCAAGGACAACAGCCAAGAATGCACAGCTCCCTTGTGGCACAAAGTAGACTAAAAAGAAAATCTCTAGACTCTTAGTCTAGAACTTTTTAATATGCAAATATAGGCTAAATGTGTTTTAATAACATTGTCTTCATTCTTCTTTTCCTATTTCATAATTTTGTCTTCCTGGGCCATGGTAGGAGGGAAGGAAGGAGAATGAGGAAAAATATGAAGAGCACTGAGCAATCTTTTTTCTTCAGCTATTTCTGAAACAAAGGGAAATTTACAGATTAACCTGCTCACGCGAACAGGCCTAAAATATCCTGTTTATCCCAGGTTTTAATACAATGGGTCTTTCATAATTTTCAAGAGGTATGCGGAAATCGTAAAGAGTTATGCCGGCCTGTTAAGGAGGAATGTTTTTTCTTAGACAGATAAGGATCGGGTTAGTATTTGTGGTGCCAGAAATAAGATAAAATTTCACTTCAAAACTTGAGCTATGTTGATCTACCTATCCTCATTACATGTAGCCATTTATAGCAGTCGGGGTCAGCGAACTGATCTGCCCCAATTACTTACTTTCCTGCCATCTTAAAAAATGCAGTGGTTCCTAGGCAGTGGGCATGACATTCAACAGCACCTCCAATGACCTGGTCACATGCACAGCAATACAAATGTACCTGCTGGCACAACGCTGTATATTTTTAAAAGGAAGTAAGGCAATTACAAGACTTCTTTTATAAAGTCAAGCATTTTCAGTAAATGGTATTTGACCTAAGGTGAAAATCCTATATTTAATTGGAGTATGGAAACTCTTCATTTTTCCCCCTTTGCCCCATTTATATTTATTTTTTCATATAGTTCATGGCAAAAGTGTTGTATTCCAAGCAGCAGAACACACTTTCCTTTGACCTCCTTCTTTTCTTGCTGTTAACTTTCATAATTATTATTCCACGCTTCAAAAAGTACATTTGGTCCTTGGGCAACACCAACATTTATTTTGGGAAATAAAAGAAATTGTGCAGTTTATGCATCTGTATAACTTTAACATTTATTTTGTTAAGATTTTTTCAGTGAAGCAGTTATTCTTAGGGCAGCACTTCTCACCAATATCCTTCAAATTATGTTAAGTTTAATTTCTCCAAATCCAAAGTGCAAAACTGGATTTTTCAGATAAGGGCTTTAATAGTAAGTCAGAATTCTGTCCGTGTAATAAGATAGAAGTTCTTAGATTGCATGCCATTCAACAATCTCACGACACAGATCGGAAATCTGAAGCCCAAGGCAGGTATGAACTTTGGCAAAGATAGACCACACCTGTTCCAGCTTCTAGGAAAATAAATCACAGTTGTAGAAAGAGCTGACCATTAGCAGTAAGAGAATACCCTTCAGCGCACTTTCTACTGTTCAAAGTGAAAATCAAAACACCAGCTCCCATCTGCATATCTTCACTCATGTGCAAGTTTTTCTTTGTTTTTATGAAAACTACTTCTTAAATATGACACATACTCATAGCACTGTCTTACTGTCTTAGTGCAGTCAGCTAAAAACCTTTATGACAAATCAGCAATATTCACAGTCCTTAGATATCCTGAGACTGAATGTGTTACAGATGTAAAGTACTATGTTGTTATTTGGGATCCAGAATCGGCCAATATACATCCCTCACTTGACTTTTCAGTGTGATGAACTGAAAAATGTAAGAGACAAGGATTTTTTATTTTTGGTAATGCTACCTATTGTATTTCATAGTGGTCACCAGTGTGGTTATACAGCTTGTTTTCCCTTTGACATTTCTTTATGAGAGATGGTGATAGAGGCCAGAAATAATTCATGAACCATAGAACAGCTAATTTCACTCAAACATTACTTAGGCTAAGACATTAAGCAGAATCATTCTCAAAATAAACCACATTTTCCCATTCCAAGGAGCAATTTCATTAAATAGAGACCAAATCGTTAGCATGAACCAATCTATCACAGTAACCATTCAAGAGCTGTGCCTCGAACACATCAAAGTTAATAAAGGCATATTATAAAATGAAATTGTAAGAAAAAACCTGCATGGCTCTTTCATTATATCCATGATTGAGCATTTACATGATTGCTATATGAATCATTCTTTTTAATATGTCTGCTATTATAGCTGGTACATTAAAAAATCTATATATATATAATTCCACTACATCACCTACCTAGGCATTAAATCACACAAAAATGAATGTCAAATGCTAACACCATCAATAAGAAAAAAGCTAGAATGTGGATAAATTATATTTAATTTTTAAAAAGGCATTTTTACCTACAGACAGTGATTAATAGGTATAAGTGAAAGAAAATGTATGGACAAGACAGGGTAATTTTTTGAAAGTTTCCTCATACAATTTGCTTTTACCCCTTTCCATCCCTCATTCTATTGAGTAGGCTGTCCTATCCTACTAAATTTAATACTCAACAAAATCTAGGTATTTTGCTTTGCTATAGTCCATTATTTCTTATGTCTTAATTATAGTAAGTCATTATAAACCTTACCACAATGATTAAAAGCCTTGTAGTGGAGTTACTTAAGCATTATGGTTGATCATTGGAACAGAGAAATTTCTTGAGGTTCATTGCCTAAGGGAATGTCCTTGCCCTATTGATGTTTCCCTATAATTCTTATTTTAAGTGCTCACTCACAGGAACTTTACTGTTGGCACAATTTTCTTCTTTTAAAGCAAATTGGCTCATCCCCAAACCTGCAGCTCTTGATACAGCATGTTTGAAAGGTTGAATGAAAGTCAGAATGTCAATATATTTATTGGCAAAATGACAGTAACCTATTACCGTATCTGTAGCACTTTCTATAAGGGATTTGGTGTGATTTTGTTTTTCTTTTAATTTATTTTATAAGAACCATTCAAAGAAAAAAATGAATAGAATTTTAAATTATCAAAGATGCCCAAGGAGCACTGGATCTTTATATATTTTCTGCCAGGTAGAAGTAAAATTACTATCTTACTCTTAGGAGTCACTCTACTGAATAATCCATATTATTGGACCCATTTAAACCACAGGCACTTCTGTTATACTTTCTGGTGACTTAAATTTTTAGGGAGATAATTGGAGACATTTGAGTTTGCTTTTTCCTATATTTACCTAAATGGTATTCTAAAACATTTTTCAAAGTATTAAATAAACAGGAATTATGTTAGGCAGTGGCAGGCATATGGCAGTGAGAGTGTCTTGGCCTCTGACCTCAGTTTATACTGACTTTTGGGGAAAATAAAGAATTTAACTAGTAATTGCAGTAAAGTGTGAGTTTTTTAATAGTGAAAGTGCAGAATATTTTAGAAAGACATATGGAGACGGGAGTCTAACTTAGTCTCAGGGTGTTAGAAAAGTCCACTAACAGGAGTTATTTTACTAGGTATAACCTGAAGGGTAGTAGTAGATGGTAACCAGGCAAATAGGGAAGGTAGAGAAAGAATTTTGTAGGCAGTGGAGACAGTGTGGGAAAGCCCAGGCAACTCATAGAACCAAAGAAGTTCGGTGTGTCTGAAGAACAACCCCAAAAAGGTATGTGAGATACTATGGTAGAAAGGCTTTATAAATTATGTTAAAGGTAGCATGAAATCGCTGAAAGAAAAATGAAGTGATCAGTATGTGTCTTAGTGGGGTCTTTCCAGTTCTTGTGTAGACCGAACAGTTGAATGACCAAGTATTGTGATCATTCACCCTTACTAGGATAAAAGTATCTGCTTGCAATTCATTTTAATATATTTACTTATTTATAAATTATATAGGTGTACTTTGTTGGCTAGTATCTCAAGATCTAAAGTGCATTTAGGCTGAAGTTCATTAGTAGTGATAATAGCAATAAAACAGATAATTTTAAATTTTATCTAATTTGTCATCAAATTTGATTAGATCATCCTTGCTGTTTCTACCTGTTAGTTAGGAAAAAGCTACATTTAGCATTGTATGCCCTGTTTGATATTTTCTTATTGTTTGCTTGTGACATGCCTGTTAACTGCAATTCAAATTATTTTAGGAATTTTTTAAAATCAAATTTTCCATTTTTTGAAGACTAAGTCTAAGGATGTATTATAAAGCCATGTAACCAGTCACACACTGAGCACACAGGAAGTGAATTCCTGAATTCAGGGGTCACTATAAACTGTTTCTTGTAGAATTCCCAGGCTTTCTCAAGATACCTTTACTTCCCTATGCAACATCTTAATAAATGACTTGAAGATTGATTTTGAGTACTTCTATCAATCCCAAATCCTCAATAGTTGTAAAGCCTTATTTTTTTATTTCTTATTTTTTTTCAGATACAAACCATAGTAAATAAAAAGGATATTTTCTTCTGGAGGTGTAGTAAATCATCTTGGGTACTGGGGAATGCACAGTTCCACTTTAAAGATAATTGAGGTAGAGAATTTAACGGGGAGAAGCAATATCAGAGGTAGGGAATCAAATAGAAGGTGATCTCTTGCTACAAAAAGATTGGATATGGAGTAGTCCAGTGATGGTAGAAGGGATGAAGAGAGATGCAGAGGTTTCCAAGGTAGAATGTGGAAGACCTGTTTGATATCTTTGGAAAATGAATTAGTCCTTTCAGTTTTTTTCAGGATTTTATTACTTCTAAGTAGATCATCAAACACGCACTTTTCAAAGGCTGTGCCTGAACCGACTATAACATAATTACTGGAAGTGATATAAATGCAAATTTGTGTGTCCTATTTTAGCTTTACTGCATAGACACTTTTAGGGTATTGTACAGGAAGATGAATTTTCAGCACACATCCCAGGTAAACTTGATGCACAGTTTGAGTCATTGATCTAAACAGGACTCGGAATAAACTTCTGTTGTAGAACCAACGGGGATTCACATTGTATATGGAACTACCCATCTAACATACGCCTTCTTGAATAAGAGTTGTTTCATTAAGTTATTAGCTAATTGTTTTGCCAGACAGTTCTCTGAAATTGAAATTTGCCTTCTCCATCAAACTCTAGAGAAGTTGGAGAAGATTTGTCTTAAGTAAAGCCTTTCGATAGCCAAGTAACTTATGAAACAGGGGCGTAGTCTTAGGAGTTAACTATTATTATCATTATTACTATTATTATTATTTGATAATACTCATTACTGTGTAAAATTTTGCATAAAGCATGATTACCTTACTAACCATTCATTGATGTGTCACTAATGGGAATAAAATACTAATAGGATTGTTTAATAGAACATGTTCAGTGCAGCTACAACTCTGTATATTACAATTAAAATATGATTATTCAGATATATTTACATGCATTTTTCCCTGAGAATGGGGATTTTATGTATATCTACCCTCCTGTGCTTTGAGGTTTCTAAATTATCCCAGTGACCAAGTGTGCCCAGCATTTAAAAATACAATGAAATAAAAATAAATGTGTGTGTGTGTGTGTGTGTTTTTTTTTTTTTTTTTTTTTTTTTTTACTTTTCTTGGCACATTCGAACTTACAGGAACGAACTTCGGTAATAAATTCATTTGCACTCTCATTTATCCACTTGCTCCACATTTACCAAGTTTAAGGTAGTAAATCCTGTGTGAGATGGTATAGATATCTGGAGAAGATGAAAAGAGCTTAGTCATACTTGAAAGTGTTGAGTGCAGCTCAACTTCACTTGATTTTTTTTTTTTTTTTTTTTTTTTGAAGAGCAGTTTGAATTGTTTTGGAATTAATCATGAACTACTTAGTTGCAAATGCTTAAAACGCCAGCCCACTGGAGGTCCTTTGAAAATTCAGAGCTAAATCTCCAAAGCCTTTAGCTCAATTTTAACTCAGAGAATAATATCTGAGAACATGAATACCATTTTCTCAGGTTGGCCTCTCAACCCATTCTTAATGGGATTAAAGAGGTCACAGTAAAAGGGAGGACTTCAGAGTAATTGCTGCCTGGGTTTGACACTTCCAGTACCACTTAACTGCCTGTGAAGCTTTGTGCAAGCTAATTTATGCTCTCTGTGCCTAAGCATCACAACTTTGAAGATGGCTGTTGCAATCATTGTATTCTTATTGTTTTTACCATAACCATTAATATATTAAGTCTGGCTCAGGTAAGAGATGTCAAATCTTGTGCAAATGCTCCAAGAAGGAGAAAGGAGTAGTGAAGGATGGTGGTGACTGGGGACGGTGGATTTCCTCTTCAGGAAGGCCCCCCTCAAGAGAGAGCTCTATGCTGTTGGGGCAGTCAGCCCTGGGGCACGAGAAGAATGCAAAATATATTATTTGTCTGGAGAGTAAGATGGAGGAAAAGAAGAGAAAGGAAGGAATTAGAAATGGGGCATGTGCACAAGATAAATCCAGTGTGAGGTATTTTGAGGCAAGTTTTCTAGGTAAGACCATTGGTCAAATTCTGGTACTGACCCATGTGTCAGATGCCTTATTCCAGAGACTCCAGCTACTGACCCATTCCTACAAAATGGTAGTGTATCCTTCTGTGGTCTCATTAGTTTTTAGCCAAGTTTAGCTTGGCTAATCCCTCTACTTTTAAACCTATTTACACGCTCATTCTTTCTCACTTGCTTCCTAGTTCAGACAAACGAAAACAGGTCTTTCTGACAATTGTCTCACTTCCTCTCTCATATATCTATTATTTATTCTTTTTCTTAAAGATTTTATTTGTTTATTCATGACAGACACAGAGAGAGGCAGAGACATAGACAGAGGAAGAAGAAGGCTCCCTGCAAGGAGCCTGATGTGGGACTGGATCCCAGGACCCCAGGATCATGCCCTGAGCCAAAGGCAGATGCTCAACCACTGAGCCACGCAGATATGTCTATTACTTCTTCTTTATAGACTTATTTCACTCAGATTGCAACTATACTTTTGTGTTTCTGCTTTTTAATCTATTCTTTATTTTGTTAAGTTTTTATTGAAATTCCAGCTAACATGCCATGTTACATTAGCTTCAGGTATACAATACAGTGATTCGACACTTCCACACAACACCCAGTGTTCATCATAAGTGCAGTCCTCAATCCCCATCACCTATTTCACCCATGTCCCCACCCGCCTCTCCTTTGGTAGCCATCCGTTTGTTCTTCATAGACAAGTCTGTTTCTTCAATTGCCACCCCCCCATCCCTTTGTTCATTTGTTTCATTTCTTAAATTCCACATATGACTGAAATCACATGGTACTAATCTTTCTCTGACTAATTTCATTTAGCGTAATCCTCTCTAGCTCCATCCGCATCATTGCAAATGGTGAGATTTCATTCTGTTTTATGGCTGAGTAATATTCTACTGTGTGTGTGTGTGTGTGTGTGTGTGTGTGTGTGTGTGTGTATTCACACCACATCTTCTTAATCCATTCATCAATTGATGGACACTTGGGCTACTTCCATAATCTGGCTATTGTAGATAATGCTGCTACAAATATAAGGAGCATGTACCCCTTCAAATTAGTATTTTTGTACCCTTTTGGGTAAATATCTAATTGCACAATTGCTAGGTCATAGGGTAGCTCTATTTTTAACTTTTTGAGGAACCTCCATACTGTTTTCTAGAGTGGTTGCTCCGGTTTGCATTCCCACCAACAGTGTGAGGGAGTTCTGTGGAGGCCACCTCAGGCAAACAGGTTTGAGCAACGGAATGCAGGAAGGGCCACAGTGACCACCTGGCCAAATATAGACCAACCCATCAGGTGACCCACCTCAAAATATCCATTGAACCTAACTGACCAATGAGCTACTTACCACTAGGCACAGTTACCAAAAAAAAAGGGAGAATCCCATATGTTGCCATACCTCCTCATCTCCCCCACTTAATAATGGCCCCAGCTCACTACCCCACAGCAGACAACCCCCGCTGTCCTGCCTGCAGATTCCCTGTGGTATACTCAGTAAACTTCTATCTCCTTTGTTCTGCCTCAGGTGAATTATCTTACCTCTGAGAGAGAATTGCAGCTTCCACACAATTGTTGCTTCAGTTTGGGGGTCCCCATCTGATCAGGACACCCCATTTAGGCATCACAGATTCCCCAGTCTCCACATCATCTCCAATGGCTGTTGTTTCTCATGTTGTTGACTTTAGCCATTCTGACAGGTGTGAGGGGATATCTCATTGTAATTTTGATTTATGTTTCCCTGATGATCAGTGATGTTGAACATTTTTTATGTGTCTGTTGGTAATCTGTATATCTTCTCTGGAGAAATATTATTTGTTTCTTGGGTGTTGTGTTTTAGAAGTTCTTTATATATTTTGGATCCTAACCCTTTATCAGATATGTCATTTGCAAATATCCTCTCTCATCTATTGGTTGCTTCACCGTGCAGAGGTTTTTTATTTGGATGTAGTCCCAATAGTTTATTTTTGCTTTTGCTTCTCTTGCCTCAGGAGACATTTCTGGAAAGAAGTTGATATTGGTTGATGTCAGAGAAGTTACTCCCTGTGTTCTCTTCTAGGATTTTTATGGTTTTAGGCCTCACATGTAGATCTTTCATCCATTTTGGATTAATTTTTGTGTAGATCTTAAAATAGGGGTCTAGTTTCATTCTTTTGCATGTTGCTGTCCAGTTTTCCCAACACCATCTGGTGAAGAGACATTCTTTTTCCCATTGGTAATTCTTTCTGGCTTTGTTGAAGGTTAATTGACCATATAGTTGAGGGTTCATTTCTGGGTTTTCTACTCTGTTCTATTGACCTATGTGTCTATTTTTGTGCCAGTACCATACTGTTTGATTACTATAGCTCTGCAGTATAACTTGAGGTTCAGAATTATGATGCCTCCAACTTTGTTCTTTTTCAAGGTTGCTTTGGCTATCATGGTTCCATGAAAATTTTAGGACTGTTTGTTCTAGGTCTTTGAAAAATGCTGTTGGTATATTGGTAGGGACTGCATTAAATAAGTAGATTGCTTTGGGTAGTATATTTTAACATATTTATTCTTTGAATCCTTGAGCATGGAATGTCTTGCCATTTCTTTGTGTCCTATTCAATATCTTTCAGCAGTATTTGTTAGTTTTCAAAGTGGATCTTTCCCCTCTTTGGTTAGGTTTATTCCTAGGTATCTTACAGTTTTGGTGCAAATGTAAATGGGATCAATTACTTGATTTCTCTTTCTGCTGCTTTGTTATTACTGTATAGAAATGCAACAGATTTCTGTAGATTGATTTTTGTATCCTGGGGCTTGACTGAATTCATGTATCAGTTCTACCAGTTTTTAGGCGGTGTCTTTCATATTTTCTATATAGAATATTATGTCATCTGCAAATAGTGAAAGTTAGATTTGATCCTTGGAAGCCTCTTGTGTTTTTCTATTTTTTAAAAGCAGAAGATTCTATCCTCTTTGTCTTTTCAAACTCATGATTCATCTGCTTTTTCCCTTTATCAAAACGCACAACTTTAGCAACAATTATGAAAACTCCAGCCCAGGTTCTTACTCCACTCCTCATCTTTCTACCCCTAGGCCTCCTGCATTCTGACTTCCCCTCCGCAGTCTGTTGACAGCTCTTACTCCCTGCCAAACCCCAGGTTCCTTTCACATGTGAGATACCACATGACTTAAGGAAAACTTTTGACCCTGCTGGTTACCTTCTTCTTGAAGGCTCCTCTTCTGTTGATTTTTGGGGTAACATACTGGGTTAAACATTGGTTCTCCTGCTACCTTACTACTTCTTTTTCTCTTCCTGGGTTCTTTCACTGACTTTTCTGCCTTTATAAGTTCTTTCTTCACAATCCCATCCTCTGTCCTCAAACCCTGATTTCAAATTACTGTTCTAGACTTCATCTATCCTACAGCTTCATTGTATATTCCCAGTCTACTTACCAGCTAGGAGCTAGTCCTTTCTGTACCCCTCTTTACCCATCACCACCTGGGCTACATTTATACTTACAGTTACCTCATAGTCTTCAACAATCCTGAAGATACCACAAGATTTCATCTTCACTGTCTCTACCTTTAATTATGATTTCCTGCCTGAAAAGTCGACCTTCTGCCTATCTGCTTGGCAAACTTTTACTCACACTTGAAAGAAGACTTCTCTGGGGTTTTTAGTAGGACAGTCCATGAAAGAAAGAAATGTAATGTCTTTGTTCTCTGTGCTTCCAAATCTTTATTCTTTTACATACTTGTATAGCATCCATTACATTGTATTATGGTTAATTACAAAAAAGTATTTCTCTATGCTACAGTTTTAGTTCCTTATGGTAAGACTTTGTTTTAGTCATTTTCTTATATCTAGGATCTAGAATAGTGTCCTAACATATTATGGTTTTATTATAAGACGCATTTACCTATATCTTATATGTGTGTTGGAAACTAGACAAGCATTAGCTTTTGCATTGTATGATACTTAGAGACAGGAGAAATAATATAAATAAAATTTTTGGTGTCAGTTAACTTGTGATAGATTTAATTCAATTCCACAAACAATGACTGTATAGTACCATTTAATTAGTAACATGGTATTTATATTAGCTTTAAAAATAGAAATTCATGGAAGAAAAATGAAATTTGCTTCAGGAAAGATGATCATATTGTAAACATTTAAATTAGATTTAAGGTTATTCCTGTGTTTCAAAGTCCATTAAATCACAAATTTTATTAGATATTATATTAAATTTAGCTCATTAGACTTTAATCTGACACCTTAATAAGTATTGAGATATTGTAATCAATTATACTTTCATGAGTATCTCGCATATCAATACAGAACAACAGAAGCTCTTTTCTAGATGTTATGCTTTAAAAAAAAATAATATGAGAGTGTGTGTTTGTGTGTGTATTGTCTACATTTTTCCATCATTCACTCATTCTTTAAAGATCATCTGGTTTACATTCTTGTTACTGAAATTACTGAAATTGCTCTTCTTTAAATTAAATAAACATATACAAAAAAGTGCACATGTAGTAAGGGTGTAGCCTGATGAACTATCATAAAATAAACACACCTACAGAACCTGCACTTAGGTTAGGAAATAGGACCTTACTGGCACCACAGAAACCACTCTTCTGACCCTTCTTAACCACTAATGTCTTTCTGTTCCCTAAAGATAATCACCATCACGACATCTCAGACCTTAGGCTAGTTTTGAAACTTCCATAATTTAAGCCTTACACGGTGAACATCATGGAGATGTACCGCTTAAATACCCCTTCAGAAAGGTCTTTTCACCAGCTGCCAGAAATGTGGTTCGGTGACAGCCTCTGGTTGTGAGCTTCTGCATGGTCTGCCTCAGCTTTTGAGCCAAGGCCACACTATTTTTGGTGATCTTCAGTCAATGACCAAGTCTGATGGCCATAACTTAAAGACATGCTCTCCTTAGAGTAACCCTAAAACAATTACTGAACAAGCTGGTGGCACAAGGGCCTGGCCACTTCTACCCAAGTAGATTGCACTAGTTGCCAATCTGCTCCAGAACTCCCCATTGGCCTGGAAGAAACTGTCAGATATGATCCTGGTCTGCTAACTCTCTTTGTTCATTCTGCTTCCCATGTTTTTCTTTTCCAGGTATTACCCCTCGTAAGCCTTTGGACATAGAGTCTATTTTTGGTCTTATTTTGTTATGTATCACGTTAGTGATTTTTACACTCCTCATGATGAACATTTGGATTATTATAAAGAAATTTGCTATGAACATATGTACATGATTTTTTGTGGACATATGCTCCCAGTTGTTTGGGAAGATTTATACTTGTAAATGGAATTATTGAAATGTACGAAGAGTTCCAGTTGCTTCATATCCTTACTAATACTTTGTGTTGTCAGTTTTTAAAATTTTGTTTCTAGAGGTTACGAAGGGATATTTCATAACGGCTTTCATTTGTATTTCCCTACTGACCAGTAATATTCAGCACTTTTTTAAAAGATTTTTTATTTATTTATTCATAGAGAGACACAGAGAGAGAGAGAGAGAGAGAGACAGAGACAGAGAGAGAGAAAGAGAGAGAGAGAGAAAGAGAGAGAGAGAGGCAGAGACACAGGCAGAGGGAGAAGCAGGCTCCATGCAGGGAGCCCGACGTGGGACTTGATCCCGGGTCTCCAGGATCACGCCCTGGGCTGAAGGCAGGTGCTAAACTGCTGTGCCACCGGGGCTGCCCTATTCAGCACTTTTTATTTTTTATTTATTTATTTATTTTTTTTAAAAATTTTTTTTTTATTTATGATAGGCACACAGTGAGAGAGAGAGAGGCAGAGACACAGGCAGAGGGAGAAGCAGGCTCCATGCACCGGGAGCCGGACGTGGGATTCGATCCCGGGTCTCCAGGATCGCGCCCTGGGCCAAAGGCAGGCGCCAAACCGCTGCGCCACCCAGGGATCCCTTTTTTTTTTTTTTTTTTTTTTTTTTTCACAGCTGGTTCGTATTTTATTGGACTGGATTTCAGGGCTTGTGATGTAAACCTAACAAAGAACTAAATGTTTAGTCGAGGGGATGAAGCCACCCACAAATCTGGGCAAACTTAAAGGTAATTGGAATCAGTGAAAAGTCTAAAGGGAAGGCCTTGTTTCCTTGTTTCCTAACAGTTTTAAAAGATTTAATGATCAGTTTCATGGGAAAAGTCGAAGTGTCCAGATGTCCTTTAGGCAGGAGAAACAGACAGGACCGGAGGACGTAGGCAGTAGGGGCAGACAGTCTGCAGCTGGGCTGGAGAAGCCGCTTTCCCGTCGGTCCGTGGGACAAGGATGCTTTCCTCAGACAAGGACACACAAACTGGGGGCACTCTCCAGACAGATCGGGAAGTGCCCTCATTTTGTGTATCCCAATCTGAGCTGAATCTGCTCCTGGAGAAACGGGGACCCGGCACTACAACGCCTCTAAACACAAGTTAACAGGAGTGGCCACGACATCACAGGTGGTATGGATTTTCCACTGCCCATTGGCAAGGTCCAGACATTTCTGGAGTCCCGAGGCTCCATTTCCCCCACGGATAAAGGTCTCAGACGTGGACACAAGAAAAGCCCGAAGAACATCCTGACCAGAGCAGGATCTGGGTTCCTTGGACAGTGCCCACCAGCAACACCCAAATATTGTAGCACTTTTCACCAAGTTAACCTGAAGAGTGCTTCCACATTTGAGTACCACGGGGGAGCTTTGCCCAGAGGTGGTTTGGAAAGGGCACAGAAGAACCGAAGAACCGAGGACAGGGCTCAGGGAGAAGGGAAGAACCCACTCCCATGGTTTCACGCAGACCTTCTCAGCCGGGGACACTCAAAAAATGGCGGCACTTTCCTTCCTAGAACAGAAAGTGCCCCCATAGTTTGAATGGCACAGGCCAAGTATCCAGGATTCACCAGCTGGACCTCTTACCAGGTGGAGGCCTTGCAGCGCGCAAGGACTAGAAGCTGCCTTGCCTCCTAGGAGTAAGGGAGATGGAAGGGTCAGAAGTCAAGGAAGATCCATTTAACAGGTTACCACAGAAGACCCAGTGCTCAACCACCACTCCAGACTATAGACCGAGAAACACTTAGGGTTTGTCCACGTGGAGCTCAACCTTGGGCCTATTACCATGTTTAGCCCAACTTTCTTTGCCCTAGACACCGAGGCATGGGAGGTTGGAAGGACCAGTTTTGTGTGAGCCCAAAGGCCGCAGAAGACCTGCAAGGCTTCCCACTCGGGTGCCATCATTATTCCAAACATTCCAAAAAGAACCCTGCACAGATCTGCAAAGGAGAACCCCAGGCGGGTGAGAGTTTGAGGGGGTGAGAGACCGTGAAAAGGAATAGGGAATGGGAATATCACCAACCACCACCACCTCAGGAATGCAGGGAACAAGCCTAAAAGGGCAGGGAAAGGGAAGACCATACTTACGAAAGAGAAGGTGAGCACGCGGCTTCCGGAGACAGGCGTCAGCACTTTTTAATGTGTTTATTTTTTACTTTTCTATCTTCTGTTGATGTATTTTTTCCATTTTTATTTTATGTTAAGAGGTATGATTGAGATATGGAGAAAACATTCAATAGATTAATTCTTGCTAATACGTAAATGTTTCCAAAGAGGAAAACATACACAAATACACTGCACACAATCACAAATACACCTGCTGAAAAAAAAGTTAATTGGCTACAAGGCAAAATGTAATATGGTTTTCAGTAAGCTGACTAAAGAAATGAGTATAAAGTTGAGAACTCAGGGGTCATGGAAAATGTGAGACAATGTAACAGACCCTGCCAGTTCCATCAAGGGTTCAAATATACAGAAAAGATGCAGAGAAACAGCATTGACAATATCAGTGTTTAAAGATATAATAACAAGTTTCAAAGATCTTATTTATTTTTAAGCTTAAAATATTGTAGAAGGCTTCCAAGTGAGTAAAGTATCTCCAGTTTGGGGCTCAGGGATACACAGAAGTCTAAAAAGGAAGGAGTCATTTTGATTTAAAGACTTAAAGATTAATAGAAAATCAGGGGCTATTCATTTTGGAATTGTGTTTCTAAGATTTTCTAACTTTTCACCTAAAAGCAGTTTATTTATTTTCAGATTAGAGCATTTGAAAGTCTTAGGGCCTATCCTCTCACCTTTTACTCAAGAATTTCCTTTTATAGATCAAAGAAAAAATAATGTATCTCCTGCCTTTGATGAAAAACATGCTATTGCTTTGTCATCACATAGACAAAGAACACGAGATCAAAATAATTGGGAGCAAATCCCTCTGGACAACTGCCATTTCAAACCTGATGCACTCTGGCTTTGATGAGACAGAAAGAGAGATAGTAAATATTTGTGTGAAGTATCACCCTGATTAATTGTGGTTCCCTAAAAATTCTCTATATTTAGAGCTATCTTTTAAATAAACAATGAACAATGAGAATTTTGAAGCAAGAATTGGCAAAATTAGTTTTCACATTTTGTAGATACAGAATGATAGTATTTCAAATCTTTAAAGGAAATCATACATACAATTTACTTCCCCAAATGGAAACAGGATATTATATGATCACACTATATGCAAATTTATATTATTATCTTTAGAATTTTAGAAAGTTGATTCAGTCAAATCAGTTCTTTTTTTTTTTTTTAATTAATTTTTATTGGTGTTCAATTTACCAACATACAGAAAAACACCCAGTGCTCATCCCGTCAAGTGTTCTTGGTATAATATTGCCTAACAGTTCAAAGTAAGAATATAATGTAACGATAAAGTTGTATAGCAGAATAGTGTATGGGTCTCTGGCTTCAATTTTCTTTTCTTGGCTTTTGTAACAAAGCTGGGGAAAAAATTAAAAAAAAAAAAAAGCTGTTGAAGGGATTGGGCTAGCTCAATAGTACCCTTCACTACTTAATTCAATTCTCTTCAATGTTTTCTTTGTTTTTTGTTTGTTTGTTTCTTTTGTTTGTTTTTTTGTAGCTTGAGCTTCAGAGATCAGAAAGGAAATGCTATAGTCTTGGGGGTAGAAATCTTTTTTTGTATGAATTTGAGAGAAAAATCACTTTATAATTTTGTACATGTAGGAAATCACTTTGAAGTTTATTTTTTTCTCCTTTTTCTACAGGGAGGTACAATTTAAAAAAGACACATCTAATTCTGTATTTTGAAAATATAAAATTGTGCCCTGAGAAGAAAAAGCCGTCAGTAGAAAGATGCAGGGATTTAGGAGCAAGAAATTATCAGGATAATGTGATGAGATGAAATAATTAGAGTAAGCCGGTAATTAAAGGCCTCTGAGCTTGAAAGGGGAGAGAACAGGCTGGTAATCTGCATTCCCCTCCGCAGCCATCCTGCGCAGTGCGGAAAGGAAGGGCTTTATGTCAGAGCCCAAAGTCACAGTTACTGGTCCTAAGAAAACATTTATGGAAACAGAGATTGGAAGTTGGCCCTTCAGAAGTTATACGTACATGCCAAAGTCAAATGCTTTGTCACAATCATGTTTCAGTTAAATATTATGTGACCACTTTTGACATTAATCATAAAGGTGTGTAGGCAAAAGACATTCCTTGAGATTTATTTCTAGTGTGTATCTTTACTCCTATGAACACAACTATCACTAATATTTATTATAGTACTTTAGAGACTAGTAAGCATAAACACAGTGCTGTTCTCTAAATTTATTTGCACTTATATTAAGCCTAACTGGTCCACAGGGCACCTTAACACAGAGTAGTCCATTCATCTGGAGGTTGTCGTTCACTTGTAGGATGAGAGCTTTGAGGAGAAAGGGCCAGACTTGCAGATCCAAACGTGTTCAATGTTAGCGTGTCTTTAGGAGGAAGTTGTGATATATTTGGAGAGGTTAACAAAACAAGCTTGAACTACTTAGGACATGAGCAAGCTAATGTATTGTCAGTTCCGTTTATTTGCTCAACAAATATTTACTGAGTGCGTTTAATGTGTCAGAAAGTGGTCAAGACTCTGGAGGCACAGCAGTGACAGAGGTGACCAAACCCTCTGCCCTCAGGAAGCGCTCTTCCTACATACTGAATAATGGGTTTCAACTTCGTTCTGAAGTCCCTAGAAGAAGGAGATCAAGTACAACTAGAGGAGTTAGGTAGGGAATGGGAAGAAAAAGGAGAAGGCATTATTCGACAGGGAACTCCAGAAAGAACAGTCCATGAGATGGTGAAGAAACAGAACAGTGGGGATGAGAGCCATAGGGCCCTGCAGCAAAGGGGTTCTGATCGTGAAGTGCAGTCTAGCCAGTGACTTTAGCCCCGATGCAAAATAAACCCTAGTGCAATTTTGGCATTAATTTCATGCAAATAAGAATACCAGAATCAATACTGTTTTTCAGAAAACTGCTTAGAATCTATTTATTAACTGAATTAATATTAAATATTAATAGGTTTTAAACAAAATCAGCATATTCCATCATTAAAAAAAGATACATTTATAAGAAATTTTACATTAAGCTTACATTATCATTTTAATACAAATTAGAGAAGAATACTAATGCCTTGTTCAAAAAGTAAAAGTTAGCGTCTTATAAAAGGGATAATCTCAATAAACATGAAAAATTTAATTTTATTAGAATGTATTTTTAATAAACAAAGTATATCTGTGCCATCATGATTACTTTTATGTGAATTCTCTAGCTTAGAAAAGTACTTTAAAAACTGCTTTTTGGGGATCCCTGGGTGGCGCAGTGGTTTAGCACCTGCCTTTGGCCCAGGGCGTGATCCTGGAGACCTGGGATCGAATCCCACATCGGGCTCCCGGTGCATGGAGCCTGTTTCTCCCTCTGCTTGTGTCTCTGCCTCTCTCTCTCTCTCTCTGTGACTACCATACATAAATTAAAAAAAAAATTTAAAAAACTGCTTTTTGACCTGATGGTGAGCAGATGAATAGAGAGAAGAAAGTTATAGGGCAAGTCTAAATAATGACATTTTACACTTCAAATAATTTTATCTCTGTTTTTTGATAACTTTAGGAGATATCTTGGGAATAACCATCTCTTGTGCTATGCCTCTCTTGAATAGCAAGCAGATTTTTTTCTAAGAAAAGCATTACTACCTTTCTTCTTTAATCATGGATGAAAGTAAATTCTTATGCACAATAGGTATATTGATTTCAAAACCATACTATTTGTATCCTTACTTGGAGAATCTTTGAAAAAAATAAGAACTATTATAATAAGCACTTTGCTTTATCGATGGTCATCTTCTTAAATTTTAGTTGTAGAATACTTTCTCAGTAAGGTAACTTTTGCTAAATTCCACATTTTATGACAGCTAACACTGCTGTATGTATCAAGATTAAAGTGGTGTGTGTGTGTGTGTGTGTTTGATACCAAGTTTTGCTTTAATTAAATATGGTAAATGGGAGTCCCCAAAATGATCAGTGTAATTACTACTAGACTAGCTGAGGTTTAGAATTTGGTGCCATAGGAAATAAAACAAATAGAAAAAAATGTGATTAGGGGAATAATAATACCTTTTCAGAAAGTATTTGAAGACAACTAATCCTGCAATAGCATGTTGGGTGAATTGGTGAATTGAAGAGAAGAAAGGAAGACCAATCAGAAAACAAATCTGACTCTGAACATGGGTGGCAATCTATGATACATATATATGTTTTAGATATAAATGTGCTTCCAACATAGCTTAGTTAGTTTGGGTGTTATTGAGGGCTGCTGAAAATTCCTTTGGTAATTATCTAAATATGTCCAATGAACCTCTGATCTCTAAGTGTTGTTAAATGATTTTCAGATTATATACAGAAAAAACTCTCAGGTCAAAGGTTACTTTATGTATATTTCATTCACTGCATTTTTGTGTTCAGTCTTTTAGTTAGTTGTCTGATAATCACAAATTGCATAAGGATGATATAGATGCAAATATATTTAATCTAGGTAGTTGCTATTTCCCATTCCCATGGAGCTGGGTAATTCACGTAGTGCTTCACTTACCACATGTCAGATACTGTGTTGAGATGCTGGGGATATGAAATATCAAGCAGATTGATCCTAGGCCATTCATGAAATGCAGATAAATTCAAATATGCAATTGAGGGGTGCCTGGGTGTCTCCGTTGGTTAAGCATTCAGCTCAGGTCGTGATCCTGGGGTCCTGGGATAGAGCCCCATGTCGGGCTCCTTGTTCAGAGGTGAACCTGCTTCTCCTTGTCCCTGCCTCCCGCTTATGCTCTCTCTAGCTATCTCTCTCTCAAATAAATAAATAAAATCTTTATGAAAAATATGCGATTGAATATGTGCATAAATTGTGTTAAGGGTGATAACAAAAATAATAGGGTGTTATGAAAAGGAATCATCAGAGATACTTTCTCAGGAAGTGATGATTGAAAGATTATTATTCAAAGATTCGATAGGAGCTAGCAAGTAGAGGAGTAAAGGTGGTGGTAGTGATAGGGAAGGACATTTAGTGTACCAGAAGGTGTTCATGACTCTAGGCTATTAGTTATTTGAGCTGAAAGAAAAACCAGACTGACTGGAACATGGTGAGAGGGATCACAACAGAAATTGAAGAGATGGATCACCAGATGACGCAGGTTCTTGAGGTGACAGTAAAGGTCTTGGATTTATTAGAAGCTATTAAGTATTTTCAGTAGGGGAGTGAAGTAATCCTGTTTGTGATTTCCTTTACTAAGAAAAGAGTGGATTGGTGGATGAAAACATTAGGTGTGTAAAGACAATTGAGTCGGATATTATAATGCTAGCTCATGAAATATTTAATAGATTTTAATGGAATCATCACACACTACAAACAAAAAATTATGTTATGAATTGAATTATGCCAAATATCACATTTTCAAATAATTTATTTTTATGTTCCTCAGATGATGCAGAGCTATTGTCCAATTCTGATGATTTTAGGAGTTGTTAAAGATTATCTTAAGTTCGGAGAAATCTTTTGAGAAAACTAAATATTTTTTGTATTGTCATTTCTTTGGATCATCAAAGTAAATACCCTCTCCATGTTTCTTGTGTTCATAGCTAAAGGTTAAAGTATCGGGTTGCTGAATAGATTGATCTTTGATGTGTAAATTGAATGTCTTGAATTTACTCAGGTGGAAAACACATTAATTACAATATTTGACAAATTTCACATATAAGAAGTAGAGGTGAAAGTTCCGGCTTATCTCTGAGTTGTGGGCTTGGGCTTTTGTATGTGCCTTCCGAATTTTCTCCACCTTTGGAAAACAGAACACCTGGAAAAGCTGGCAATTATCTCATTATGCTAATTGATAAAGGGAAACTCAAAGTGCAGTCCCAAATCCACTTTGAAGATTTACATTATTTGGAGACTTACTATGATATTACCTCTGGAAGGCATTGCTTCTGGTAGTGGTCCTCACTCTATTTTTGCTTGGACATTGCCTAATTGAATTTTGAAAATGTATGTATTCCTTTGCACACTTTTAAGTTGGTCCCTAAAATTTTCTATTATATTTAAAAAATGCAAAGATATTATTTACACTGTATTGGAAATATTGAGTTTTTGATATACATTTGATAAAACTTTTTTACAAATGTGTCCAGTGAAATCTTAGAATCATAATGATTGTTGGTCACCAACACGCATTTTACAAATACATAGAAAAAAATGAAAATAAATAAAAATACACAGAAAGCTCTTCCTTAGAAGCTGGGAGATTTACATTGGTTCTTTGTTCCCTTGAAGTCATACTTGCATTCTGCTTCCCTAATGGACTTTTGTTTTAATGTAATATAGATTTTTATGGCTGAGAGTATTTTACCAATTACCTTATGGTAATTTCTCTGCAACAAAAAAAAAAAAAATATTTTGAAATGTTAAAAGATTCTTTTTATTTCTTATAAAAAGACTGAAAATTCTAAATGTTTGGGTTGTAATCATAATTATTAGTAAGTACTCCCCATTTTGATTTTTATTAAAAATGAAAAGCAGTATTTTTGGAAATACTACTGTAAACGAAGTTGACTGGAAGAAATTTTATATTGCTTTGATTAAAGGAGATTTTACAGGATGCCTGGGTGACTCGGTGGTTGGGCCTCTGCCTTCGGCTGGGGGCCTGATCCTGGAGTCTGGGGATTGAGTCCCACATTGGGCTCCCCACAGGGAACCTGTTTTCCCGTGGCCTATGTATTTACCTCTCTCTCTGTGTCTCTCATGCAAAAATAAATAAAATCTTTTAAAAATTAATAAAGGAGATTTTGCTTCACCAGGCATTTCAGTTTCTCTGTGTGTTTGATGACCAAGAGATGTGTTAGACTTTTGGGGAATGCAATATAGTTGGATGGATGAGAGGTATAAATATCCAGAAAGGAGTAAGAAAGAAATGGGCCATTGCTGACCGTGAGTTGGGAAAGTAGATCCATGGCAAATAAGATCTCAAGTGCATCAGTTTTAGGAAAATACACCAAGGGAGGTTGGGGGTTCTAAAATTGACTCCTTAATTAAACCCACTCTTTCTCTTGGGAAGTCCCCTGTCTACAGAACGCTATTCTCCAGCTGGTGACTAAATTAACCATGTAATTTTCACATTCCTTCCTCTCACTGTGGTTGTTGGTCACAAGGAAATGATTTTCAAAACTATGATTCTTGTGACATCACGTAGAAAAAATACAACTCTTTTAAAATGCAGTGATTTTAATACTTCCAGTTCACTTTTTAGGATTTAAATAGATTAATATCATTCTCATATACAAGAATAGAAACACATTTTGCTTTAGTGGAAAACATGTACATTATTAAATCCTATAAGTTTGCATGCAGAATTATTTTGCTATTTTTACATATAATGCTAGAATTGTTCATATCATACAAAGCTGTGTAGCTGTGGCTATGGTTCTTAGTTCTCTGCACAATATTTTTATTCTCTTCCTTATTTTACTGTCCCATATCTCTCCTTAATCCCTCATTCCTATTTTCCTGTTGATATAAAAACGGTAAGAATGTCTATGCACATGGCAGACATACCGTAAAGTGTATTGATTTTTCTAAGTTCCTAAATACTTTCAGTGTCTTAGAAAGAAATTATATTTAAATGTGCTGGTTTTTCCTAAATGTGTCTTTTTCCAAATTTCAATCTGATCAGTATGCCTCTTGAATTTTTGCAGATCTCCAATATGTGTGTCTGAATGTTCAAAAGAATTTTTTTGCTCATTAGCTATTACTCAGAGGGGGAAATTTGTAGAAAGCCCACTGGCTTTTCCCAGTTTATAAATATAGAAACAGCTAATGGTTATGAAATGAATGTTTAGAAAACAAAACATAAAGACTTAAATTCCAACTGATTTAGTGAACTGTGAATTTAACTTTAATATGTTCTTTTTATATGGCTTTTTGCTTTATCCCATTCTCCCAATACCCTAATGCAAAAGTTTATTCATAAGTAGAAAGTAAAGGAGATAAAAGTGTCTTTACTTACCTGGTGACTATTTTTCCTTCTCTTGGGCTTATTTATGTTGCTGGGTAGAATGGCATAAATTTTATCAAATACATCATAACATTATTTCTTAAAAAGATCGATAGTAATTGCAAATAAGCCTGGGAACAATCTTGCATATGGTAATTCTTTGAAATTTAAAGTTAACTCTTAAATATGTGTGCATGACTGCAGGTTTATATATAGGAAAAAATGATCATTTGCTATAGAATTCCTGTTAAAGGAGATGAAAAGCAACTCCACAGGTAGAATTTGAACCTGATGCATTATCTTCAGGACGGTGAGCCAATATGCGACTTAAGAGGCAGTCAGGATATGTGGTCCTAATGTTAATTAATAGTAATTACTCGCTCACAACCAATTTCCATATAAATATGAGGAAAATATAGTGAAATTGACAACGTGAAATTCAAACAAGACAAAGAGAAAGAAATAGCCTAGTAATAAGCAGCTATCAGAGCAATATGGAAACATTTCTACTGAGAGATTTCCAGGCATTAAAGCCACTTCACAAATAAATTTGCAGATAAAAGGAATAAGATCAACAGTAATAACAGATGACAACTCTTACGTATTTTATTATTAACTATTCAGCAACAACTATTTTTCACCTTCTTTATCTCATCATTTTAACCAGCAAATGCACTTTGTTTCTGTCTCCACTGAGAAAGATAAATGTTTATTACTGCAAGGGAAGATTTTCACTTTTGCTATATTTTTAGCTCTGAACACTGCCAATGGCACCATAAACCTGCCGTGACAAATCTTGATATAAGACCCTAGATACCATGTCCTCTTGTCTTCCCACCCAGGGAAATGTCACTGGCATGGATTACAGAAACACATTGAGGCAACCTTTGAAATTTCAGAAATAGAGATGAATGGGTTGCCAATAGGGCACGTTTGTGCCAATCTTGGTATTACCTGCTGTCCAGGCATAATATTTCATGGCTTTTCCTTTCACTCTCAGGGGTATCTTATTTTGGACAATAGATGATATAATTGTCCTACTTACAGGTGTAAAGAGGAACATTACCTGGACTGATTAAATTCAAAATATTTATGTCATTTTTATCATTAATTACACTATATGAGAATTAGTTGAGCAATAAAGATAAGTACTATTGTCTCATTTACTAACATGCCTCTCAATCTAATTTAAATAAGTTGTGATTTATCTACATATGTACATAAACCCTGACTAGTTGTTCATTTCAGATCATAGATCAAGACACCACAGATTATGAAACTACTGTTATGTGCAGAGTGGGAAATTTCCCATCCTTTATATTCATGAACAGTCATATTCAAGAAACTCATTTTGTTAATATTTCTCTGATAGCTTTTCAAGAATGTGCAGATTTACATTTTCTTGTCATCTGAATAGCTCCAAGTTCAGAAATGATAAACATGTTTATCTCTTAAAAGGGAATTTTTATTATTTATATCTTTTATTCACAATTGCTGCTGATTTGTCTCTCAAAATACTACATATTTTGTTGTATACCCGAGAGAGTAGAGATTGTGTAAGTCTTGCTTACTATTTTGTGTTTTGTACATAGAACCCTGTCTGGCACAGAGGTGCTCATTCACTGATATTTACATGAAGATTGATAGAAAGTATCATAAATGTTATATTCCCTTTAGCCCTGAGTATATTATATATATTATATGTATTATATATACAATGCTATAATTATACACATATCCTTTCTCAGGGACATCTAACTTTTATCCTTCCAGTATAACACTGGAAAAGCCCTCCGGCTTTGGGTATTGTCATCTAGTTTAGAATGCTGGTTGCCTTACTTCCTAGAAGTGTAGGTTTGGCAAATTAGCCCCTCTAAATCATGATTTTCCTACCTTTAAAACAGAGTGGTTGGAAGGATTATGTACTGAAATTCATGTTGAAAGCTAAGTATTGTGTCTGGCACATTGCAAATTTACAATGGTGCCTGTCTTATTATAAATCTTACTTTATCCTCAGATTTGGTTCCAGTGGGAGTATCTCACAGTATCACTAAGAAATAGCTGGGTTGTTTTTGGTGCTTGTTCCTCTTAATTCTCAAGGGGTGAGCTAAGTGTCAAGAGTTTTCCAGAAGTAAATCTGCCATATTTAGCAATAAAATAAAGGACACAAAGTTAATTTGAATTTCATATAAACAACAATTTTTTTTGGTGTAAGTATGTTCTGTACTTTTGTCTGAATATCATATCCTAAAGGCTACTCCAAACATGCCATAGGATTCTTTAGTTGTGTTCTCTATTAAGACTTGGACAAATGTTAAGTCAGAAAAAGAGAACTAAATTTGGAAGAGCAGAGTTTGGTCATTTATTTAATCTGATACAGTGATATCTAATATAAAGATAAGTGATTTTTATTTGAAATAGAATACCACTTTATATTATTATTAAGGAAAATTGGAAAAATAAGAAAGAAATAAAGGTTATTATAATACTATGTTCGTGACCAAAGAATAAATGTTCTCTTAAATTACTATAGAAAATCTAAGTATCTTTATGCATGCTTGAAACTTCAAGATGTTCTTTAAATATCAAGGAGGGGGGACCTGAGTGGCTCAGTGGTTGAGCATCTGCCTTTGGCTCAGGTCGTGGTCCCAGGGTCCTAGGATCGAGTTCTGCATCAGGCTCCCTGTAGGGAGCCTGCTTCTCCCTCTGCTCATGTCTCTGTCTTTCTCTGTATGTCTCTCATGAAAAAATAAATAAAATATTTTAAAAAAACAAGGAGAGATAACTTTCCTTAGATGAACAAACCTGAGAGAGTTCATCAACTTTACACCGGCCTTATAAGAAATGCTAAAGAATCTTTCAAATTGAAATGAAAACATGATGAACAGCAACATGAAAACATGTGAAAGCATAAAACTCACTGGTAAAGGTAAATATATAGACAAATACATAATGGTGTAATACTGTAACAATGGTAAATAAAATATTTTTTATTCTGAGATGCAGAAGTTAAACATAAAGTATAAAAATAGCTATAAAATATATTAATAGATATACAATAAAAAGTTGTAATTTGTGACAGCAATAATATAAATGTATGTGGGGAGAAGAAAAAGAGTTACTTTTTCTATGTAACTGAGATTAAGTTGTTATCAGCTCAAAATAGATTGTTATAACTACAAGTTATTGTTATGGTTGTTGTTTTAATGTAAGTCCCATGACAACCACAAAAGAATTACTTATAGGACCTTCACAAATGAAAATAAGAAAAGATTCAAAGCAGGCCAGTAAAATAAATAAAACATGAAGGAAGATAGCAAAAGAAAAGAAGAATGAAAGAACTACAAGACTGGTAGAAATCAGTAAATCAGCAATAGTGTTAGTCCTTAGATATAAGGACAAAAAGACTTTAAGTCAAAATAGTCACAGAAGGCAAAGAAAGACATTATATAATAATAAAAGTGTCAATTCACCAGAAGAGATAATGATTATAAATATATATGTACCCAACATTATAGCACCTAAATATATGTAGCAAACATTAACAGAACTAAAAGTAGAAAAGACAGTAACATAATAATAGAAAACTTCCAATACCTCACTTTCAGTAATGATTAGAACATCCAGACAGAAATTCAATATGGAAACACAGGACTTTAGCAATATAAGACATACACAGAACAGCGGGATTAACATTTGTACCAAGTGCACAAGGAGCTTTCTGCAGGACAGATCACATATTATATTACAGAACAAGTCTTAACAAATTTACGAAGTTTAAAATCATGCCAAGGAACTTTTCTAATCAAAGGAATAAAATTAGAAATCAATAGTAGGGCAGCCCGGGTGACTCAGCAGTTTAGCGCCACCTTCAGCCCAGGGCAGGATCCTGGAGACCCGGGATTGAGTCCCAGTCGGGCTCCCTGTCTGGGTCTCTGCTTCTCTCTCTCTCTATAAAGTGAAATATGAGTTGGTAAGGGATCCAGATTTATTAAGGACAAAATTACCAAGATTTATTGATGGGAAAAGTTATGAAATACATGTATATATGTGACTTAGAGTGATAGAGACATTAGGTAGGACTGACAATTTCTAGGAAAATACATGATGGATGCTACTTTATTAAGAGAAAGAAAAAAGAGACTAGAAATGGCTGATTCCGGTAGAAAAATAAATATAATATTTTTATTTTTATTTTTTTTATAAAAAGAGTTTTAGATAGAATGTTGATCATACTACAAGCCTTCAAATGTTTTTCTAGTTAACAATTAAAGGGGAAAAGGTAGTAATGAATGAGACATAAGGTTGCCAGAAATTGAATAGAGGAATCGGGGACATTATCAATATAGAAAAAATAGTGGTGTTGGCATCCAGTCCTGCCAAAAATCCCCCCAAAAAATGGGGAAAAAATCTTTAGTGTGAAGTAATTTATATCATAGAATGATTCCAGTGACAAAGAAAGAGCACCAAAATTTAAGAGATGAGGCAAGCATATAGACAAATGCAATGGGATGCTATATCAAGTTAATCTTACCTTAACCAGGAAATATGATTCATCTTTAAATCTCTCAGAGTTCATTGTAGTGATAGTTGAATACAGAAAATTATTAGGTAGAGTAAAATGTTTTTACTGAAACATTATAAAGTGAGCAAAATAAATGAAATATCTACTGTACTTCTGAAGGATGACCATGAAATTTTAATGCACTATAAGATTAATAATATAGCTCAATAAGATTGATATATTAAAATATATAATCTATTAATACTTAAGGAGTAGTATTTTTTTAAATTTTAATTTTTATAGTAGTATTTTTTTAATTTTATTTATTTATTCATGAGAGACACAGAGAGAGAAGCAGAGACATTGGCAGAGGGAAAAGTATGCTCCCGATGAGGAGCCCGATGTGGGATGCAATCCCAGAACCCCGGGATCACAGCCTAAGCCAGAGGCAGACATCTAACCACTGAGATACCCAGGTGCCCCAAGGAATTTTAGTAGTTTGTCAGATAAACATGCAAGTCCTTTAGTTGTAGACTTCAAAATTTTAACTTCTACACCAATGAATATAAGATACATAATTATGTACGTAGTCCATTTTGCTAAGTAACATGCCTACATGCATTTGAATAGATTTTTATCTAGTGAAAGAACTAACAGCATGACAGCTATTCACTGCCTCCTATGAATTGGAAAAATGGTATTGATGGTCTAAGACATGCATTTTTATTGTTGTTCAGTCAGAACTTGAAATATACTAAGAATTCCAGGACTCTGAGAAGTATTCTGAGAAGGCAGAATATACTATTTTAACATTTGAAGCAACTAATAAAAATGTCTATTCTAAACTGACATTCAAGTTTATTAATATATTAATAAGGGCAGCAATATGTTGTCATTTCTTCCTTACAGTCATGAGGAATTATTTCAAATATGAAGCTACATATTATTGATTGAGAAACTTAATATATAATAATTAAAGATTTCACATGTAAAAAATAAGATGTTCATCAGTTCAAACCAAAATCTCTTTAATATGGTTAAAATTTTATTTTACTAATCATGTATGTGATATGCTTAAGAAGCATGGCGTTCAGAACTATATATGTTAAATACTTCACTTAAGAATTTTATTATGAGGGCAGCCCTGGTGGCTCAGCGGTTTAGTGCCGCCTTTAGCGCAAGGCATGAACCTGGAGACCCGGGATCAAGTCCCATGTCGGGCTCCCCACATGGAACCTGCTGCTCCCTCTGCCTATGTCTCTGCCTCTCTCTCTATTATGTCCCCCATGAATAAATAAATAAAATCTTAAAAAAAAAGAATTTGATTATGAGGGACAACTGGGTGGCATAGTGGTTGAGCATCTGCCTTCAGCCTAGGGCATGATCCTGGGGTTCCAGGATCAAGTCCCGCATTGGGCTCCCTGCATGGAGTCTGCTTCTCTTTCTGCCTGTGTCTCTGCCTCTCTCTCTCTCTCTCTCATGAATAAATAAATAAAATATTTTAAAAAAAGAATTTAATTATGACCATGAATGCCTTTTTTATTTTAAAAGGTAAAGTTATTTTAACACACGCAATAGAGCAATGTCCACTCGTTGAATCATTTTTTTGTTTTTGTATTTTAATGATAAAGTTATAGGTGGTTGCAAGCAATATTTTTGCAATTTTAAAATTGAAAACTTTTACTTTACGAATACTAAATGGCCAAGAACTAAACATGAAGAGATGAAAAAAAGAGCAGCAGATGGGGAGGATGTGAAGCCAACCATACTTAAGAAGCCGAAACCAATTAGAAAGGTATCACTGAAAGCTATTCTACAGAGCCGACCTAAAATGGAGAGCAAGTATAATAATAAAATGCCATGGTTGATAGCTCCTAAGGCCTGTGGAATGTCAAGAAGCAGTACGAGTGTAATGTTAGCACCTTAATAAGCAATTTATGAGTAATTCAATGCAAGACTGTTTCTGTTTTTGGAAATGAAAATAATCGATCGAAACGAGAAAAGTCAAATCGAAATGAAAATAATCGAATCGAAACGAAAATAATCGAATCGAAAAGAAACGAATTGAATCGATAATATCAAATTGAATCGAAAATAATAAAATCGAATTGAAAAAAAATCAAAACGAAAATAATCAAATAGAAACAAAAATAATCGAATCGAAACGACAAAAGTCAAATCGAAATGAAAATAATCGAATCAAAACAAAAATAATTGAAACAAAAAGAAACGAATTGAATCGAATCGAAAAAAATCAAATCGAATCGAAATTAACCAAACCGAAACGAGAGAAATCAAATCGAATTGAAAATAATCGAATCGAATCAAAAATACACAAATCGAAATGAAAATAATCGAATCGAATCGAAAAAATTCGAATCTAAAAGAAGCGAATTGAATCGATTCGAAAAAATCAAATAGAATAGAAAATAAACAAATCGAAACGAAAATAAATGAATCGAAATGAAAAAAATCAAGTAGAAGTGAAAAAATCGAAACGAATCGAAACTAATCAAATCGTATCAAAAATAATCAAATCGAATCGAAAATAATCAAACAGAAACGAAAATAATCGAATCGAATAAAAAATAATCAAATCGAAACGAAAATAATTGAATCGAATCGAAAATACTCGAATCGAAACGAAAATAATCTAATAGAAATGAAAATAATCGATCGAAACGAGAAAGTCGAATCGAAACGATAATAATCGAATCGAAATGAAAATAATCGAATCCAAACGAAAAAAATCGAATCAAAACGAAAATAATCGAATCGAAAAGAAAAAATCGAATCAAATAGCATCAAATCGAAAAAAATCGAATCGAATCGAATTGAAAAAATAGAATCGAAACGAAAATAAACGAATCGAAACAATAATAATCGAATCGAAACGAAAATAAATGAATCGAAACGAAAAAATCATGTAGAAGCGAAAAAAATCGAATCGAATTGAAAATAATCAAGTTGAATCGAAATTAATCGAATCGAATCGAGAATAAACAAATAGAAATGAAAATAATCGAATCGAAACGAGAAAAGTCAAATTGAAATGAAAATAATCGAATCGAAACGAAAATAATCGAATCGAAAAGAAACAAATTGAATTGAATCAAATAATATCAAATCGAATCGAAATAATCAAACCGAATTGAAAATAATCAAATTGAAATGAGAAAAATCAAATCGAATCGAAAATAATTGAATCAAATCGAAAATAAACAAATCTAACTGAAAGTAATCGAATCAAATCGAAAAAATTCGAATCGAAAAGAAACGAATTGAATCGAATCGAAAAAAATCAAATAGAATCGAAAATAATCAAATCAAAACGAAAGTAATCAATCAAAACGAAAATAATCGAATCGAAACCAAAATAATCAAATGGACATGAAAATAATCGAATCGAAAATACTCAAATCGAAACTAAAATAATCAAATCGAACTGAAAAGAATCAAATCGAATACAAAATAATCGAATCGAAACGAAAATATTCGAATCGAAACCAAAATAATCATATCGACATGAAAATAATTGAATCGAATCGAAAATAAATCGAAACTAAAATAATCGAATCGAATCGAAAATAATCGAATCGAAATGAAAATAATCGAATCGAATCGAAAATAATTGAATCGAAACGTAAATAATCAAATCGAAGTGAAAATAAACGAATCGATTTAAAAATTCGAATTGAAACGAAAATAATCGAATCGAATCAAAAACAATCGAGTTGAAACGAAAATAATTGAGTTGAAACAAAAATAATCCAATCGAAATGAAAATCGAATCAAAACGAAAATAATCGAATGGAATAAAAAGAATACAGTCAAAAGAAAAATAATCAAATCGAAATGAAAAAAATGGAATGGAATCGAATCGAATTGAAGAAAATCAAATCGCATCGAATCGATAAATATCGAATGGAATGGAATTGAATCGAAACGAAAATAATCGAATCAAAACGAAGATAATCGAATCGAATAAAAACATAATCGAAACGAAAATAATCAATCGAAATGAAAATCAAATCGAAGCCAAAATAATCAAATCCACATGAAAAAAATCAAATCGAATCGAAAATAATCAAATCGAAACTAAAATCATATCGACATGAAAAAAATCAAATCGAATTGAAAATAATCAAATCGAAACTAAAATCAAATTGACATGAAAAAAATCAAATCGAATCAAAAATAATCAAATCGAAACAAAAATAATCAAATTGAATCAAAAATAATCAAATCAAATCGAAAATAATCAATCGAAACGAAAATAATAGAAACGAAACCAAAATAATCAAATCGACATGAAAATAATGGAATCGAATCGAAAGTAATCAAATAGTAACTAAAATAATCGAATAGAATAGAAAATGATGAAATCGAAACGAAAATAATCAATCGAAATGAAAATCAAATCGAAAACAAAATAATCAAATCGACATGAAAAAAATCAAATCGAATGGAAAATAATCGAATCAAAACAAAAATAATGAATCAAAACGAGAAAAATCGAATCGAAAAGAAAATAATCGGATCGAATCGAAAAAATTCGAATTGAAAAGAAACGAATTGAATCGACATGAAAATAATCGAATCGAATAGAAAATAATCGAATTGAAACGAAAATAATCAAATAGAAATGAAAATAATCGAATCGAAAAGAAACAAATTGAATTGAATCGAAAAAAATCAAATCGAATTGAAAATAATCAAATCGAAATGAGAAAAATCGAATCGAATCAAAAATAATTGAATCGAATCTAAAATAAACAAATCTAACTGAAAATAATCAAATCGAATCGAAAAAATTCGAATAGAAAAGAAACGAATTGAATCGACATGAAAATAATCGAATCGAATAGAAAATAATCAAATCGAAACGAAGATAATCAATCGATACAAAAATAATCGAATCGAAACCAAAATAATCAAATCCACATGAAAATAATCGAATCGAATCGAAAATAATCAAATCGAAACTAAAATAATCGAATCGAATCGAAAATAATCAAATTGAATAGGAAATAATCGAATCGAATAGAAAATAATCGAATTGAAACGAAAATAATCAAATAGAAATGAAAATAATCGAATCGAAAAGAAACAAATTGAATTGAATCGAAAAAAATCAAATCGAATTGAAAATAATCAAATCGAAATGAGAAAAATCGAATCGAATCAAAAATAATTGAATCGAATCTAAAATAAACAAATCTAACTGAAAATAATCAAATCGAATCGAAAAAATTCGAATAGAAAAGAAACGAATTGAATCGACATGAAAATAATCAAATCGAATAGAAAATAATCAAATCGAAACGAAGATAATCAATCGATACAAAAATAATCGAATCGAAACCAAAATAATCAAATCCACATGAAAATAATCGAATCGAATCGAAAATAATCGAATCGAAACTAAAATAATCGAATCGAATCGAAAATAATCAAATTGAATAGGAAATAATCGAATCGAAATGAAAAAAATCAAGTAGAAGCGAAAATAATCGAGTTGAAACCAAAATAATTAAATCGACATGAAAATAATCGAATCGAAATAATAAAATAGAAACGAAAATAATCGAATCAAATCGATAATAACCGAATCGAAATGAAAATTATCGAGTCGCAACCAAAATAATCGAATCGACATGAAAATAATCGAATCGAAATGAAAATAATCGAATGGAAAAAAAAGAATAGAATCTAAACAAAAATAATCAAATCGAAATGAAAAAAATGGAATCGAATCGAATCTAAGAAAATCAAATCACATCGAATCGATAGAAATCGAATGGAATGGAATCAAATCGAATCGAAAAAAATCGAATCGAAACGAAAATAATCGAATCGAAATGAAGATAATCGAATCGAATCGAAAATAATTGAATCGAAACGTAAATAATCAAATCGAAGTGAAAATAAACGAATCGATTTAAAAATTCGAATTGAAACGAAAATAATCGAATCGAATCAAAAACAATCGAGTTGAAACGAAAATAATTGAGTTGAAACAAAAATAATCCAATCGAAATGAAAATCGAATCAAAACGAAAATAATCGAATGGAATAAAAAGAATACAGTCAAAAGAAAAATAATCAAATCGAAATGAAAAAAATGGAATGGAATCGAATCGAATTGAAGAAAATCAAATCGCATCGAATCGATAAATATCGAATGGAATGGAATTGAATCGAAACGAAAATAATCGAATCAAAACGAAGATAATCGAATCGAATAAAAACAATCGAAACGAAAATAAGCGAATCGAAACGAAAAAAATCGCATCAAAACGAAAATAATCGAATCGAAACCAAAATAATCAATCAAAATGAAAATAATCGAATCGAATCGAAAATAATCACATCAAAACGAAAATAAACGAATCGAATCAAAAAATTCGAATCGAAAAGAAACGAATTGAATCGAATCGAAAAAAATCAAATCGAATAGAAAATAATCGAATTGAAATGAAAAAAATCAAGTAGAAGCGAAAATAATCTAATCGAAACCAAAATAATTAAATGGAAATGAAAATAACCGAATCGAATCGAAAATAATCAAATCGAATCGAAAATAATCAAATCGAATCGGAAATAATGGAATCGAAACCAAAATAATCAAATCGATATGAAAATAATCGAATCGAAAATAATCAAATCGAAACCAAAATAATCGAATCGAAATGAAAAAAATCAAGTAGAAGCGAAAATAATTAAATCGAATCGAAAATAATCTAATCGAAATAAAAATAATCAAATCGAAACGAAAATAATCAAATAGAAACGAAAATAATTGAATCAAAAAGAAGCGAATTGAATTGAATCGAAAAAAATCAAATCGAATCGAAAATAATCAAATCGAAATGAGAAAAATCAAATCGAATCAAAAATAATTGAATCGAATCTAAAATAAATCTAACTGAAAATAATCAAATTGAATCGAAAAAATTCGAATAGAAAAGAAACGAATTGAATCGAATCAAAAAAATCAAATCGAATAGAAAATAATCAAATCGAAAATAATCAATTGAAATGAAAATAATCGAATCGAAACCAAAATATTCAAATCCACATGAAAATAATTGATCGAATCGAAAATAATCAAGTCGAATAGAAAATAATCGAATCGAAATGAAAATAATCAATCGAAACGAAAATCGAATCAAATTAAAAATAATCAAATCGAAACGAATATAATCTAATTGAATAGAAAATAATCAAATCGAAACGAAAATAACCGAATCGAAATTAAAATAATTGAATCGAAACGAAAATAAATAATCAAAACGACAATGATCGAATTGAAACGAAAAAAAATCAAATTGAAACACAAAAATAATCGAATCGAAAAGAAAAAAATCCAATCGAATAGCATCGAATCGAAAAAATCGATTCGAATTGAATCGAAAATATCGAATCGAAACGAAAATAAATGAATCAAAACAATGATTGAATCGAAACGAAAATAAATGAATCGAAACGAAAAAATCATGTAGAAGCGAAAAAAATCAAATCAAAAATAATCAAATCGAAAATAATCAAATAGAAATGAAAATAATCGAATCGAGATGAGAAAAGTCAAATCGAAATGAAAATAATCGAATCGAAACGAAAATAATCGAATCGAAAAGAAAATAAACGGATCGAATCGAAAAAATTCGAATTGAAAAGAAACGAATTGAATCGACATGAAAATAATCGAATCGGATAGAAAATAATCGAATCGAAACGTAAAAATTCGAATCGAAAAGAAACGAATTAAATCGACATGAAAATAATCAAATCGAATAGAAAATAATCGAATCGAAACAAAAATAATGAATCGAAACGAGAAAAATCGAATTGAAAAGAAAATAATCGGATCGAATCGAAAAAATTCGAATACAAAACAAATTGAATCGACATGAAAATAATCGAATCGAATAGAAAATAATCGAATCAAAACGAAAATAATCAATCGATACAAAAATAATCGAATTGAAACCAAAATAATCAAATCCACATGAAAATAATCGAATCGAATCAAAAATAATCAAATCGAAACTAAAATAATCAAATCGAATCGAAAATAATCAAATTGAATAGGAAATAATCGAATCGAAATGAAAAAAATCAAGTAGAAGCGAAAATAATCGAGTTGAAACCAAAATAATTAAATCGACATGAAAATAATCGAATCGAAATAATAAAATAGAAACGAAAATAATCGAGTCGCAACCAAAATAATCGAATCGACATGAAAATAATCGAATCGAAACGAAAATAATCGGATGGAATAAAAAGAATAGAATCTAAACAAAAATAATCAAATCGAAATAAAAAAAAGGAATCGAATCGAATCTAAGAAAATCAAATCTCATCGAATCAATAGAAACCGAATGGAATGGAATCGAATCGAATCGAAAAAAATCGAATCGAAATGAAAATAATCGAATCGAAATGAAGATAATCGAGTTGAATAAAAACATAATCGAAACGAAAATAATCGAATCGAAACAAAAAATCGCATCAAAACGAAAATAATCGAAACCAAAATAATCACACAACATGAAAATAATCGAATTGAATCGAAAATAATCACATCGAAACGAAAATAATCAGATAGAATCAAAAGTAATCAAATTGAAACCAAAATAATCGAATCAAATCAACAATAATCGAGTCGAATCGAAAATAATCGAATCGAAATGAAAAAAATCGAATCGAATCGAAAATAATTGAATCGAAATGTAAATAATCAAATCGAAGTGAAAATAAACGAATCGATTTAAAAATTCGAATTGAAACGAAAATAATCGAATCGAATCAAAAACAATCGAGTTGAAACGAAAATAATTGAGTTGAAACAAAAATAATCCAATCGAAATGAAAATCGAATCAAAACGAAAATAATCGAATGGAATAAAAAGAATACAGTCAAAAGAAAAATAATCAAATCGAAATGAAAAAAATGGAATGGAATCGAATCGAATTGAAGAAAATCAAATCGCATCGAATCGATAAATATCGAATGGAATGGAATTGAATCGAAACGAAAATAATCGAATCAAAACGAAGATAATCGAATCGAATAAAAACATAATCGAAACGAAAATAATCAATCGAAATGAAAATCAAATCGAAGCCAAAATAATCAAATCCACATGAAAAAAATCAAATCGAATCGAAAATAATCAAATCGAAACTAAAATCATATCGACATGAAAAAAATCAAATCGAATTGAAAATAATCAAATCGAAACTAAAATCAAATTGACATGAAAAAAATCAAATCGAATCAAAAATAATCAAATCGAAACAAAAATAATCAAATTGAATCAAAAATAATCAAATCGAATCGAAAATAATCAATCGAAACGAAAATAATAGAAACGAAACCAAAATAATCAAATCGACATGAAAATAATGGAATCGAATCGAAAGTAATCAAATAGTAACTAAAATAATCGAATAGAATAGAAAATGATGAAATCGAAACGAAAATAATCAATCGAAATGAAAATCAAATCGAAAACAAAATAATCAAATCGACATGAAAAAAAATCAAATCGAATCAAAAATAATCAAATCGAAACAAAAATAATCAAATTGAATCAATAATAATCAAATCGAATCGAAAATAATCAAATCGAATCGAAAATAATCAATCGAAACCAAAATAATCGAAACGAAACCAAAATAATCACATCAACATGAAAATCATGGAATCGAATCGAAAGTAATCAAATAGAAACTAAAATAATCGAATCGAATAGAAAATGATCAAATCGAATAGAAAATAATCAATCCAAATGAAAATAATCGAATCAAAACCAAAATGATCAAATCGACATGAAAATAACCAAACGAAATGCTGTGGAAGCGAACCGTACAGGCAGTCAGGATGCGGGAGGGACAGGCCATGAGCTCAACTCTCAGACGTGTGTGAGCTGTGCAGGCCGACGTGTGCTGGACACTTACTTACTGATGGGAGCTAGGACCGAGCTACACTCTCATTGAAGAAGGACATTTGCGATCTCTGCATTGAACTCAGATACACGAAGTAGAGTCCTGTCGCTTCCACATGCTTTTCACACAACCTCTTCCGGCACCTCACATAAATAAAAAATCTTTAAAAAAAATGAAAGAAGGTGTTCTTGATGTGCTCATAGTTTTAATTAAACATGAATCAAGTGACCTTTTGGCTCCTTGACATGCAGGATTCTATGTATTCAACATATAAATATTACACAGATGTTGACGTGTAAATATTACAAATAGAAGGAGAGCTAAAGAGAAAAAAATGTGATTTAACAAGAGAAAGGGGATCCCTGGGTGGCGCAGTGGTTTAGCACCTGCTTTTGGCCCAGGGCGCGATCCTGGAGACTCGGGATCGAATCCCACGTCAGGCTCCGAGTGCATGGAGCCTGCTTCTCCCTCTGCCTATGTCTCTGCCTCTCTCTCTCTCTCTCTCTCTCTTTCTCTGTGTGACTATGATAAAAAAAAACATAAATAAAATAAAATAATAAGAAAAAATTTAACAAGAGAAAGGCAGTAGGTAAAAAGAAGAAAAAAAACAAGTAACACAGAATACAAACCCAAAGTGAATGTACTATAAATATATTGAAGATCTTAATACCATCAATATTGCATAAATGTAAATATTAGGCTAAAAGTATTAGGTCTAGTAAAGATGAACTTTATTGGGGTTAGCTCAATCAAATATTTAGAAATTAAGATGTCAATTTATGTTAAGAGGATCCCCCCAAAATGCCAAATATCTGAATTATTAAAATGATATAAATATGTACTATAAAGTACATCTCAACTGTGAAGATCTTTTACCTTTAAATATAATAAAAGAGGGATCCCTGGGTGGCGCAGCGGTTTGGCGCCTGCCTTTGGCCCAGGGCGCGATCCTGGAGACCCGGGATCGAGTCCCACGTCAGGCTCCGAGTGCATGGAGCCTGCTTCTCCCTCTGCCTGTGTCTCTGCGTCTCTCTCTCTGTGACTATCATAAATAAATAAATAAAAAATTAAAAAAAAAATAAATAAATATAATAAAAGAAGGACAATAGAAAGAAATTTTAGTATATAATACAGTTCTTCCTCATTATATGGTAATGGAATTACTTTATATGAGAATCTGTGTGACATCCTATATGTAACCTCTGTTCTACCTTTATCTGTTCTATCTTTATGAACTTCTTGGTAGTTTCACTTATTAAAAGATTCTAACAGTATTTAGCTCTCTCTAAAGGGACCTTTGAGACCAAAATGGTTGCAACAGAATCTTTCTTTCTGTAAAAGATACCATAAAACAATTAAATGTTACTTGAGTCCTCACTGAAAACCATTCTCACTAAAACTAATGATTCCCTATGTCAATATTAAAATCTATTTTTTAACCTCATTTTGGACTTATAAAAATATTAAAATATATTTAAATATCTCATACTGAATATCTAGCAATAGCCACAAGGAAAAATAGCACAAATTTAATACTATTATACTAAAATACATTTTATCTTTATACTTCAATGTTTTAATATTAATAACAGATTCTATACTGCTTTATATTTTTTCTTATTTAATCATCTCAACATCCTTGTAAAAATAGTACAGATTTATTTTAAAAATAAGGAGAAAAGCTCATGGAATAAAATATTTTGTCAGATGAACATGCATCCATTTCTTCTATATTTGTTTCTCTATAATTCATTATTGTTGTTCAACTTACTTGAGATTATTTTTTTGAAAATGTTTTACACTTCCATAGACAAATTTATGGCAAATAGAAATTATTATTTTGTTCTTTCACTCAATAAAGAGTTTTAAAGTCAAAACAGTATAAAACTGAGCTTCAAGGGAAGAATTCTGTGGCTAAGTAGAATCATGTAAGGATGTACTTAAGAGTAGGTTGTGTGGTTAACTGATATCATCACTCCATTACTTCTATAATTTTTCATGATTTATATTGTCTTCTCCAGATATTTCCAAGCTAGTGAGGAAATTCAGAACACAGTTTCAGGGTAACTACTATGTTTCCTTTTAACTCCCTATAGTTTAACTTCCTTCACATTTTAGGAAGGACAAAGTCTAAGAAAGGCATCTTCAAAGAGAAGACATTGAGGAAAGTTACTCATGGCATTTATAATCTTGCAGATTTATTTTTTTTATGTTCAAAATAAACAGAACCTGGAAAATTACTGAAAAGTACCTATGGGATAAAGTTTGGCATAATTCTAAAAACAGAATGAAAAAAGAAAGAAGGAAAAGAAAGAAAGAAAGAAAGAAAGAAAGAAAGAAAGAAAGAAAAAAAAGAAAGAAAGAAAGAAAGAAAGAAAGAAAGAAAGAAAGAAAGAAAGAAGGAAAGAAGAGAAAAAAAGAACAAAGAAGAAAGAAAGGAGAAAAGAAAGAAGTCATGTGAATTAGAAATGAAAGAACTAGGAGTAAATTTTTTAAAAAGGAATAAAAACATTTTTTAAAGTGTCCTCCAATATTTAAATACTTTATTAGGAGAGAAAATAGATCAATTATTCATGATTCATGACTATAGTTTTCAGATTAGTGTTTAAAAATTAAGGGGCTACACTTTTTTGACATTACAGAATAGTTAAGGTTGTCTAGAGATAGAATGAGATAGCTTTCTAGGCTTGTTTTCTCATTAATTTGGATGAGGTGGTTTCTAATATCCCTTTCAGTTTTACTATTGCAGTGTTATCTTTTTAAAAAAGATTTTCTTTATTTAATAAAGAGAGAGACCACATGAGCAAGGCAGAGCTACAGGAGAGGGAGAAGCAAACTCCCCTCTGAGGAGTGAATCTGCTGTGGGGCTCCATTCTAGGACTCCAGGATCATGACCTGGGCAGAAGGCAGATGCTTAACTATCTGAGCCACCCAGGCACCTTGCACGATATTATCTTCCTCTGGATATTTAGAGTGAGTGTAACATGAGACAACCCACCTGCATACATCTGCTAAGCAGTTTACAACTCCCCGAGATTATCCCCCTCTTTACATTATCCCTGATGAATACTCTTAAAAGTCGAAGTGAATTCAAAACAATCCTAATGCTGTCCCTGATGCCCATACCTCTCTTATTGCAATGTACCACTTTTTACCATTTATTATGTTTGTTTAGACATTCATTTATTTCCTTGATAGACAGTAAGCACTGCTTATAAATTGTAATTTGGGGGGAAGGATCTTCCATATTGAAATCATTTGGGGTTTTAAAAGGCAAATTCCTGGAATTGATTCTAGAACTACAGGAAGACTTGCCATTATTTTCTGTATGATACACTGAACTTTATTCTTTTAAATGCTTAGTGTTACTAAGCTACTGCTATAAATTCTTTTATTTACCTTTGTGTTTTCCAACTTCTGTCAACTCTTGGCCTAATCATTACTAATACCCAGCCTCAGCCGTACCGAGCTGCTGATTTATTTCTGAATACATCTTCAGGATATCAGGATATCCTCAGACGTCATCGTTCTGGGCAGGCTGATGTTAATCTTGTTATAAACCTTGCTCCCTAGGAGCTATTTTCTGACTGCTTTCTCCTATTTATGCCTTACTTAGGATCCTGTTTCAAAATAGACCAAATGGAAACACACTCTTGCCTGACTGATGCTGTGATCTAGAATATCCTATTACACACTTTATCCATCAAGGTGAACCACACAGCATCTTGAAGATAGCCTAAATCATGCCCACATGTGCTACCTCCCTTTAATTATTCTAATTAAGACTCCTTTTCTTCCAACAAATGACCAGCCCTATACCTAAGACTCTTCTTCGGTGGCCCAGTCCTAATCACAAATATGCAATTTTACTTCTTGCTGTACCCTCAATGAGTGGAAAGCCTGGCTTCTTGTAAAAGATGAGAGAGGGTAGTCCTAGCCTCAGTGAGAGGGGGCATTTAAGGTAACATTATCACAAACCTCAAAACAGTTTGTCCCCTTTTCTTTTCACCTCTCTCCCCCATATGCCTAGACAGGATGAAACAGATGCTCATTAATTCTTAAAATCCCTTTAAACTATATAATGTACACTCTCAGATTAGTGAGATTAAAACACATGGTAGTTATATAGTTTATAATGTGTCCAGAATTAATCAATAGATCAACAGCACTATTTGCAAGGTAGGCAGTCAGGCCTGAAGATTTTTTACCAAAAGCCCAAAAAGGAAACACTTCTCAAGTTGCTGTTGGTTATCATGATCTGCGCAAACAAATGGTATTGCTGCACAACGTCAATAGCCCACATTCTACGCCTTGTTTTGCTTTTTAACACTGAGAAGACCAACAGCTGTTACTGATCTAAGAAGAACTAAAGCATTTACAGTAGGTGGTACCACCTGTGCTTTTCTTATTCCACCCTTAAAAATCTGCTACTTTATTTTGGAGCTGGATGGAGAATATGGCAGTGACTCAATGTCAGGGGGAGTGAGTAGTCAACTCTGGCTTAGTTCTGATAAGGAGTAACATGACCTTAATAAGTCACAACAATGTGTGTTGATGAATATCTTCTCTTGATTTTGCTTTATCCATTTCAAGAATCTAAGAAAAGACCATAAATAAAAAGGAAATTTGAATTCAGCTGACTTAACTGAACGAAAGATTTACAACCCAGATAAAATGCAAGATTCTATATATATGCAAATAATGATCTTAACTATTTCATGTTTCATTTTAGCTTCTTTACCTTAAACCCTAGAAAAAATACACTTGCCAAGTTACTGCCTACTTGATCCTATAGCTGTGGAATTTTAAATTTAAACAGGTTGTTGGTGAAACATGTCTTCTATTTCCAAGTGAAGTGTTTAAGAGATTATGGAAAATAGAGAATTAACTCAATTGGGGACAAAAATAGCTTCGAAATTTGGTAGCTTGAGTTACCTAGCACTTATATATGAAGTTTCCTCTAAATGCTAAATTTCAAAATGTTATATACAGAATAATTTAAGTCATGTAATACAAAACTTTTGACAAAAGGAAATGTATCGAGTGATACATTTACTTCAACTGAATCAGGGGATCCCTACACAACCATGAGTTGATGTTTCTGCATCTTGGTGTTCTAAATTAATCAATGTTATAGAAATTCAACTAGAATTTAATTGTTCAATGAAAAAAGCGAGGTAATAATCTCTTGTCATTTTTTTTAACAACTTTTCACATTTCCCATAGTAAATTGGGGGAGTAATCCCCCATAGTAAATTCCCCATAGTAAATTTCCTGAGTAAATTGTTTGCCAATATGGTATATTCTAACCCTGCCTATTTTTAACAACCTTTCTTGCCTTCTGAAGCAAAGAAACAAAAACGAAACCACTCTAGGACAATATATATATATATATATATTGCTTGAAAGCATTTCCCTTTAGGTGAATTACTTAAAATTCAGCCAAGTACAGACACTGTTTTTTAATTGCTGTTTTAGAAAACATTTGGACCTACCTGGAAATATTAAATATAAGTCTCATTTATAACACTAACAATAGGTTTCATTTATAATCATGAATAGAGTGTCAACTCAAAGAATGGCCCACATTTACTCCATCTGAGTTTTGTTTCTATTATTCACCTCACACTTCTCTGTTAGTTTTTGCTTGCTGTTTTCCAATATAATAATATTAATAAATAATATCATATCCAAATAGTTCTTAATTATGCTAGCACATTCTTTACTGATGGAGTGTTTAGTCAGAATTTTGTGTGTTTTTTAAAATTTTTATTATTTATTCATTCATGAGAGACAGAGAGAGAGGCAGAGACATAAGCAGATGGAGATGCAGGAAGCCCAATGTGGTAATCAATACCGGGATTTGGGGATCATGCCTTAAGCCAAAGGCAGACACTCAACTGTTGAGTCACCAGGTGTCCCATAATTTTGTGTTTTTCTTTCCAATCCAGTGAGACACATTTTTCCCTACAGAACATGTTGGCAACGGTGCTATCACACATACAGAAATCTTATACTATTATTACATTATATGTTGGTATTACAGCAATGAATTTGTCTGGATAGCTGTAAAATATTTTTCTCTTATTACTATTTGTCATGTCCAGGGCATAGTCATGATGTTGGTGACACAGTGCTTAGATTCAGACTGCAAAATTTGGGGATTTTCTGAAAAGTGACTCTCACACTGACAGCTGAGACCCATTGCTAGGAATAGAGAACATCTCCCTGAAGGCTACATAGTTACAGTTCTTCTACATTAAGCCACCAGTTACCAATAATTACCCAACGTAAAGAACAAATCCTTCAAGTGTCTTGTTGTTGCTTCAAAAAGAATGCCAGGCTTTCCTTTACTCATCCACAATTAGTTTTGCTAACTTGAAAAGCATATGACAAGTCGACCGATCTATGAACCAGCTGCCATCTGATAGCTCACCTCTGCAAAATGAGAAGGGAGCTGATACCAAGATGCAGATTCATGAAAGACACCCTGAGAAAAATCAATGTGAAATAAAATAAAAGTGGATAAATGAAGTCTGTAATTAAGGACTTAACAGGAAGCATTTACTAGATGGAATAAGTTCCAAATGAAAAATAGTTTGAAAAGATAAGTCACAAAACCTGTGCTAAAAAAAATGGTAAAAGATAAAGAGGGCAAAGTACTTAGGAATTTCTATTTTACTACTGATAAGGCCACAAATGAGAATGTTCTGCCCAGAATTAATACAAAATTTAGGTGAATATGTTGGGTTACATCTCAGCCCTCTTGGACTCTTGTCTAAGTTTTTCTTTTTGGCAGACCAGGCTATCAAATTTTAGTAGATGAGTGAAAAATCAAATCATATTTCAGATAGTGAAATGATATGAAAGTGCCTAGCCTGTCTAGAATGGGAAAAGGATAAGACCATTAATTATAAAGTGAAACCACTTAGCAACTCAAGAATTGTATTTAGGATGCTGAATGTATAGTTGACAATAGTCATCCCTAAGAGCAGAGATCATATAATTTCATCTAGAAACAAGAAAGTAGATGTGCTTACTATACCTACTTACCATGCAATGTACCTACTTGATAACCTTCCATGTACTTATTTGCTTTTTGGCAGTTCATTCAATTAGATAAATTTGTATTAAGTACAAATTGTGTTCAAGGTACCCTTGAATGTCATGAAAGTAGGTAAACATGGTCACAGTTGGCATCACCTGTGTCAGTTGGCCTTAGGTTGCCAAATCTATTTTCTCTCTCCTTGAATCTGGGTTGCCCAGATTCCCCTTCAAGGGAATACTTACTGACTAGCTATGAGATATAGTCATTAGAGAGCTTACTGTGATCATTCTGCCTCAGTTAGAAAGAACCATTATTACCTAAAGTCATTCTTTTTCCTAATTTCAGTGCCTGAGCAAGACAGGAGAATAAGAATCTAGTCTTTGTGGTCTAATGCAGGATACTCTGACAGATAAGCCTTACTCTGAAGCTTTCCACATTGGCTGAGACTGTTGGATCTACATGCAGATCAACTTCTTCCTCCACCCAATCCTATTTCCTCTCTTTTTCTTTTATAGATGTTAGTTCATAATAAATAACTTACACCCCAACTACCATCACGGTATCTGCTTCTATGATGCTTGTTCTAGCCAATAAAATGTGGCCACTGTACCAGCTCTGAGACTAGACTTCAAAAAATCTTGCAGACTTTCACTCTGGGAACCCTACCAAGGCATCCTATCAACATGTCATGAGAGGCCAATAAAACAGCAATGAACCATATCAGAGGTCTTCCAAAGCAACAAGAAACCAATCAACCCAGCAGCTCACTGTACACACATAAACAGACGCATTTTAAACTAGAAGATGAGCCTAGCTGAGCCCAGCCCAAATTGCTAAATAGCAGAATCAGGAGCTAAATAAAAGATTGTTGTTTTAAACCATTGAATCTTTGGGATGATTTTTCATATAGCCAAAGCTATCTTATTATACAAGCATACTTAATATTTCTAAAAAGGCAATTTGTTTGAATTTTGATATTTTTATTATTTTTATAAAGACCCTATAATAATGAACATGCAATTATCATTTAGTATAGAGTTATTTTCAGCTCTAGTCACACAGCTCTGTGCTTATTGTGTGGATGCCTGGAAATCCGGCACTGTCTTTCAGCCAAGATAAAGGCATTTACCTTTAGGCATTTACTAATGATTTATCATGTGCTATTTAATACCTGAAACTCCCTTGTGGCTCTTAGGCCCAGTTGGTTTATTGATAGCTTACACCTTGTGTAACCAGTTAGCCTGAATTAATTATGTAAACAGGGTCATGAAAGACCTCACTGGAAACTTTCGAGTTGCTCTCCCCAAATTAGTATTTGTTTTACAAATTTTGGTAATTCAATCTAGAAACAAAATACATCCTTGTGTTCATAGCAAGGCTTAAGGCAGGTGCTTCTGGAAGTTTTGGGGCCCCTAAATCTTGCCTGAAGTCTCTTTTTTTTTCTGCTTTATAGTATCTTTTGCCCTTATTAAAAGATTTGCATTAATATGCTTTATGGTGACTCTATAAGTCTATTCAATTAACCGATGTGTTGTACTCTGCAGGCTGTGTGTGAGTGTTTAGGTGCTCTTCAAAAATTAAGAACAAGATTTGTGAAATTTTTCTTAGTATAGATCTAAGGAAACCATAGCTGCACAAGATCAAGATCAAAGTTAAATTTGTTTTCTGTTTTTTTTTTTTTTTTTTTTTTTTGCTTTTTGATAAGGGTCTTTGTGTATGTGTGTTTATGTGGTTACATTTTGTTTGAACTTCTGGTTCTGGAGCAGTGTAAAGAAGTTCAATTACAAAAAAGGGAAAAGAGAAAACATGAAAGTCAGCTTCAAACACAAAAAGTAAACATATATTATTCACAAGTATAAGGACAAGAAAATAGAAAATGATTTAACATTATAATCCAATGACAAGTCAAAAGAAAAATAAAACATTTAATAGAATCAACTTCACACATGACAACAATAGAACATGATTAAAGGATATTAGGGCTGTAAACAGAACACATGCCCAAAGTAATATCTTTTAAATACTGGATATGTTGCCTGAATATCCCTTGATAAAAATTCCCTGAAGCTGATGATTTAAGGATTCCTGGTGAAATTCAAACATATTACTAAAATATGGAAACAGCTTATTAATTAAGCAATATATGCCCCAAGACGATGAGCAAAAATATTATTATTTTTGTAAGTTTCCTAGAGAAGAAAGTTCTTGATAAAGTTGATTGTAGCACAAAAGAGTTATGATTAAGTCAGCAAGAATATTTGAAGGTGTAGTGGAATAAAAGGACTAGAGGGTATGCTAGAGCAAAAAGTCCTAGAAACACAGGAGTAATGACTGAGAAAAGAAACACGGAAGATAATGGTTATTTTGACAAAGGAAGTAGTTACTTAATGTGGATCATGGTTTCTTCATAAATGTACAAGGGTTTACATTTACCCCATGGAGGTGTACTACAGCCCCATAGATCTCTTAGAGTATACTACACCTCGAATACTGAGCTGAACATAGTGAAAATACTCAATGGTTTACTGTATCCAACATCCTCCAAGTGCAAAATACTACTAGAGAGTGGCTTAATTCCACTAATATTATGTTACTAAGTATTATGGGTAATAGATTAATGAAACCTTTTATCCTTCTTCATGAGAATTTGACTTTAGGTTAATTTTCTAACTCTGTTCCCCTGGCAACTTAATAAGGTGGTATGTCCTCTATGTTTCTAAGCAACAAAGATTATGATTGAAAATAACCTCTGTTGGCAAATTTAATCTGGACTCAGAGATCTAAAAACTACTAGATAAGAAGCCATAGCTTCTTATGAGTATGATGATTCTATGCATTATGTCTTGAGAGGCCTCTAGAAGCTATGTCTAAGAAACTGTAACAAAATATATTGGCTCCTATGGAGCATGATACTTTTACCTCATGTCAGATCCTGCACCCACCGGACACACACATCCTCTTCTTGCAAGTAAGTAGTATAGGCCACTGAAATGTGCAGAAAATGAATGCTTGATGTTTCCGTCAAGCATTGGAAACTATATTTTTCATTCTATATCCTCCTCCTTAGTAGTCTGGTATCATATATGGCTTATGAGAGTCTTAGAACCTATTCCTCGATTTGGCAAAATTCCCTGGGTGAGTGTTACACTTCACATGTATGAAGTAATATAGTATGCTAATAAAATATGATCAGTTCATCACTATTTTGAACTTCATCATCTACAAAGGCCAAATGAGGTTACATTCATAAAAACCTGGGGTTAAGAACTGGGGATTGGGAATTCAACACCTTTTGGGGAAACAAAATTCAACCCATAATAGAAACATAACCTTGCAGGACTAAAATCATAAAGGTCAGATATCTTGCCTCATTATTTAGGCATCCCTGAATTTTGTCAGGTATTTTTAAAATTAGAAGTAGCATAGAAATAATAGATATTTCCTTCGATCACCATTGCAACTTTCTTCCTTCAAGAGTCAAATGATTTCCTCACAAGATGAGACCAAAATGAAGTGAACACTTCCAACCCCTTCTTACCCTCCAAAAGCTTATTCTGATGCACTTTCAAGACATCAAATTCAATAAACATGACAGATATTGAATAAGGAAACTGTATAAGCAGAACATTTAGAAAAATCTGCAATAATTTGTGAGAAGTGTCTATACAAGTGCAAGACACTGGTCTTTTTCACATATTCCATGAGTCAAGCCTTTGTTACAGTATATTTCTGATTTATATACTTGTTAAAAGAGATACAGAGAAATGGGGTACAGTCAGTTGTATGAAATCAGTAAATATTTAAAAGGTGTGAAATAGAATTAAAATGTCAAAGTCAGCTTTATAATTAAAAAAGCAAGTTACAATATGACAAATGACATATTCATTACAATTTGCTTCTCAGAAAACTAGAGGTTACCAATTAAAAACCTAAGTTTAAGTCTCTTATTTAAGTTTTTAACAATAACAAAAGCTGTTAAGGAACTCTTCCAAAAATCATCCAGATATATGTTTTCATCATATTTTCAGTCATAATTTCACTTTTTTAAAGAGATAGTTATATTTGGCTATCAGAAATGCTATCTGAAACATATCCCTAACTTATTTAATGTTACATGTCATTGTTTTCCATTATGATATGCCATAAGGAAATATTTAGTGCCAGGTTGAGTACTCAGGAAAAATTATAAATACACACTTGGCAAAGTTCCTGGGTTAATGATCTATGGGATAAATACCCAAACACCTCACGTTAAGCAAACTATTTAAAATATCTTTGTAGCGAAATTTAAAAAAAACTGTTATTGTTAAGAAGATTTATGAAAATCACATGGGATACTACTCAATAATTGTCAAATAAACCACTAAAGTTTACCGTATGCTTTTGCAAAAGATCTACTTGTGTAAAGTTTCTGAGCAAGTTTGTTCCACATTGTGCTAAATTATCATCCTGAAAAAACTCAGAAAGTTCCTCAAATAAATGATTCTATACATATTATGTTTCATTAAAGGTATCCAATATGTCACATAAAGCTATTGCTTTGGACACATATGTTTTAAAAAATACCAAAATGGTAGGAGAACTTAACATTTCTTTCCATATCCACAAAACTTCTTTTCTTTTTTTTCCCAATTTTGAGATATTTGACAAGATTTACTGTAGTATAATATGTCTTAACTCCTACATTGAACTTGAAGCTATTAAAAGTTGCAATAAAGACAGGGTAAGTCCTTACACCTCTTCTAGGTGGACTGGGCTTATTATTATTATGCTGTGAAGGATAACCATGTTAGTCCTCTAGGTTCACATTAGCTTTCTTTCCTCATTTGAAAAGGAACTTGTCTATGCTATTTTTTGATTAACTATCTTCTAATTAATCCAAATAGTCTTTGCACTGCCACTCTGAAAATTCCAAAAATTCTTCAATTTAATCCATGTTTAAGTACCTGTGAGAGAGGAGGGAAGAGCAAGATGGTGGAAGAGTTGGGGCCCTCAACTCACCTGGCCTGACAAACTTACCTAGATAAATTTCAAAACATCCTGAACACCTACTTATTCGACCTGAGATTCAAAGAGAGAATAGCTGGTATGCTACAGAGAGAAAAGTTTTGGCTTTCTAAAAGATAGAAAGGCTAAATAAATAAATAAGAATAAAGTGGGGGGGGGCACTCCGAGGAGCACAGCTCTCACTGAGCCCGGCACCTGGCAGGGGATGGGGCATCTCCCCCAGGCACAGACACCTGAGAATCAGCACAGCAGGCCCCTCCCCCAGGAGACCAGCTGGAAGAACTGGGGAAGAGCAAGTTTATTGACCAAGCAGCACTGAAATCTCCATGACTGAGGGAAAATCAAGGGAAAATAGAATCTAGAACTAGAGGGCCCCTTTTCCCCCCCTTTTCCATTATGACTCATTTTCATATTAGACTAAAAATTTCCAGTATTTTTTCTCTTTTCCCACCTTAACTATAATATTTTACCACCTCTTCATTTTTAAGTTTTTTCCTTTTTGACTTTCATATTTCTACAATTATATGTCTTAGATGTATTTTTCACTTCTGGATTCCCTTCAACATAATTTAATTTTGGGAGATATATGAGTTATGGGTTTTTGTTTCTTGTTTATTCTGCCTCGTTTTGTTTTACAATGGTGTAAGTTAATACCTTTTAACACACGTCAACATACACCCAGAAACAAGTGGAATAATGTGCTGATTCATTCTGTGAGATTATATTCTCTCTTCCTTCCCATTCTGCGCCCCCCTCTTTTATCTTGTTTTGGTGTTCAAAGTTGGGGCTTTAAATAAGTATTGATGGTATATATAAATTTAGGATAGAGCATCCTCTAACATACAGAACAAAATACACTCAAAACCAAGAGGAATACCCTCTAGGACCCCTCAGGTAGACTACATTATCTCCACTATCATTTATTCACCACCACCATCCCCCGCCCCCCCCCCCTTTTTTCTCTTTTTTACTTTCTTTTTCTTATTCTCTGTGGTTTTTGGCCCTTTATTTTTACTAATTTGTTTTAAAATTTGTTTTTCACTTTAGTGATCCTTTTGTTTTATGTTGTTCTGTTTTATTTATTTATTTATTTATTTATGGTCTCTGACCTCTTCGGAATCATCTAGGGTATATTTTACTTAGGGTGTGGTTGATATTTTTGTTTCAACCCACTCATACAGCCACTCTGCACTGGATAAAGTAACTAGAAGGAAGAATTCACCAAAAAAGAAAGAACCAATAACAGAGTTACAGAATTTGGATTTAAATCCAATGTCAAAAAGTCAATTCAGAAGTACAAATACAAAGCTACAGATGGCTCTGGAAAAAAGCCTAAAGGACTCTAGAGACTTTGTTATTGCAGAAGTGAGATCTAATCAGGCCTAAATTAAAAAGAGATTAAATGAGATGCAATCCAAACTGGATTTCCTAACTGCTAGGGTTAATGAGGTGGAAGAGAGAATGGGTGACATAGAAGACAAGTTGATGGTAAGGAAGAAAGCTGAGGAAAAAAGAGAAAAACAATTAAGAGCCAATGAAGAAAGGGTTAGGGAAATAAATGATAGCTTGATAAGGAAGAATTTACATATAATTTGACTCCAGAAGAGACTGAGAGATAGATAGGACCACAAAGTATAAAATTTTTTTTTAATTTTTATTTATTTATGATAGTCACACAGAGAGAGAGAGAGGCAGAGACATAGGCAGAGGGAGAAGCAGGCTCCATGCACCGGGAGCCTGATGTGGGATTTGATCCCGGGTCTCCAGTATCGCGCCCTGGGCCAAAGGCAAGCGCCAAACCACTGCGCCACCCAGGGATCCCAGGACCACAAAGTATATTTGAACAAACCATAGTTGAGAACTTCCCTAATTTGGGGAGGGAAACAAGCATTCAGATCCAAGAGTTAGAGATTCCCCCCACCCCAATCAATACAAACCATTCAACACCTCACATTTAATAGTGAAGCTTGCAAATTTCAAAGATTAAGAGAAAATTCTTTTTTTGATAATAAATTTATTTTAGAGTTAGGAGTTCTTATGTCCTGTCTCCCTTTCTGATTTTTCCCAAACATTTAAGAGAAAGTTCTTAATGCAGCATGAGACAAGAGATTCTTAATTTATATGGGGAGAAATACCAGATTAACAGCAGACCTCTCCACAGAGACCGGTCAGGCCAGAAAGGGCTGGCAGGATATATTCAGGGTCCTAAATAAGAAGACTTTCATTCAGAATTGGAGAGAAAAAGAGCTTCCAGAATAGGCAGAAACTGAAAGACTATGTGACCACCAAACCATCTCTACAATAAATATTAAAGGGGACCCTGTAAAAGAAAGAGGGAGCTCAAGGAAATAATCCACAAAAACAGGGACAGAATAGGTATTACGATAACACTATAAATTCATATCTTTCAATAGTTACTCTGAATGTGAATGGGCTAAATGATCCCATCAAAAGACACAGGGTATCAGACTGGATAAAAAAGAAAGTCCCATCTATTTTCTGTCTTACAAAAGACTCATTTTAGACCTAAGGACACTTCCAGCCTGTAAATGAAGGAGTGGAAACCATCTACCATTCAGATGCTCCTCAAAGGAAAGCTGGGGTAGCAATCCTCAAATCAGATCAATTAAAGTTTATCCCAAAGACTGTAGTAAGAGATGAAGACAGACACTATATCATACTTAAAGGATCAATCCAGCAAGAAGACCTACCAATCATGAATATGTATGCTCTTAATGTGGGAGATGCCAAGTATATCAATTAATAATGCCAAGTATATCAATTAATAACCAAAGTAAAGAGATACTTAGAAAATAATACACTAGACTCATGGGCCTTGGCGATCCGTGGGGTGCACCTGCGCAGCTGTGGATGCCGCAGGTTTTTGAAACATGAATTGTTCACTCTTCTTGACTGCCCTTTGCTTGTGAATAGCCTCAGCAGCTCCAAAACTCGATGAAAGCTTAAATGCATAATGGTACCAGTGGAAGGCAATGCACAGATTATATGGCATGAATGAAGAAGGATAGAGGAGAGCAGTGTGGGAGAATATGAAAATGATTGAACTGCATAATTGAGAATATAGCCAAGGGAAACATGGCTTCACAATGGCGATGAATACCTTTGGTGACATGACCAATGAAGAATTCAGGCAGGTGATGAATGACTTTCAAAACCAGAAGCACAAGAAAGGGAAAGTGTTCCAAGAACCTATCTTTGCTGAGATCCCCAAATCTGTGGACTGGAGAGAGAAAGGCTACGTAACTCCTGTGCAGAATCAGAGTCAGTGTGGTTCTTGTTGGACTTTTAGTGCAACTGGTGCCCTCAAAAGACAGATGTTCCGGAAAACAGGCAAACTTGTGCCACTGAGTGAGCAGAACCTGGTGGACTGCTCTAAGGCTCAAGGCAATGAGGGCTGCAGTGGTGGCCTGATGGATAACACCTTTCATCATGTTAAAGACAATGGAGGCCTGGATTCAGAGGAATCTTATCCATATCTTGGAAAGGACATAGAGACCTGTAACTACAAGACTGAGTGTTCTGCTGCCAATGACACTGGCTTCATGGACCTCCCTCAATGGGAAAAGACCCTAATGAAGGCAGTGGCAACTCTAGGGCCCATCTCTGTTGCTACTGATGCAGGCATTTCCAGTTCTACAAAGCAGGCATTTAATTTGATCCAGACTGCAGCTGCAAAGATCTAGATCATGGTGTTCGGGTGGCTGGCTATGGCTTTGTAGGAACAGACTCAAATAATAAATTTTGGATTATCAAGAACAGTTGGGGTCCAGAATGGGGCTGGAATGGCTATATAAAAATGGCCTAAGACCAGAACAACCATTGTAGAATTGCCACAGCAACCAACTATCCCATTGTGTGAGCTGATGGACCACAAGATTAGAGGACTTGAGGACAGCATATCTGGAGGAAGTTTATCTTAAAATTGACCAAACTCTTATTGTGTAAGATAAGACACTTGAATCATTGAGAATCCAAGTTGTGATTTGAATTCTGTGACATTTTTATCATTTTCTGTGACATTACCACTACTTTAATTACTGCTATATATGGCTTTATAATGTTGAAGACTTATTACTTAATTCTAAAATTTTTGACTTCTTATTTATTCAAAGGATATATAAACTTTACCTTTTGAAATAAATTTTAATTCAATAAGTAGAGGAAGAAAAAAATAAAATAATACACTAATAGTAGGAGACTTCAACACAGTCCTTGTCAGTAAATATCAGATCTTCTAAGCATGACATCACCAAAGAAACAAGGGCCTTAAATTATACACTGGACCAGATGGATTTCACAGATGTTTACAGAGCTTTCTAACTGAACACAACTGAATACACATTCCTCCCAAGTGCACATGGAACTTTCTCCAGAATAGACCACACACTAGGTCACAAATGAGGTCTCAACCGATACCAAAAGATAGGATTGCCCCCCTGCATATTTTCAGACCACAATGCTTTGAAACTAGAACTCAGTCATAAGAAGAAATTTGGAAGAAATTCAAACACATGGAGGTTAAAGAGCATCCTACTAAAAGATGAATGGGTCAACCAGGAAATTAGAGAAGAATCTATGGATTCAGGGAAACTAATGAAAATGCAGATACAACCATTCAAAAAATCTGGGATACAGCAAAGAGGTCCCAAGAAGGAAATACATCTCAATACAAGTCTCCTTCAAAAAACTGGAAATAACTCAAATACACAAGCTAAACTTGCACCTAAATGAACTGGAGAAAGAACAGCACATAAAGCCTACACCAAGCAGAAGAGGGGAGATAATAAAGATTCAAGCAGAACTCAATGAAACAGAGACCAGAAGAACTGCAGAACAGATAAAAAAAGAAGAACAGGAGTTGGTTCTTTGAAAGAATTAATAAGATAGATAAACCCTTAGCCAGCCTTATTAAAGAGAAAAAAAAAAAAAAACCCTCAAGGTAATAAAATCACAAGTGAAAGAGGAGGGATCAGAACCATACCAAGGAAATACAAATGATTTTAAAAAACATTTTATGAGCAGCTATAAGCCAATAAATTAGGCAATCTAGAAGAAATGGATGCATTTCTGGAAAAATCACAAATGACCAAAACTAGAACAAAACGAAATAGAAAACCTGAACAGGCCAATAACCAGCAAGGAAATTGAAGCAGTTATCAAAAACCTGCCACGACGCAAAATTCCAGGGCCAGATGGCTTCTGAGGGGAATTCTATCAAATGTTTAAAGAGGAAATAATATTCTACTAAAGCTGTTCTGAAGGATAAAAAGGGATGGAATACTTCAAAATTTGTTCTAACAGGCCAGCATCACCTTGATTCCAAAACCAAAGACCCCACCAAAAAGGACAATTATAGAACAATATCCCTGATGAACATGGATGCAAAATTTCTCAACAAGATACTAGCCAATAGGATCCAACAGTACATTAAGAGGATTATTCACCATGACCAAGTGGGATTTATCCCTGAGATGCAAGGTTGGTTTAACACTCATAAAACAATCAATGTGATAGATCACATCAACAAGAGAAAAAAACAAGAACCATAGGATCCTCTCAATAGATGCAGAGAAAGCATTTGACAAAATACAGCATCCATTCCTGATCAAAACTCTTCACAGTGTAGGGATAGAAGGAACATTCCTCAGCATCTCAAAAGCCATCTATGAAAAGCCCACAGCAAATATCATTCTCCATGGAGAAAAACTGAGAGCCTTTCCCCTAAGATCAGGAACATGACAGGGATGTCCACTCTCGCCATTGCTATTCAACATAGTACTAGAAGTCCTAGCCTCAGGAATCAGACAACAAAAAGAAATAAAAGGCATTTAAACTGGCAGAGGAAGGCAAACTCTCCCTCTTTGCACATGACACGTTACTGTGTGTAGAAAACCCAAAAGACACCACCCCAAGATTGCTAGGACTCATACAGCAATTCAGCCATGCGGCAGGAGTCAAAATCAATGCATAGTAATCAGTGGAATTCCTATAAACTAAAATGAGACTGAAAAAAGAGACATCAAGGAGTCAATCCCATTTACAATGGCACCCAAAACCATAAGATACCTAGGAATAAACCTAACCAAAGTGGTAAGGGATTTATGCCCTAAAAACTACAGAACACTTCTGAAAGATTTTGAGGAAGACACAAAGGGATGGAAAAATATTCCATGCTCACGGATTGGAAGAATTAATACTGTGAAAATGTCTATGCTACCCAGGGAAATTTACACATTCAATGCAATCCCTATCAAAATACTATGGACTTTCTTCAGAGAGTTGGAAAAAATCATCTTAAGATTTGTATGGAATCAGCAAAGGGAATATTGAAAAAGAAAACCAGAGCCAGGGGCATCACAATGCTGGATTTCAAGCTGTACTACAAATCTGTGATCCTCAAGACAGTGTAGCATTGGCACAAAAACAGACACATAGGTCAATGGAACAGAAGAGAGAACCTAGAAATGGGCCCTCAACTCTATGGTCAATATTCGACAAAACCAGAAAGAATATCCACAGGAAAAAGGACAGACTCTTCAATAAATGGTGCTGGGAAAATTGGACAGCCATGTGCAGAAGAATGAAACTAGACAATGCTTTTACACCATACACAAAGATAAACTTAAAATGGATGAAAGATCTAAATGTGAGGTGAGAATTCCTCAAAATCCTAGAGGATAACACAGGCAACACCCTTTTTTAACTTGGCCACAGCAACTTCTTGCAAGATAAATCTATGAAGGCAAAGGAAACAAAAGCAAAAATGAACTATTGAGACTTAATCAAGATAAAAAGCTTCTGCACAGCAAAAGAAACAGTCAACAAAATAAAAGACAACCTACAGAATGGGAGAAGATATTTGCAAGTGACCTATCAGATAAAGGGCTACTATCCGAGATCTATAAAAAAAACTTATTAAACTCAACAGCAAAGAAACAAACAATCCAATTATGAAATGGGCAAAAGACATAAATAGACATTTCACCAAAGAAGACCTACACATGGCCAATAAGCACATGGGAAAATGCTCTGCATCACTGGCCATCAGGGAAATACAAATCAAAACCACAGTGAGATACCACCTCACACCAGTGAGAAGATTAAGAAGATTAAGAAGATTAAGATTAAGAAGATTAAGAAGATAGAAAACAGCAAATGTTGGAGAGGATGTGGAGACAGGGGAACTGTTGGGAACTTGGTGGGAATGTGAACTGGTTCAGCTACTCTGAAAAACAGTGTGGAGGTTCCTCAAAGAGTTAAAAATAGAGCTACCCTACGACTCCGCAATTGCCCTGCTGGGGAGTTACCCCAAAGATACAGATGCAGTGAAAAGCTGAGACACCTGCTCCCCAATGTTTATAGCATCAATGTCCACAACAGCTAAACTGGCATGAGCCATGATGTCCACTGACATATAAATGGATAGAGAAGATGTGATATATATATATATATATCTAATATGTGATAGATAGATAGATATATAATATGTGATATATATATAATGTGTGTGGAATAATGGAATATTACTCAGCCATTAGAATGGACAAATACCTACCATTTGCTTCGACGTGGATGAGAGGGTATTATGCTGAGTGAAGTAAGTCAATTGGAGAAGGACAATCATTATATGGTTTCACTCATATGGGGAATATAAGAAATAGTGAAAGGGATTATAAGGGAAAGGAGGGAAACTGAGTAGGAAAAAATAGAGAGGGAGACAAACCTTGAGAGAATCCTAACTCTGGGAAATGAACAAAGTAATGCAGAAGCGGAGATGAGTAGGGGGTTGGGGTCACTGGGTGTCAAGCATTGAGGAAGGCACTTGATGGGATCAGCACTGGGTATTATAGTATATGTTGGCAAAAGAAACTTCAATAAAAAATAAATATTAAAAAAGTACCTGTGAGAGATCTCTTATTCTATAAATGCTCTAGTGGGGTAAGAGTATTTTCTCTGCTGGCAGAGGGGCTAACATTGAGGATATTTTTCAATCTATTGTTCTAGGACTTTCAAGAATATGCTCTCTTTTAACTGCCACAGCACAGGACGATATCAGAATTCACATATTCATGACTGTGTGGCTTAGAGCATTAGGTTAATTTCTAAGATCACAGATCTATGGTGAACTGTCACTCATGGATGGCTTGTATCATTTTTTCTGTCCTATGAAGCTGTGTATTTCTATCATTAATTAGCTATGTCATCATAGTAAAGTTACCACACCAATCAGAATTTCATTTTCTTTATTTGTAAAATAAAGGTTGGGGTGGGCAGCTGCTACCTTGTAAATTTTGATACATACAGAGGCTTTATCATCTATTACCTAAAATGAAGCATTTTTTAGAGTGAAAGGGCACTGCTTATAATTATGCCAGAGAACAGGCATACATGAGCGAGCAACGTCGTTCTGAACAAACTTCTAACTGGTGTGTTTTCATGCACTTTTAATCCAATTCAGTACATCTTCCATAGAATAATTATCTGTGGCTTCTCCCTCATCATGGAGTGTAAAATTCAAAAAGGCGAGAACCTTTCTCATTTGGTCACCCCTTTATTCCTAGAACCTAATACACATGCCTGGAATTTATAAGACAATAGACAATTTTTGTTTTTAATGTCTAAAAGAACGATTAGATGAGTCCACGGTTGTTTGGGAAAATGGATTAATGGTTAAAGGAAGAAGAAAAAAGAAGAGAATAGGTGTTAACCAAATATAACTACATAATACAGAATTTCTAAGTAACAGAGATGGCTATGCAGGAAAACACTGGACTTTGGTACATATTAGTAGAATCTACTCCAGATAATTCCTGTACTATCTTAGCTTACCCTAAGTAGCCATGATTTTTCATAGTAGCCCTTTTCGTCAGCCCTTAGATGTAAGCATATAGAACCTATTAGTTTATTGACAGTCAATATCAGAACTTGAGTCTCCTGATAACCTCCCTGTCCAGAATTTTTCCAATACAACATGCTCAGAACTGATAACAATGCTGCGTACCTATACACATTCTGTAAGTATGTTAATGAACACAGAGTCCTTAATAATTATTAGGACTCTGTTCCTGGAAACGATTTTTGGGTAGATAATGACTTGGGAAACAATTATAATTTAAAGTTAATTAAATAACTAAAATTTCACATATAAAATGATCACGTATTTGATAATACATGTTTAAGACAGATAAGAAAAAATGAAATCTTATGAGAGTTTAACAGCTCCCTCTACAAGATGGAACTCTAGGTGATATTTTGTCTGCCCCTGCCTATATATATATATATATACATACATATATATATATATATATGTATATACACACACACACACACACACACACACACACACACATATTCATTCACTCTTTCATTTTAAACATTTCTAGGGAGACAGTCACTTTCAGTAGTTCTTCAGTGATGGTACTTTGCTGGTGTAAACTCCAGGCCAGGCTCCGCCTCTGAGTGGTGACCTCTAACCTGTGCTCCATCTCTGAGGGGTCACAACCTCCTGGCCTTGGTCTCAGAGGGGTGAACACACAGTCTGCAAACCAAGCAAGAAAGATTTCTTTCTGACCCAGCAACAAACTGCTCAAAACTTGCAGCTGAAAACTATGCCAAACCGCATATACAGGTTTTTATACAACTAGAGATTTCTAGTTAAAAACCTAAGTTGAGTCTGTTCTTTAAGCCTATAAAAACTGTTAAGAAAGTTTTCCAAAAATAATCCAAATATATGTTTTAAAAATATAGTCCACTAAAATGTAGATATATATGTGCACATGTATTTATAGGCAGCGATATATATTCCTCCCTAGTGTTCAGATTTTCTATGTAAAAATAATTTAAAAATAAATTACAGGTAAATGCTTCTTAATAAGATGCATATAAGCTGAATTACCCAAGACTTTAAGTTTCACCATCCCAAAGTAATGACATAGGAATTTCTCTACCAATTACTGAAGTTTAAGAAATTCTCATTGAGACGTTTTGTTTTGTTTTCCTACTTCATTTTTGAGTTTTCAGATTTGGGGAACACCTGTTGAATAAGTTTAAGTACATGGATAAGGGGGGGGTGGGGAAAAATGGGAGTAGGGTCCCCAAGTCACCTGCGCTCACCCGACTTACCTAGATAACTTTCAAATCATCCTGAAACCCTATGAATTCTACCTAAGATTTAAAGAGAGAATAGCTGGAATGCTACAGAGAGAAGAGTTTGCACTTCTAACAAGGTAGGAAGCCAAGGGAAGAAAAAATAAAAAAGATTCCAGTGGCGGAGGGGCCCCACAAGGAGCCGGGCTAAGGCCAGGCAGCAAAAGCCTCCAGGACAGGAAAGCCCAGCCTGGAGAAGCAGGAAGTTTAAAAATCTGAACCGAATTCTTTCCAGAGGGGAAGGCGCTCAACAGGGAAACCGGGCAGAACCACAGGAGGGGCAATGGCACCTCCAACTCCCCGGGGTCACTAGGAGAGGAGGGCACCTGGGAGAGAGTGCACCAAAGACCACGGGTTGAGCTCTGTGAAGGGCTGGAGCACGCACCCGGCGGGACCTCGGGAGAAGCTCAGGCAGCGTCTCTGGCTGCAGGAGGCTGCACCCTGCTACCTTCGGGAGCCCGGGCCCCAGGAGTGCAATTCCAGCAGAACAGGCCCGGGGTCCCAGGGGACAAAGCAGACACAGCCCAGGATCCTGTGCTCCTTCTGGGACAGGCAGAGGCAGGGAGGGCAGAGGATAGCAAGGACCCTCCTGCTGCCAGGCACCCCCAGGCTGTGCAGATCAGCACCCCCTGCTCCTGGGAGCATCCAGGCGAGTGCAGACCAGTAGCCGTGGGAGTTACTGGGAGAGCTGACTCCAGAGCTAGAAGGGTGGCCGCACCAGTGTGGTTGTTCCTCCTGGTGTCACCCTGTGCCTGGGACAGAGTGGGGCCACCAGGGAACTGGGGCCTCAGGGGGTAAACAGCTCCCACTGAGCCATGCACACACCTGAGAGTCAGCACAGCAGCCCCTCCCCCACAAGACCAGCTGGAAGGACAGGGGAAGAGCAAGTTTTTGGCCTAGCAGCACTGGAAAGCCCCAGGGAAGTTGAGGGACTTATGGTATATAGAACCAGAGGATACCCCTCCTTGTCTTTTGTTTTTGTTTTTTCTTTTTTTTCTTCCTTTTTTTCCGGTACAATTCATTTTTAGCCACTCTGCACTGAGCAAAATGACTAGAAAGAAGAACTCACCACAAAAGAAAGAATCAGAAACAGTACTCTCTGCCACAATTTGATTACAATTTGATGTCAGAAAGCCAATTCAGAAGCACAATTATAAAGCTACTGGTGGCTCTGGAAAAAAGCATAAAGGAATCAAGAGACTACATGACTGCAGAATTTAGATCTAATCAGGCCAAAATTAAAAATCAATTAAATGAGATGCAATCCAAACCGGAGGTCCTAACGATGAAGGTTAATGAGGTAGAAGGAAGAGTGAGTGACATAGAAGACAAGTTGATGGCAAGGAAGGAAGCTGAGGAAAAAAAGAGAAAAACAATTAAAAGACCATGGGGAAAGGTTAAGGGAAATAAATGACAGCCTTAGAAGGAAAAATCTACATATAATTGGGGTTCCAGAGGGCGCCAAAAGGGACAGAGGAACAGAAAGTGTATTTGAAGAAATTATAGTTGAGAACTTCCCTAAGTTGGGGAAGGAAACAGGCATTCAGATCCAGGACATAGAGAGGTTCCCCCCAAAATCAATAAAAAACATTCAACACCTCAACATTTAATAGTGAAACTTGCAAATTCCAAAGATAAAGAGAAAATCCTTAAAGCAGCAAGAGACTAATTATATGGGGAGAAATATTAAATTAACAGCAGACCCCTCCACAGAGACCTGGCAGGCCAGAAAGGGCTGACAGGATATATTCAGGGTCCTAAGTGAGAAGAACATGCAACCAAGAATACTTTATCCAGCAAGGCTCTCATTCAGAATAGAAGGAGAGATAAAGAGCTTACAAGACAGGCAGGAACTGAAAGAATATGTGACCACCAAACCAGCTCTGCAAGAAATATTAAGAGGGACTCTGTAAAAGAAAGAGGATACCGAAAGATATAACCCACAAAACAGGGCCTGAATAAAATAGGTATTATGATGATACTAAATTCATATCTTTCAATAGTAACTCTGAACATGAATGGGCTTAATGATCCCATCAAAAGACTCAGGGTTTCAGACTGGATAGAAAAGCAAGACCCATCTATTTGCTGTCTACTGGAGACTCATTTTAGACCTAAGGACACGTACAGCCTGAAAATGAAAGGTTGGGGAACCATTTACCATTCAAATGGTCCTCAAAAGAAAGCAGGGTAGCAATCCTCATATCAGATAAATTAGAGTTTATCCCAAAGACTGTAGTAAGAGATGAAGAGGGACACTATATTATACTTAAAGGATCTATTGAACAAGAGGACCTAACAATCATGAATATTTATGCCCGTAATGTGGGAGCTGCCAAGTATACCAATCAACTAATAACCAAAGTCAAGACATAGTTAGATAATAATACACTAATACTGGGAGACTTCAACATGGCACTTTCTGCAAATGACAAATTTTCTAAGCTCAACATCTTCAAAGAAACAAGAACTTTAAATGATACACTGGACTAGATGGATTTCACAGATATTTACAAAACTTTACATCCAAACGCAACTGAATACACATTCTTCTAAGTGCACATGGAAGTATCTCCAGAATAGACCATCTACTGGGTCACAAATCAGGTCTCAAGGGATACCAAAAGACTGGGATTGCCCCCTGCATATTTTCAGATCATAATGCTTTGAAACTTGAACTCAATCACAAGGAGAAATTTGGAAGAAATTCAAACATGTGGAGGTTAAAGAGCATCCTGCTAATAGATGAATGGGTCAACCAGGAAATTAAAGAATAAAAAAGATTCATGGAAACTAATGAGAATGAAGATACAACTATTCAAAACTTTGAGATACAGCAAAAGCAGTCCTGAGAGGGAAATACATTGCAATACAAGCATCCCTCAAAAAATTGGGAAGAATTCAAATACACAAGCTAACTTTACACCTATAGGAACTGGAGAAAAAACAGCAAATAAAATCTACACCAAGCAGAAGAAGAGAGTTAATAAAGATTCGAGCAGAACTCAATGAAACAGAGACCTGAAGAATTGTAGAACAGATCAACAAAACCAGGAGTTGGTTCTTTGAAAGAATTAATAAGATAGATAAACCCTTAGCTAGCCTTATTAAAAACAAAAGAAAAAAGGCTCTAATTAATAAAATCATGAATGAAAAAGGAGAGATTACAACCATACCGGAAATACAAACGATTTTTAAAACATATTATGAGCAGCCATATGCCAATATTTTAGGCAATCTAGAAGAAATGGAAGCGTTTCTGGAAAACCACAAATTACCAAAACTAGAATGGGAAGAAATAGAAAACCTGCATAAGACAATAACCAGGGAGGAAATTGAAGCAGTCATCGAAAACCTCCCAAGACAGAAAAGTCCAGGGCCAGATGGCTTCCCAGGGGAATTCTATCAAACATTTAAAGAAGGAACAATACCTATTCTACTAAAGCTGTTCTGAATGATAGAAAGGGGTGGAATACTTCCAAACTCATTCTATGAGACCATCATCACCTTAATTTCAAAACCAGACAAAGACTCCACCAAAAAGCACAATTATAGAACAATATCTGATGAACTCAGATGCAAAATTTCTCAACAAGATACTAGCCAATATAATCCAACAGTACATTAAAAGGATTGTTCATCATGACCAAGTGGGATTTATCTGCTGGTTCAACACTCATAAAGCTATCAATGTGATTGATCATATCAACAAGAGAAAAAACAAGAACCATACGATCCTCAATAGATGCAGAGAAAGCATTTGACAAAATACAGCATCTATTCCTGATCAAAACTCTGCAGAGTGTAGGGATAGAGGGCACATTCCTCAGCATCTTAAACGCCATCTATGAAAAGCCCACAGCAAATATCATTCAATGGAAAAACACTGGGAGCCTTTCCACAAGATCAGGAACACAACAGGGATGTCCACTGTCACCACGGCTATTCAACACATAGTACTAGAAGTCCTAGCCTCAGCAATCAGACAACAAAAAGAAATCAAAGGCATTCAAATTGGTAAAGAAGTCAAACTCTCCCTCTTTGCAGACGACATGATACTTACTGTACACAGAAAACCCAGAAGATCCACCCCAAGATTGCTAGAACTCATACAGCAATTCAATAATGTGGCAGGAGACAAACATCAATGCATAGCAATCAGTGGCATTTCTCTACACTATCAATGAGACTGAAGAAAGAGAAATTAAGGAGTCAATCCCATTTACACTTGCACTCAATAGCATAAGATACCTAGGAATAAACCTAACCAAAGTGGTAAGGGATCTATGCCCTAAAAACTACAGAACACTTCTGAAAGAATTTGAGGAAGACACAAAGAGATGGCAAAATATTCCATGCTCATGGATTGGCAGAATTAATACTGTGAAAATGTCAATGCTACCCAGGGAAATTTACACATTCAATGCAATCCCTATCAAAATACCACGGACTTTCTTCAGAGAGTTGGAAAAAATCATCTTAAGATTTGTATGGAATCAGAAAAGACAGCCGGGGGAATATTGAAAAAGAAAACCAGAGCTGGGGGCATCCCAATGCCGGGTTTCAAGCTGTACTACAAAGCTGTGATCCTCAAGATAGTGTAGTATTGGCACAAAAACAGACACATAGGTCAATGGAACAGAAGAGAGAACCTAGAAATGGGCCCTCAACTCTATGGTCAATATTCGACAAAACCAGAAAGAATATCCACAGGAAAAAGGACAGACTCTTCAATAAATGGTGCTGGGAAAATTGGACAGCCACGTGCAAAAGAATGAAACTAGACAATGCTTTTACACCATACACAAAGATAAACTTAAAATGGATGAAAGATCTAAATGTGAGGCGAGAATTCCTCAAAATCCTAGAGGATAACACAGGCAATACCTTTTTTAACTTGGCCGCAGCAAGTTCGTGCAAGATAAATCTATGAAGGCAAGGGAAACAAAAGCAAAAATGAACAATTTTAATCAAGATAAAAAGCTTCTGCACAGCAAAAGAAATATTCAACAAAATAATAGACAACCTACAGAATGGGAGAAGATATTTGCAAGTGACCTATCAGATAAAGGGCTACTATCCAAGATCTATAAAGAAGTTATTAAATTCAACACCAAAGAAACAAAGAATCCAATCATGAAATGGGCAAAAGACATGAACAGACATTTCACCAAAGAAGACCTACACATGGCCAACAAGCACATGGGAAAATGCTCTGCATCACTTGCCATCAGGGAAATACAAATCAAAACCACAATGAGATACCACCTCATACCAGTGAGAATGGTGAAAATTAACAATACAGGATACAAGAAATGTTGGAGACGATGTGGAGAAAGGGGAACCCTCTTGCACTGTTTTGAAAGTGTGAGCTGGCACAGCCACTTTGGAAAACAGTGTGGAGGTTCCTCAAAGAGTTAAAAATAGAGCTACCCTAGATCCCAGCAATTTCCCTTCTGGGGAGTTACCCCAAAGATACAGATGCAGTGAAAAGCCGAGACACCTGCACCCCAACGTTTATAGTGGCAATGTGCACAATAGTCAAACTGTGGAAGGAGCTTCGTTGTCCATTGAAAGATTAATGATAAAAGAAGATGTGGTATATGCATACAATGGAATATGACTCAGCCATTAGAAATGACAAATACCCACCATTTGCTTCAACATGGATGGAATTGGAGGGTATTATGCTGAGTTAAGTCAGTCAATCAGAGAAGGACAAACATTATATGGTCTCATTCATTTGGGGAATATAAAAAATAGTGAAAAGGGAAAGGAAAGAAAACGAGTGAGAAATATCAGTGAAGGTGACAGAACATGAGAGACTCCTAAGTCTTTGAATCAAACAAGGGGTAGTGGACGGGGAGGTGGGCGGGGGGATGGGATGACTGGGTGATGGGCACGGAGGGGGGCACTTGATGGGATGAGCACTGGGTGTTATGCTATATGTTGTCATATTGAACTCCAATAAAATACATATACATATGTATTATATGTATTTTATACATATAATATTATACATATAATATTTTATATTTTGTTTATTTTATTTTTATATTTATATTTTATATTGTACATATAATATTTTATACATATGTATTATAAGTAATATATATATGTATATGTATGTATGTGTGTGTGTGTATATATATATATATATATATATATATATATATATATATATATAAATATAAATGTCCCAGGCTTTAAGCAGGATAAAGGCTCTCCTTACTTTATCTGGTGCTATGTGCTCTAATGAAGTAAAATTCTTGGCAACTGGGAATCGTCATATTCTTAAAGCTTTTGAAAGTATCATTTTTATATTTACCAGATGCCTTATAGAGTCCAAATTCTCATAAAGGGAGAAAATAGTCTTCCTTCCTAGTTTTCTTACACACACAAAAGGTACATGGATAAATGTCTAGGAAAACCTTCGACTTATGAATAAATACCTAAGGAAAATTAGAAAAATTCCTAAGTTTGTATCTGACTTTCATCTCATTGGGACCATATAAAAGTCAGTAATTTTAGGTTACTTGGATGACTAGTTAAGTGTCCAACTCTTGGTTTCTGTTCAGGTCATAATACCAATGATTGGGCTCCATGCTCAGCACAAATCTACTTGAGTTTCTTTGCCTCTCTCTCTCTCATTCTCAATCTCTCTCTTTCTGAAAGAAATAAAATCTTTTTAAAAATAATTTTTAAATGTTTTAGATAATAACTCAATTTTCTCAAGCCATAGAAGAACCATCCCAGAGCAAATTAAACTTTAATGTGTATCAATGAATTCCAAGATATATAATATTATGAAAAAAGCATTTCTTCTTATTTCTGGGATTAATCAATGAATAATAAAAGGTACATTTGCCTAATCAATAAACAGAAGCAATTTAGAAAAAAATAGAGACTGATGATTTAAATATAAGCCTCAGTTGCTACAAATACGGTGCAATATGGGTTCTATTACTGAAAGTACCAAAACTGGTCTATAATATATATATTTCATGAAATTCACCTGTAGTATACTCATCTGCAATGATACCCAACTGCTATCATCCATTTTCTTTGTCTATAATACAGGTGAGTGAAGCTAAGTGATAAGAGATTAGTCATGATAGAAAGGAGGAACTAGAATTAAAGTAAAAGAAAAAGCAAAAGCAAAGCAAAACAACAACAAAATGATGTAAATGGTTCCTTTCTATAGCTTATAAATATTCTCCTCAGGTTAAAATTATTTTTAATACATTGCAAACAGGAGACAATTGTACAAATTCAATTGACAATTTCAATTGAAATGAAAGGATTCAAGGATTTTCATATCCCCTATGTGAAAAGCTGCTTTTCACTTTATTAACTTTTTAGTCAGCATCCTCATCTCTCACCCAAACCCTAACAGCTGATACTCTGAAGTAGAGCCTAATTTTTTTCTTTTTCCCATGGTAACTCATCTCATGTTTTTGACTGCAACTGATTCCATATATGAACAAATAAATGATTTAATAGCCTTTAAATCATTTGACATGTTAAAAAAGATATCATGCAAATCAAAAGTATTATCACCTTTATTTATTTTTTTTTTAATTTTTTTAAAATTTTTTATTTATTTATGATAGTCACAGAGAGAGAGAGAGAGGCAGGGACACAGGCGGAGGGAGAAGCAGGCTCCATGCACCGGGAGCCTGATGTGGGATTCCATCCCGGGTCTCCAGGATTGCGCCCTGGGCCAAAGGCAGGCGCCAAACGGCTGCGCCACCCAGGGATCCCTGCGACACAGTTCAAAGCACAAACCGTCCTTCAGCAGCTCACGTGAAAGCCTGCCAGTAGGCAGCAGAACCAAGTTACCAAAAAAGGCATTAGAAGAAGGAACCGGCCGCCGCCAGAGCCTGTGGTAGTGGTCCCTCGCCAGCCTCCGTGCAGAGCCAGTTTCACTCACCCCGTGGGAGTGGGATGTACCCCCACACTGGTGCCACCTCAACTTTGGGTAGGATATTAAGCCCGATTATGCCACATTCAATTCAAGTGGTTTTTTATTTTTTTATTTTCCTCACAGTCTTCACCACATCCAACTTATTATTCCCATGGTACTACTGTAGCTGGGGGTGCTTATGGGACCCCACACAGGAGTTCCTACCTTCTAACCTCTGTTCAAAGAACATGTGCACCTGCTTCATCCTCTTCCCATATGAGAAAATCCATTTGAACTATTCACACAATTGAACATCTTGGTGCATTAAAAAAAAAAAAGGTAGAAAAAAGAAAAAAAAGAAAAGAAAAGATAAGAAAAGAAAAGGAAAGAAAAGAAAGGGTGTTTGAGTTTCCCTCTGAAGAAACGAAAAAGAAAAAAAGAAAAAGAAGCAGCAGGGTGTGGTGCGCCGTCCCCTCCCCCACGGGCCCAATCAGTACCTGCTGTGAAGGCGTTTGTGGCCTCTGACGTCCTGGAATCAGGATCCAGGGCAGGACGTCGAGCTTGAGCGCTGCACAGCGGCTGGCACGGACCCGGCCCACACCCGACAGGGGCAGCGCCACGTGGTTGAGGGCGTGGAGGGTCCGCGGCCGCCGTGCGCCAGGCCCCGGGGCCACCGCAGCTCCGCCCGGGCCGACTTCCCCTTCCCGAGGCCGCCTGCAGCTGGTCCAGGACGTTCCCCAGAGCTGGACGCCGTCCTGCAGCCTTTGTCCCCGGCTGCGGCGAGGCCTGTCCACGGGGTCTCCGGGCAGGGCCTGCAGGGCTCCCACGTGCTCGCGGCAGAGGCCTCGCCGCCTGGACGGAGGCCTGGGCCTCGCTGAAGAGCGGGTCGGCTTCCGTCACACACACGGGGACGCGCTCCTGGGCCTCGTCCGCGACGCGGCCCCGCTCCAGCTGGGGCCCACAGACGCCCCCACCACTCGGCTGGGTTCTCAGCCCTCCGCAGAGGACACAGGGGCGACACCCCGGCCGCACCCTCAGCGCTCCGCGGGGGGCATCCGCGTGACCTCATTGCGCACGGCGTACCGGACGTCAGGCGCACGTCACGCACGCACGTCACGCACGCTGGCCGCACGCAGCGCCCCTCCTCGGCGGTGTCCTAGACGTGAGCCGCCGCCTGTCCTGGGTCTCGTCGACACACGAGACGCTCCTGGCGGTCCGGGGGAGAGCGCCCGGGTCTGGGCCGTGGGCCGAAGACGCCAGATCTGGCGGGTCCTCGCGGCGTGTGTGTTCTCCTCAGGGAGGCCGCGCTGCTTGCGTGGGGAGGCCTGGGCAGGCAGAGCACATGCACCTGCCGGCCGGCTCCATGGCACAGGATGACGGGGCGGGTCCTGGATGTGGGGAGCCTCCTCCAGGGCTTCCAGCCAGATCTCCAGGGGCACCTCCCTGCCGTGACAGGACCGGCTCCCTCCATTGTCCAGGGATGTGCTGCACTGTGGGGTGACTGGGCCCCTAGTCAGACCCTCGACCAGTTGGGGCTGCCTGCCCAGATGCTTGGCCTCCACGACACGTTGGACAACTGACGCCCCGTCGAGCTTCCTCAGCTGGGGATGGGAGTGCTCCAAGGCGGCCGTCTTCACCGGGAACTAGTCAGCTCCCTCCAGGCCTACTACGTTTCTGCAAGGTACGTTCTCAAAGGATCATCATAAGGATGATTCCCGGGCTTGCTTCAGGGGCAGGTTCTCTTCCTTGGCAGGAGTGTGGTCAGGAGTCTGCATCATGATCATTTCATGATATATACAAATATTGAATCATTATGTGTGCACCTGAAAGCAACATGACGTTACATGTCATGGATACCTAAACAAAAAGTGATTTTTTACAAACAAACAAAAAAACCCCCACAAAACAGAGAGAGAGGATACAGTAAGGTTTATTACTCACATAATGAAGCCTTCTTAAAAAAAAAACAAAACAAAACAAAACAAAAAAACGGTTATCTCACGAGCAGGTCCAAAAGCAGAGCCTGGAGATAACAGATAAAAGAGACCAGTTAGGCTTTTCTTGAAATTAGGGGATCTGCTTGAGTGAATGTTCCCATGAATGGGCCTGGGATTTGCATGGTTGGAACTTCCTACTCGTGCCAAAGGAGGGAGCACCCAGCCTTTCTTATCAGCTTAGCCAGTTGTGGGGCAGATGACACAGGGCTTGAAAACTTTCAGCAGTTAAATGTCAAAGATGAAGTCAGAGTTTGTTAAGATGCCAGAAGACAATGGCCCTTAAGGGCCTTTGCAACCACTGCTTTCTCTCCCATGAATCATCTTTGATCCAGTGTAACAAAATGTGGGTGGTTTCTTGTATTCTGGACTTATGGTGTAAGCTGACGGCACCTTGTTTTAAGTACTTAACATTCTAAATTCAGAGACCCACCGGAAATTGGAATTGTTGAGAGGTGCCGGTTAGAGAAAGGACACACGTTAACCCTGCTCATTCATCCCTACCAATTACTATAGAATGAACATTGGAAAATAATACTATGGTTGACATGTTGCAGAGATTGCTGTTCATGGAAAGCCTTCCCACTTTGGGGACATGGAAGGGGGCTCTATGAATTTTATTTTGAAAGTTTGGTAAAGGCTTCAAGAAGAGGAAACAGTTTTCATTCTTTGTTTATACATGTGCTTGGAACAAGGATTGCTGAAATTCTCCTGTGCTAAATGAACAGAAGGAAGGAGAATTGGAAAGAGAAAAGAAAGAGAGGGGGGAGGGAATGTGTGTATCTGTGCGTATGGGTAAGCTGCCGACATGAGAAGGAGCAGAAACACCTTCTCCAAGTATACAGGGGAAGCATTCTGCAGGGTCCCACGGGACCTCGAAGGGCAAATACAATTGGGGGATATAGCCTTGCCATGACACCTACAGATTTGAGGAGTGAAGGGGCAAAAGGGACATTAAACATTAAAGGAATTCATCAGCTAAGGGTCAGCTGAGAGATGGGGCCAAACCCACAAATGTAAAAATGCCGAGGGGAGCTGCACACAAATACTTTGTCATGGTTTGTTGGAGCTCATAGACATGAATATAATAATTATATCAAGCAAAGAAAAGACTACAATCCCACGCTAGTGAGTAAGAAAATATTGGAGTTCCCTTTCTTAACTCATGCCTCAGTACACAAAAGGAGGGAAGGGAAGTTTGGGAAAGACAGACCATAATTTTCTCTGCTTAACTCCATCTTTCATTAGCTCAAGGTAAGACTAATCTGTGCTACACAGTTGGGAAGGTGAGAGAGGAAATGGTACTGTTGAGTTTGAGAGTAAAGTTTTAAATTGTAGCAAGTCAGCCTTAAATGGGAAAGTGAGGTCCTTCCAGAAACCAAGGGAGATCAGAGAAGCTTTTGAATCTGGTTTCTCATTTTGTTTTGTTTTGTTTTAATGAACCTTTAGCAGGAAATTTTATCAACATAGTACCACATGAAGATAGTTACTAAAATATAGAACTTCAAGAAATTATTCCAGATACAGTCACATAACTGAATCATTCTGGAGCTTTCGACCTCAGTATAGGTGTTCTATCCCTGTGGGGCTACCTCTGACCATCATTGGTATGTGTTTTGTACCCTTCACTGTGGATGGTTGAGAAAGTACAGTAAACAAGTGGAATTTGAAGGTCACTGTCCTCTGTTGTGTATGTGTGTGCATGTCATTCACATACAGAATTATCCAAATATGTTTATTATGGGAAATATGATCACCCTCCACCATGGGGTGGTTTATACTAAGAATAGTAGGCTATAGAATAAAAATTAAGAACATCAATATTTGTTAAAGAACTGTTCACACAGAAGTGAGAGGAAGCACATTTAAAAGTCGTAGGTGTGACCAGAATAACATGGAGACAAACTCAGAGGAGAAAGGGAAGAGTAAAGAGTGTAAAACCTACCAAAAAAGATTACCCTAAGATAAATACTAAGATGTTGCACTGATGGTAGCATTTCAGATATCCGAGTGTCTTAAGCTATTTCTGTGACATTTATGGAGGAGTTTGAATAATAAATGGCTGTAGAGAAAAGTTGTTGAACACTAGCCATAGGAAAGTGGAAATCCCTATATATATATATATATATATATATATATATATATATATATCCTTTGCAATTGTCTTATAAACATTAACAGAAAACTAAACAAGTGGAAAATATTTCATCTACCTAATTTTAAAAATTATCTCAGCCGGAAAAATGTAAAAAAATGGCTATCTATATAAAAGATAGTTCCTACCTGTTTTGCAATTTATGACATCATTTCATTATGACAACTGTGAGAGCAATAATGCAATGCTGTCGGAGCCATTTTCCAGATTTGGGACCTGGGTGACTGACTGTACAACCTATGGAAGACATTTCTCTTTTCTAGATCTTAGTTTATGAATCTAGTCAATTTTGACTAAACCTCTAGACTTTACATTTTTATTTTACTCACATGTCCACAAATAATTTCTATTCACACGCAGTGTAGGAAAAATAAACCACCTGTGTTTCCAACACTGTTGTCCCACGTAAAAGCTGTGTAACTTTGGACAATTGACATATGCTCTCAGTGTCTCAGTTTCCTTGTTAAGTAAGTCAAAGTAATAATAATAGTCACTCTGTAATGTAATGAGGACAAATAAGATATTATATACAAAAACTTTCACAGAGTGTCTGGTAAAAGGTGATTTCTTAGTAAATGCTATCTAATATTATAATTGCTTGTAATTCTAAAATGGCCTATGTTACATTTGTGTAAATGTATGTCTATATGAGTTTATATGTGATAGGCATATAGTGTATAAAGAGAGATAAATATATCTATAGTCCTTTTTTAGAGTGTAGGAGCATATATTTCTTTTAATATATTTAACAATTTTGAACTTTATAAAATCATTTCCACAAAATCCATATGCGTAGATATGAAACTTAAAACATAGAATTTCTAGCTCTCGAGGATTCCCACAAGAGGGGAAAAAGATTCTCTTCATGACTGGAAGAATAGAAGCACTTTGAGACAAACATGTGCTTCAGACTATAATCCACTTTCCTTTCCTACCATGGCACAGACAGCGTTATGAACCAGAAAATTGTTTGAGCAGCCACAGATAAGGAATTACAAATCTGGAGGTTCAAGAGTTGTATAAAGCAGATGTAAGGTTAATTTGCATGGTTTAGTTCCCTCCCAGATTTTTTTCAATATATTTCAATGGCTTAAAACTCTGAAAAACTGATAGGAAATAAAAAGGTTTCTATAGGCTCTCTGATTTCTTGCTGACTCAGCTGTCTGAAGGCAAAGCCAATTACTATGGCTTGCATTTTCTTGTGCAGAAACCAGAACATACTCATAGTTAAATAGAGTCATTAAATATTTAGGGGAGGGAGAAAAGTTTTATGAATTGAGATGATGACAACAAAAAACTATGTATGGGTATTTTCCTCTTAAACAACAAGAAAACACTTTTCTGAGAGTAACTTGAAAATCTCAAGCATGAAATATGATTTGATTTAATATCCATTTAATGATTTTTTTATATTTTATTTTTTTATTTTATTTTATTTTATTTTTAATTTTTTTAATTTTTATTTATTTATGATAGTCACAGAGAGAGAGAGAGAGAGGCAGAGACACAGGCAGAGGGAGAAGCAGGCTCCATGCACTGGGAGCCTGATGTGGGATTCGATCCCGGGTCTCCAGGATTGCGCCCTGGGCCAAAGGCAGGCACCAAACCACTGCGCCACCCAGGGATCCCCATTTAATGATTTTTTTAAATGTTGATTTTTTGGTTGGCATGTAAGAAGAAATATCCTCTGATATAAAGCTAAATTTTATCCTTGGCGTAATAAAAAAACCAATATGGTCTTCTGAACAAAGAACTAGCTGAACAATTGGGATTCTATTATTGGCCTCACCAGTGACTTACTTGCTCAGTGACCTCAGACATATCGCTTAAATGGCTTTGTGCCTCAAGGTTCCCAGCTGTAATATAGAGATTATAATGCCTGCACCTACTTCATGGGACTGTAGAACTATTTCAGTTGAGTTTGTTTAAAACCCCAAAGGTTTTTGAAACTATCAGAAATAACAGTTAAATTCAAACAAGGTTGTATTTCATTAATTTCTTTTTACTGTTTGATTTGGCTTTCTTGTAGTCTTATATAATCCTTTTTGTACTAAAATAAGTCACTAGGATGAAATTAATAGGTAAAGATTTTCGTGGGATATTAAGGAACAATTTTAACAGTGAAGGGAAATTAAGAATACACTTCTGAGATCCACTGATATAACTTCTACTCCTTGGCATATTTAACTCATGATTCAAAAGAGAATTGTAATATGATCATGTAACTTGGAACTTCTCACTAAATCTATAATTGGCAATTTTCTTTTTTTTAATATTTTATTTATTTATTCATGAGAGACACAGAGAGAGAGAGAGAGAGAGAGGCAGAGACACAGGCAGAGGGAGAAGCAGGCTCCCTGCAGGGAGCCCAAGGTGGGACTCGATCCCGGGACTCCAGGATCACGCCCTGGGCCAAAGGCAGGTCCTAAACCAATGAGCCACCCAGGGATCCCCTCAATCGAGATTTTCTCATACTGTCTCTATAAATGCACTGATAATGCATCTTCATTTCTCCAAATCCAGAAGACCTATTAAAGCCCTGTTCAAATGCCATGTCCTTCTAGATTCCTTCCCTCTTTGTAACACTATGTGTCATCCAATAAGGAGTTCTGAATAGTAGGAGGACTTGAGTAAGAGAGATAGCTCATTTTTTATATTCCTGACGTTTCATGATTTCTTACAATTATAAATACATTTGCATACAAATATATATGTATACATTTATTATTTATTCAAAATTATTCTTGAAAAGAACTTTGAAAAGTTCTTCTCGAACTCCAAACTAGAACTCACTACTCCAACCACAGAAATATCTTATTTGCTCTGTTCTCACAACACTTCTTAGAGTCTTAGACTTTTGCATTTTTACGAAAACTTAGAATCAAGGTACGGTCGACATTTCTCACCTGTAAGTGAAATAGTCTCAACTTAATAATCCTTCCTCCTGCCATATCCCTTAGTCTATTTGGTGTCATACTTTGGTTTTTATTCTTTGTTTTGTTTTTACATATTTAAGCTTTTTATCGTTGATTTAGCTTCTTTTGGTCTCCAATATCATGCTGAAGTGCTGTCTAGTGTTCCTATGTGCAAAAGTGTACAATGTGTCTTACAAAGAAAATACATGTGGTAAGCTGCATTCAGACAAGAGTTATAGTGCTATTTGCCATTAATTCAAAGTTAATCAATCAACAATATATATTAAAGAAAGTATTTTTAAAGAGAAACATAAAACAAAGTTATATATTGATCAGTTGATAAAGATGTTGTGATCAGTTCTCAGGAATATATCCCTGCATTATCCTTAGGAAAAGTGGTTCTGTATTTGCTATTTTGGCATGTGTGGTCACTTTATAGAATATAACTACCCACCAATAATAAGAAATGGCTGTGCCTATTTTGTTTGTGTACAAACACTGCCTTCAGCAATATTTTAAAATCTCCCTTCTAATTCCACAGTAGTGCCTGTCTTGTGCACATTTCCAATTTTATGGTCATTTCAATTATAAACAAAAATTTGGCCAACTTTAAAGCTTCAGTTTCATATTCGTTTTAATGCTTGCCTCCTTCTTTCCCACAAAACTAGCCAGATAGCTATCCCAAGAATGAAACTGAGGCATACATCTTTTACTTTTTGTTATCTTGATATTCTGAGCCGCCTTCCGTGCCAAAATGGAATAGGACATGTAGTTACTCATATGAATATTGCTGTAGTTTTCTTTTCTTCACCCTGCTGCTCTTGTTAAGACTAACTGGTCATTGATACTGTTTCTGTGCAGCATCCAGATGCTGGCTCTCTTTTCACATCCAATATTGCACTCTGCACTCTGCATGTGATTATATCATTGTACACCAAAACAAATAGCCACATGTCTTTCTTCCTCAAATCATGTCATTCTTTAGATCTGGTATATGTGATATTCTATTATTTCTTCTTTTAATAGCTACTGTAGTAATCATTAATGTTATTGTAGATTTTTGCTTTCCCCCTTTTTGGGAAAATGATAGTATTATTCTTTGCCACTCCACACATTATATGAAGTCATGTGCTTCTTAGAGTAGAAACCTCTAAGAAGTAGGACATAATTTGCAATGTCCCCTTTCACTACCACAGCAATCTACATCTCACTGCAGACAGTAGAATCGTCACCAAATTATATTCTTGATGGAGTATAATGTTGAGACAAACCTCCCAGTTGATAGTATCAAAAGTAAAGTGGTGCCTTAAAAAATAAAGTATGTGGCATTGGCTTATAAATTCTCCAGATTGTAAAAGACAACGTTAATCAGAAGTTAAAGACTGCATTGGTGAAATATTTGATAAAATTGTTTTTTGAAGTAATTTACAAGGAAGACTGGATAACTAAGAAATGTTTAGATCTAAAGATTGGCATTGGTAGTATGTTTCAGTTTGGGGTGATTTCTTTAAGAAACGTATTTTGAAAAAAAGAGGCAAACTGAAAAAAAGTGGCCAGTTTGCAAGTAGGAATAAAAAATAAAATAGAGATTTCAGAAACTCAGTGATTTCAAATGTTGAAAAAATTTACCGAATTAAGACCCCAATACAAAGAGATAACACTGAGAAAACATTTTGACTCAGAAAGGCAGATCAGTGTTCAGCCTTGGTAATTTTGGTCTAGCAACGACGATGTGATTTAGCTGAATGTGAAGTTCGTAAAAGATACACATGATTGGCTCCTCCAAGTCAATAAGAGCTGGCTCTAGCATCCCCCCTGTCTCTCATCTTCCAATAAGCTATCTTTGGCTTTCTCTCATAGTCATAGAAGGAGTTCCAGAAAATAGGCAGAAGTATTCAATAACACTTGAGGCCTAAATGCATAACTGATCCACTGTGATTTCCCTTATATTTTATTGCGCAGAGCGCATCACAAGGATGTGAAAAATCATGAATGTGGAAAATGATTCCAAATCATAAATGTGGAAAGTGATTCCAAACCATGATATGAGTTTCCATAAAGTCCTATTACAATGCATACACATTTGCTAAATCTAATAAATGTTACTTAAGGCTACTAATAGGAGAGAGAATTAAGAAAGAAATATTAAATGGTAATAGTTCTAGTTTTTATTTTTTGTGATATTTCAATTACAACAATATATATTCCATCTAAGCTGTGAAAGATGAAGAAATTTACAAAATTTCATTTTACCCATTAATCATCTGCCAACCATTAAACTTAGTCTTGTAAAAGTTGTTACATTTTTATTTTTAAAGACTGTTTTTAGATAGATTTGCTTTGGTAACAAATAGCCCCCAAACTTCAGTGGCATAAAACATTACTTTTAGTAATTTTAAGCACATTTACTTTTAATCAGGAGCTATATGTTTGTATGCTTTATATGCCTTTCCATTACGGACTGTGATTAAAGGAACAATCTCTGCTTGGGACATCTCTGTTGGCAAAAAGACAAAGCAAGATAGCTGGTAGAAACTTAGAGTTACCTTTTCTACTCAAGTGTGTTAAGTCATATCTGCTCCCGATTAAATTGACAGCTTGTTATTGAAAATAGTAACAGTGACAATAATAATACAATAAAAAATGAACTTATTTCCTTAAACTAAAATATTATGGTGAATTTATATCAGATAGTCATAATAAGTAAGTATTTTAGGGAAGAGTAAGAGTGATAAGCTTATAGCAGACAATGGCTCATAGAAATCCTGAAATATTTCTGGAAAACATAAGGGAGGGAATCAGTATTGGGGTAGGCCATTTTTTCCTCCTTAGAAATAGCTCTCAGATCTTTTCTTCTTTATCCTTGTCTCCAGTCTCTCGAAAGTCCTTCTTTTTGTACAGTAACCCTTGACGTATCTTAAAAGGACAACAGAAAGCAAGGACCCCGAGTTTACATCCACATAAACCTAAAACTCTTCATACATTTTTCAAACACCATGACACTATATAATCTCACATTACCTAAACTTCATCACTAGGAAATAAGGATTCCATTAATTTGCTATTCTAATTTGTGAAAGAAACTTATTCATTCCAACAGGTCTACAACTGAAGTTCCAAATTCAGCTGCAACCTTATGCATCTAAAGACTAAGGGGAGTTTTATTAGTTTCTTAGGGCCACTGTAACAAACTACTAAAAATTGGGTAGCTTAAAACAACAAAAATTTATTTTCTCCTAATTCAGAAGATTGGAAGTTCAAATTAAAGTGTTGACAAGATTGGTGGTGACCGGAGGTTCTCTCCTTGTTCCTGGTGGTTGCTGGCCATTCTTGAAATTACTTGACTTGTAGATATATCACTCCACTCTCTGCCTTTGTCTTTACATGGTGCTCTCCTTTTGGATTTGTTTATGAATCTCTTTCTTCTTATGAGAACACCAGTCATATTGGATTTAAGCTCCACCTTAATCCACTATGTTTTCATCTTAACTTGATTGTATCTACAAAGACACCACTTTCAAATAAAGTCACCTGCATGGGTTCTGAGTGGATATATATTTTGGGAGATTACTATTCAAGCCAGTATAGGAGGCTCAACCAAATCTATTCAGGATAAACTCAAAGACCCACATCAAGACCCATTTTAATCAAACTGCCAAAAGCCAAAACCAGAGAATCTTGTAGGTAACAAAAGAAAAATGACTTATCATATATAAGGGATCTTCACTAAAATTATAAGCAGATTTCTCACCAGAAATTTTGGAGGCCATAAGAAAGTGAGCTGATATATTCCAAGTTCTAAAAGAAGAAAAAGTATAAACCAAGAATAATATATCCAGCAAAATTGTACTTCAAAAATATCATAAATTAAGATTTTTGTCTTATAAAAATCTGAGGGAATTTGTTACCACTACACATGCTCTGCAAGAAATACTAGAGTCTTGAATGTCAAAAGGAAAATATAATAGATGGTAACTGAAAGATGTATGAAGAAACAAGGATTTCAGGAAATATAAATATATAAGCAATTACAAAAGCTATTATTACTGTAACAATAGTTGGTAACTTTACTTTCTGTTTTTTGTAGGAATAAGAAATGAAAACTTTTTAAAATACTATTATTAGTCTAAAAGTATCATTGGAAGTTTGGTTTGTAATTCCACATTTTGTTTTCTACATAATTTAAAAAAACTGGTGAATTAAAAAAATATCAACTTATGGTTTTGGATATACAGCATATAAAGATGTAATTTTGTGACATCAGCACCTGAAAGGAATAGGGATAGAGCTATAAAGGAGCAGAGCTTTCATATAGTATTGACAAATTCAAATTAGCATATTATTATAGTTTCAGGTATAATTTTAAATATAATCCTCATAGTATTCACAAAGAAAATAGCTTTAGAATACACACAAGAGGGGGTTAGACAGGACTTTAAATGTTTCACTAAAAGAATCAACTAAACATGAAAGAATATGGTAATGCAAGAAATTAGGGACAAAAAAGCTATAAGACATATTTGATGTAAATCAAATAGCAAAATGACAGAAGTCTTTATCAGTAATTACATTAAATATAAATTGATTAAATTCTCCAATCCAAACATAGAGAATGGCTGAATGGGTTAAAACATGGTTAAACTATCTGCTGTCTATAAGAGACTCACTTTAGATCCAAGACACGAACGTGTGGAAAGTGAAAAGATGGAAAAAACCCTTGCAAATAGTAACCAAAAGAGGAGAGGGTGGCTATAGTAACACTAGAAAAAATAAACTTTAAATGAAAAAAAGGTAATAAAAGTTAAGGGACATTATATATTAATGTTCATACGGCATGATACAAAATTATAAACATTTATATACCTAATAACAATCAAAATATATAAAGCAAGGTTGTCTTCCCTTGGTAATCTAATCTTTCTTCTTGGAAGAAGCCTTAAAGAAATAGTTTTGCAATAATAGTTTGATGCTTTAATACTTCACTCTCAATAATGATTAGAAAAATCAGAAGAGATTTCTCTGGAGAGGGAAGAAGGAAATAGAGGACTTGAACCACACAACTAAACCAGTTACATCTAACAAACATATATATAGAGTTCTCTACCCAACAACAATCATTCTTTTCAACTGTACATGGGATATTTTCCAGGAAATTGGAACCCTTGTGCACTGTTGATCAGAATGCAAATTTGCACAGCCATTGTAGATAAACAGGGAGGTGTGTATGTGTGTGTGTTTTAAGATTTTATTTATTTATTCATGACAGACACACAGAGAGAGAGAGTGAGAGAGAGAGAGGCAGAGACACAGGCAGAGGGAGACGCAGGCTCCTTGCAGGAAGCCCGATGCAGGACTTGATCCCAGGACTCCGAGATCTTGCCCTGGACCGAAGGCAGGTACTAAACCACTGAGACACCCAGGGATCCCCTCAAGATGGTCAATTTTAATATATCATGTATATTTTACCACAATTTTAAACTGGAAAAAATGATTATTTACCGTTAAAGCAAAAATAATAACAATGTGGTGTGGAGTTTATAACATATGGGGAAATAAATGTGTGACAACAATAACAAATGGCCATGAGGATAGAAATGGAAGTATACTATTATAAGGTTCTCACACTTTACATGAAATGGTTTAATATTACTTGAAGTGTTGAAACGTTAAACATATATACCATCAACCTGCAATCACTAAAATAAGTATTTATAGTTAATTGGTGAACAAAAGTGATATGTGAATTCATAAAAATATCCAATTAGTATAAATTAAAGAGAAGAAAAAGGCAACAAAGAACACATGGAAAAATGGAAACAAAAATAGTAAGATTTAAACCTTGAATGGTTAAACATAACACTACTGTGTTATCTGAGACATATACCTGAGAGGAAAAAAAAAGCAATACCTATACAAAGATTTATATGCAAATTGTTTGTAGTTTTATTCATAATATTCATAATATTATTATTCATAATATCTTAAAACTGAGGGGCACTTGGGTAGCTCAGCGGTTGAGCATCTGTCTTTGGGTGAGGTCATGATCCTGGGTTCTTGGGATCAAGTCCCACATCAGGGTCCCCCCAGGGAATCTGCTTCTCCCTCTGCTCATGTCTCTGCCTCTCTCTCTCTGTGTGTGTCTCTCATGAATAAATAAAATCTTAAAAAAAATAAGACACACACAAAAAAGCATATACTATAGGATCTAACTAAAGAAAATTTTAGAAAATTCAAACCAATAAAAGATGTCAGAAATAAAATCAGTTATTGCCTAGGAAAGATTGGAGGTAGCTTGGTTGGGAACTGTGATTACCAAGGGAAGACACAAATTTTTGTAGGTTATGGAGATGGGTTCAATATCCTGATTGTATTAATTGTTTCACAGGTTTATATATTGTCACAACTTACCAAATTCTAACTATAAATTAGACTTTATTGTAGTTAATTACATCTCAAAAAATAAAACTAGCATAAAGGCTGAAACAGAGACATTAGCAATCCCATTTTAAACAACAAATATAAAGATTAAAAAATTACCTTTTATTATAAGACATAGTTTACATATGTTTTCTCTAACTAGAATTCCTATATGCAACATTCCAGAGAAGCTGTGTTAAAAGACACTGTGTTAAGAAGTAATGTCTAAAAATTTGTCAGTCTATACCATCTGTACCCATTGTATAAACATCTTTCTGTTAGATAACTTGAAGATTTATTATGGAAGCAGCAAATATAGTGCATGTTCACCAAAAATGTATCACATACTGTAGGAGAAGACACAGGCCATTGTATATCAACTAATTGGTCATGGAAAAACTATATATATTAAAAACAAAAAACTTCAACACATTAAGTCAATCATACTTTTGGAACAAGACACATTATTGGTTTCATTTTAAAATTTAGGAGATCCGTGGGTGTAAAATTCATACAATAGTGTTTCTTGTGATTCCTTTTAAAAATGCAAATATCTCCTAGGCCTGCAAATTTCCTGAAATTCAACACCTTCTGCTCTGTTGAAATACACAGATATGTTCATCTTTAATTAATAGCTCACTACAGACTGAAATTTAGTACCCTTCAATTATTATGGTTTGATTTAGAGAAACAATACTTAATTTTTTTTTTTATAGTCAAACTTATGGGCACCTGGGTGGCTCAGTCAGTTAAGCGACCTACTTTTGATCTCAGTTTAGGTTTTGATCTCAGGGTTGTGAGTTCCAGCCCTGTGTTGGGCTCCATGCTGGGTGTGGAGCCTACTTAAAAAGAAATAAAATAAAACAAAAATCAATCAATCAATAAACAGTCAAATGTATTATATTAGTGGTATATGTTATTAAAACTACCTCTCAGAATGCATGGGTTGGAAAGATAATGAAAATGTTTCCCAGTTTGGGAATTACCTCCTTGTCATACGTCAAAAAGTTATTAGAATTAATTATTAATATTAATATTAATCAATTAATATTTACTTCCATCACTTTGTTCATATCTGCATAAGTCCCTATATTGCAGATACCTTATGTAGTCTTAATCTATATCTATACCTGTATGTAACCAAGTGTGCTGGAAATCTGAGACAAAAGAATAGCTTAAAATGGATGAGCATATTTTAGTCTATATGAAATTTACTATCAATTGAGACGATAGGTCTTAATTGATTTTAGTTATGTGTGTATGGGGGAGAGTGTAGGTAAAGGAAACATTAATTGTATCTTTGCCTCAAATTCTGACTCAATAGAAACTTGAATTTTTCATTTTAAATGTTATTTGTTTAACTATGTTAAGTTTATTTTTACCTGAGAAACTTAGGAATCACAGAGACACAAAGATAGTAGTGATCCCATTCTAAATAGTGTGGATATAAAATCTTTTCCTTATGGTGCTAGTTTGTACAGCTCATTTCCATGCCCTGTTACTCACTAATGCTATTATAGTTAAATTGGAATCTTTCTAGTGACAATCACACTACATGAAATGTTTCCTTGTAATTATATTAGAAGAAGATATGTTGTGAAAACTGTTAGCTTGACTAGTTAAAACTTGTAAAATGTATGTTATTCTTGCACTTAGCTACATATTTTTGGAAGAAAAAAAAGTATATACAGTGTTCCTTGGCACCTGTGCGTATGTGTGCTCTCTCTAAAACAAACAAACAAACAAATAAATAAATAAATTATTTTTAAAAAAGAATCTCTGATTTGTAGCCAATTCCAGCAAAAATGTGGGTAACCTGGGGACCCACTACTTGTGATTGGTGTTTGAGGTGGGACAGTCTGAAGCTTTAATCATTGGGGTCTGCATACTGATCCTGGGTAGTTAGTAACGGAATTAAAATAAATTGTAGGACATGTAATTGGTATCTGCAGAAAATTGGAGAATTTCTTGGTGTAGAAAATCTACATATTTGGTGTCTAAAGTGTTGCCAAGAGAGAAACAATTTTCTTTTAAAGTCAAAATATACTCCCATAAACCTGGAATTCCCCAGAAAATACATTGTCTCCATAAGGATGAAATAGGAATTATGCCTCCCCTGCCACACTATGGAAATGAAAAATGTCTGGATTCTTTATCATTGAGTGAGGGCAGAAAATAATTCTAAAATAAGCAGAACGCACTGTATTTATAACCAAGTGCCATTTTACATATATGCAAGTTTGTTTTGGACATAGATATTATTCTTTTTTCATGATGCCATAATGAGGTCATACATTATGGTTGCATATTTGTTTAAAAAGGTTGTAAGCTTCCAGAAGGTGGGGATAGTAGCGTTGAATTTCTCTCATTATCTTCCTGCTGCTGGGTCCAGAGCAAATGTGCAATAAATGACTTGGGTGAAGAACATGGATTATTTGTGCCAGAAGGAGCAGTAGTGTTTGGGGGAAAGGTCATGGCCGAATGCCCTTATGGATTTTGCTTATCTTGGGCAAGGGATGTTAGAATAATTGTAAAATATGGAGAAATTCCTTTTCACTCTGGAAATTTGGGTTATTTTGTGTGCAGAGACCGATATCCTGATGGCTGAGTTATAACTAGAAGAAAAACACTGAATGTGGTTGGGGACAGCCATTTCTCTTTCTTTTATGGGAAGAAATTATGGTTATTACCTGAGATTTCATAGCCATGAATAGAGTACTGATAGAAAGATTCTGAAGTATCTCAGATTTTTCTAGGTATTGTTCTAATCCAAAGAATCAAGGGTTCATAGGTAGTATGAATTAGGAAGCATACAGTTATAATGTTAAGGATTAAACAAACACAAAGACAATGACTCTGAATCCAGACTGCCTAGATTCATATACCAACTCAGCATTTTTTAAAGACTTTATTTATTTATTTATTTAATTATTTGACAGAGAGAGAGAGAGAGAGAGAGAGCACAAGCAGGAGGAGTGGTAGGCAGAGGCAGAAGGAGAGAGAGAGGGAGAAGCAGACTCCCTGCTGGACAAGGAGACTAATGCAGGGTTCCATCCCAACCCTGAGATCATGACCTGGGCTGAAGGCAGACGCTTAACCAACTGAGCCACTCAGGCACCCCTAGCCACTCAGTTGCCCCCCAACTCAGCTTTAACTAGCTGTATAACTTGGAGATACTATTTCTTTGTCTGTACAATGGGGACACCCACAAATTTCACCTCATACAATCATTGACAATATAAGTGAGTTAATTTAGATAAAGTGTGTTTAGGTCATATCTTGACACAATATTACCATATTAATATTATCTCTCTGCTTTCTTACCTGGACACCAGTAAGCTGAGGGGAAGGGAATATACTATTCAACTCTACCTGTTCCACAGCTCTAAAGGCTGCAACATAATAATAACAATAAAAATGATAATAAAATTTATTAACATCTTGTATATCAGTCGCTGTAATTTTATATTTATTTCTTTCCCTTATTACAATGAGGATAGTAACATCAATATGTCCATCTTACAAAGAAACTTATCATTAAAGAAACTTATTACCTTGCTTAAAAACAAACAAATAATAAGCAATGATGTTAAATTCCGGCTTAGTCTAACTTCTGAGTACTCTTTTAAAACCAGTTATGCCATCTTAAAAGGAGAAGAATTTGATAAAACATGCATTGGATAGATGAAAGAACAAATGAATTTCAAAAAAAAACCACATCATCTCTTTTCACAATAAATTTACTTTATGGATATGTTTAGTAATGATAATGACTTCACATTCATTTCAGCACTGGTAAATGTGTTTTTTTTCAGTATCTTTTAAAGGTACTACAGCAAAGTGGTCTCCATAAGGCAAAATAAAATGTGGTGCCCTGGTATCTGTTTCTTTAATTGAGCTTTTAAAATATATATCATTTGAATGAAATTATAATGATTTCATTAACCTATTTTGCCCTTTCTCAAATATACTGACTATAAATGTGATAGGAAATTACAACTGCCCATTGCTGGAAGAAAGCAATCAAGCTAGATTGACCAATATGATTATTACATGCCTGTCTGACAACTTTTTCCCCCTAGATACTGAAGCTGAAGTTGGCAGACCATATAAATATCTATTTGTCTATTTATGAAAAAATTAAATCAGGAAAACTCAGGATCAAAATTTTAATTAATCAGTTTTACAGAAGGAAATCTCAAATTTTTAGTTCTTAGGGATTTCCATTTTAATAGTAATTATAAAACATTCTGGCTTAGTTTGTTATACAGAGGTGATGGATATACATTCAGTGATTTTCAACGGGAAGCTTAAAATGCATTCCCAAATACCAAAATGTTTTACTGTGAAATAATTTTAAAATTTAGGAGAAAAAGAGACTATTAAGCTCTTAAAGGTGTTTAGGTTCATTTGCTAGATACCATATAAGCCAGATGCTATATGAGATATAAGGACTTGCGGATTTAGTAATTTTCTCATCTTTCAAATGTGAAGAAGTGTTGTTAGATATGCCGACATATAGATACCCAGAGGAAAAAAAGAAACAAAAAGCGATGTGGTACTGGAGAGGAGGAAAATAAAATAGCAATCAAATAAAGAACAAAGATGCACTGCATTGTATAGGGGAATGCAACAAAATATTTTCTCTTTCTCCTTCCACCCCTTCTCACCTCACTCTCTCTCTCTCTCTCTCTCTCTCTCTCTCTCTTTCTCTATCTCTGTTTCTGTCTCTGTCATCTCTCTCTCTCTCTCTCTCTCTCTCTCTCACACACACACACACACACACACACATTCACACTTACACTCTGGATTGTGACCTGTAGTTTAAAAAAAAAAAAAAAAGAAATCTAAAGTGTTTGGCTGCTGGCACAGAAGCCCCATTTATAGGTGTAGTCTTTTAGGAATAGAGATTACAGAGAATCATACATCAGAAAATGAAAAATTTTCTTTCCAAAAAATCATTGATCATTTTATTATATATATATAACTATTTAATTCACCCTACAGGCCATTTTTTCAAATAATTGCTACTTTTGCCCTTGCTTTCCAACATTATTCACTCATTTTACCCATTTGAGAAAAATCCTCCCCTTAATGAAATATATCTCAAAACAGCTAGCATAAAAGACAAAAGAGTAGTTAGAATATTGAGATTGGCTTATTTTTGTGGGTTGAAAGGATTTTCAACCCACAAAAAAGGGCTTGTTTTCAAATAGGTAGTCTCTACATACATACCTGTGAACAGGATCTAAATACCTCCTATTTAAATAATTTATTATTTGGTTAATGACTGAAAAAGAAATTACTTGTCTTCGTCCAGTAAAAAGTTATGCTCTGAATTAGTATGATGTCTTCTTGTTCAAACCACACATAAATACACAGAGACCTTGATTTTTGCTGAAGATGTGTCCTGAGATTTGATGTATAAACCCATAGTTTGCCCCCCTTTTGGTCTTTCCTGGCACTTGGAGTCCCCATCATATTTTAATATGCTTTATATTCCAATTAGCAGTCCGCTTAAAAATCAGGTTGAAAATTTCTTGTTTATGGGAAGGGACTTTTGTTTTCTCTGTAACACCATTAAGAATTAGAACTGCTGTTTGAAATAGCAGGAATAGACAAAAAAATCCATTGATATAATATTGGACGACGTCTTTCCATAGAATGCTTATTACAAATGATAAACAGGCCTTACCAGGAAGTCCAGGTCATTTAACTTTCTCAAATTATAATTATAATTACCTGTATTTTGAGTGACAGGACCAGGTATCTAGAACCTCAGAGAAGATGCTGTTTTCTCTCTCTCTCTTTTTTTTTCCCCATACCAACAAATTTAAGGGCAGTTTTGAAATAAGACATGTTAATTCTGGAAACGACAATATCACTCTCCAATTTTCTTACAATGCTGGTGCTTTCCTTCCCAGTGTCCAGTAAATTTCCTCAGATCCCTACACTGGGAATAATTAGAATACATATCTCTGTAATCCACATTCCAAGAAGCAAACTCAGAGCAAATCACAATTTTTCTTTTTGCAGAGTAACTTAGTTTATGTTTGTGAGGGGGAAAAAACAATAAGCATAAACTTACCTGTATCAACACATGATTGATTAATAACCTCAAACCCTTTCTGTTTATTTGTATTGGAAAATTGGGTACACGCTAACCATAATAATTTTTTTCTTGGTGAAATTCCAAACACTACTTTGAGTTATAAATAATTTTATGCAAGCAGATGTAGAACTTTTTTTCTTTCTTTCTTTAGTTAACTCTGAGTCTGGGGAGTTCTGCTCAGGAGTGAATTAGCAATTTTGCTTCCATCAGAACCACTTCTCTGCAGAGGTTTATTCTCCAAATAAACCTTTTTTTCCACTTAAAGTCTCCCTAGCAGCCACAAACCCTGTGGCTTCCAAATTTTGCACCTTCTAAGATTTTTCCACCAGCCTTCCTTTCCACTCTCATCTTCATCCCACACCTTTCTTTCATGAAATACCTTCCACTTAATTCACCAGACAATTGTAGAAAATTTTGCTGACCCGGAGTCACTGAAAGCCCAGAAACCAATATGTGGAACACAGGAACCTATATATATGCCTAGGACTTCAGAGTAAGGAGCTTAGGTGGTTCATCAATGAGGAATAGTTATATAAGAATACATATTAAATATACAGAGACAAAGATAAAAATAGAGGGCAGCCTGGGTGGCTCAGCGGTTTAGTGCCTCCTTCAGCCCAGGGTGTGATCCTGGAGACCCGGGAGGGAGTCGATGTCAGGCTCCCTGCCTGGAGCCTGCTTCTCCCTCTGCCTGTGTCTCTGCCTCTCTCTCTCTGTGTGTGTGTCTCATAAATACATAAATAAAATATTTAAAAGAGAGAGAGAGAGAATAGAGATATACTATAGAGATTTATGTACTATATATAAAGAAAAAGATATATGTGCCAGTAGGAATTTGTTTGAAAAGTGTAAATGGAAGAAAAAAAAAAGAAAAGAAAAGTGTAAATGGGCAAACTCTCCCTTAGTTTTTAAATTTTGTTTTGTTGTTGTTTAAAACAGTTTTAATTGTGCCCATTGTTCACAAGAGCGTGAAGAAATTGACACTCATGTTTAACAGCTGGTTTGAAAAAAAGTTCAAATTTTTCTGTAGTGTGATTTAGGAATATAAATACCAATGTATATTAGAAATCAGAAAACTGTGCAAAATATCATATGTAACAATTAGACTTCTAGGGACTCCTCACAAGAAGAATTTACAGATATGTTCACGTTCACCTCAAGTATGCTTAATACAACATTTTTATAGTAGTGAAATGTTGACAGTGATGTAAATACCCAACACAGAGAAATTATTAAATTAATAGTACACATGTACACATATACACACATGTACTGGAAAAATATATAGCTATTAAAATGGCATTATAGAAGACTACTAAATGATTAAGAAACTGTTCATGATCTATAAGATGACAAAGGGTCCTTAAATTATATATATATATAACAAGATATACACATGTGTGCATATGCATATATGTATATATACAAAATTAAACCTGGAATGAAGCCCACAAAAATGTTAATAATTTATCCCTGAGGTATGATAGTTTTGTTTTGTTTTGTTTTTGGTGAGAATATTTAAATTCTAATGTCTTAGCAATTTTCAATTATGTAACAGTGTTGTTGTCTATAGTTACCATGTTTCACATTAGATCCTCAGACTTCTTTTATCTTGTAGCTGAAAGTTTGTACCCTTTAACTAAGTTCTCCCTCTTTTCCCTCTTACCAGAGATGGATCCATCTCTGGCAACTGCTTTTCTACTATCTGTTTCTATGAGTTTTGTGTTTCTGTGTTTTGGATTTTTTGTTTGTTTTTCTTTTTAGATTTCACACATACATAATATCATGCAGTATTTGTTTTTTTCTGTCTGGCTTATTTCAGTTAGCATAAGCCCTCAAGATCCATATTGTCTTCAATGCCAGAATTTCCTTCTTTCCCATGGCAGAATAATATTTCATCATGTGTTTATATATATATCACATCTTTTTTTAATCCATTTGTCCATTAAGTGACACATATTATTTCCATATCTTGCCTGTTGTAAATAATGCTATTTTCATTTCCTTTGGATATGTACCCCAAAGTAGGATTGCAGGATCATATGATAGTTCTATTTTTAACTTATTATGGAAAGTCCATACTGGTTTCCTTAGTGGCTATAGATAATTATATAGATAAATATATAAATTCTTTGTTGAGTGAATGAATGAATACAAAACTAATGGAATAATTTAATGAAAAGTAAATGTTCAGGGTTAATTATAGTTATATTGCCTGATCTGTGCATACCACCCTCTCCCTTTATTCACTCCTGAATACAAAATTCTTCTATCACTCCATGTCTCTCATAGTGTTTAACACAATGCCAGAATGGTGTAAGGTGGAAAATCGAAGCCTATTTATAAGGTGGGATTCCCTCTATGTTAAGAAGTTCTGTGTATATGATACCTATGTGTTTTACACCAACAAACATGTTAAAAAGTAACATCTATTATCATAAATTGAATTCACTGCAGTTTTTACCACTTTTCCCTTAATACTCTTCTAATTATTATTTTTTATTTTTATGTTATAATTTCTCTGGTCAGCCCTTCTAGTGAATGATTTTGTCTTCTAGCACAGTATTTTTCTACCTAGTGGTGGTAAAGAAAGTTTTATTTCCTGATTTATCTTCAAATGCAGACCAATAATTACATAAAATACAATAAGAATTTTTAGAAAGAAATGTTAAAAAAAGACATGCCAAATAAAAACCCAAGCTTTTATATTTCATTCTAAATATAGGAATCCACTTCCATAAATAAGGAGTCCATAGGCAAAAGTGATGATAAGGGAGATTAATAACTATTTTTTCATGGAAATCTTGATAGATCTCTTTGAAACTCAGTGTTTTCACCTGCAACATGGGAATTAAGATAACTAGACTGAAGGATTATTAAAAACATCAAACAACTCACGTAAAATATCATGTAAGCAGGTTATCATGTATGCATGTTTGTGTATGTGACATCATTACGATTATTTATTTTCATTACTTGAGCCGTCTGATTCTCAAGCACTTCATAGTGTGTTCCCTGGTCTCCTCCACTCCTGGTTCCCTCAGGCAGAACATTATATATATTTTAACCAGAAGTTTCTTTTCTTTCCAAAAAGACCACTTTATTTTGACTCTGTTCTACTACTTCCCTTAGATGTTTGAAAACTGTTTTTAATATCTTCATCCTCAAGCTCATCAATTTCTGTTTTATACAGAGAGATTTCCTTTGTTATTTCTAAGTAGGATACTTTCTTGGTTTTGCTTTTTTAAGTGGCTTTTTATACTCCTATGCTGTCATATACTGTACTTCACCATATCCTTTTCAAGATTTCCCTTTTTCTTCCTTCAAAAATTTATCTTCCGGAAAGCATTCCTATCTGCTCATGCTTTCACATGAGTTAGTGAAATGTGAAATTTGTTCCCCAAAGTAATGTTCCAGTTCACTTTGACACAGGAAAATACAACAATAAACTGTAATTGTTCTCCTGTAAACAGGTACGTAACCCTCCGTTAAGCTGCTCCTGTGTGTGCAATGGAACTTGAAGTAGCGTGAGTAACCTGCTTGTGAGGAGACCACATAGAACTAAGACACACACACAAAAATGATCCCTGGAAGCTCTTTGTTCAGCCTTGCTCTACTTTCTAATAGTGGATTTTGCCTTCATTTCATTTGCTTTTCTTCTCCACGTTTTGTTTTGCACCACAGTCCTCTCTAAAGAGTGCAAGCCAGTAGTTCTCCTTGAGTCAGTCTCTCTGCATGGTCACATTCCACAGTGCCACTTTTGCATCTGGTAGCACATTTATGGTTTTGCTACTTTGATCTGTTTAATTGTACTTCCTACTGTTCTCTAGAGAACTCTCTTCGTATCTGTCTACAACCTGTGCTCCTCCTGTAAAAAGCAATGTCAGCTGCATTAAATAAAATTCATTTTTGAGTGTATATTAGAGTCCCAGTTTCACTTGTGTATTTTACTTTCCTGGAAGTACCTGAGAATCTCCTTGTAAAAAAGTCTCCAGGCCATATATACAGACAGAAGCTATAAAAGCAGGCTTGTCTCATTTCTCTGGCACCTTGCACTATACACCCTTCACACACAATCCCCCACCACTGCGTATGGGCTGCTGATGGGGTTGCTGGGAAATGTCTTCACATATTTCATCAGTGTTCAGACAGATGGTCTTAAACAGAAACTGTTTGTGTTGTTGTTTTCCTAATCAAACATTTGCTTCATAGAAATAAAATTAATATTCTTCCCACTTTCCTCTTAAAGCATGGTATCTCTTCAAATTCCTCAACCCAATAGCTTTTCTCCTTGCTACCGTTGTGCCTATCATATGTTTTATGCTATGCTTAGAAAATTCTTGAAATCAAGGTCCAGTTTCATTGTCTACAACTTTTAGTCTTTCAATTTTCAAAAATTACCAAGGCGAGATTCTGTTTGCAATTACTATTTTTAAATAGTGTAGTAAATCATATGTAAGATGTGCTTAAATATGTAAAACATTTCTTTAGAGTACTTACTTCCTTGAACTTAGTTCTTGAGCTGATCATTTCCAATAAATAAGCAAGTGCTTATTATTTTGTTGCCACCTTGCATCAGCTCAGACTCCTTCTTTCCTATTTCTGAAGTTCCTTTATAAATATTGCTACCATCATTTAGGGAGCACAAGTATCACCATTGTTTTTCTTTAGTGCCAACTTAAACTGCAACTTTTTTTTTCCTTTTACTCTCCATACTCTATCTCTGCACAACCTCAGATGTCTGTAGGAAGTGTCTTTGTTCTTGTCTGTTTTTCTCTTCTCTCACCATCCTATCTTTACAGACCTGTTATTTCCATTTGGATTACTGCTTCCATGTCCTCACCCTGACTTTCTCAGTCTATGTACTCCTTTAAAGATTTCTGCAGCTATTTTACTCTTTAAAGCTGTTGGCTTGATTCCTTCCCTGGGGAATTTTCTTTATATCATTTTTAAAAATATGAGCCACCACTTTGTGACAGCTGGAAAGGTGAACAGGAATTCTCTATTCTTGATTATTCCTCTTATATTTTTAAAAATTTCTTCTTCTCATAGGGACATTCTCAGCCTCCAAATACCTCTGCCAAATTTCTCAGCTGTTGAGAGATTAATTTCAGCTATTACCATAGCAGGATCAGAAAAACTAACATCTTTCACATTGCATTATAGAACCTCTATTTTCCCTTGTGTGTGTGTATGTATATGTATATGTATATATGTGTGTGTGTATATATATATATATATATATATATATATATATATATATATATTTAAAAAAATCTATCAGCTCCTATCATTTTTCCAGGGATCTTTTTGGTAATACAACTATAAATGTGTGTATGTAAGTTAGCATCATTTGATCTCATATTGAAGATTGGCTTACACTTTGATTTTATTGCCAAGTATCTTGGAGTCAGAAAAACCTCAAACACTAGCCCCAGAGGGAAGGGTGGAAGTAAGCTCTGGTGGCAGTTTAATGAATGTTTACCCTTTTGAATCAAAGAGTAGTAATCCTTCCCCCCATTGATATTATCACTTACTATAGATAAGCATTTCCATTCTGTGTCTCTAATTTTCCTGCCCTCAGTCTTACCCACTGATTTATAGAATACATTATTTGCTACAATTATCATCCCATACAATGTTGCTTCTGACCAAGGCATTCACTTTACAACAAAAGAGTAAAGCAAAGGACTCATACCCAAGGGAATCACTCACCTTGTTGGGTGCCTCATTACCCAGAAGCAGTTGGTCCAGTTATATAGTGGAATGGCTTATAGAAAATACCTGGTAGAATTGAAGAAATGTTCTAAATTTTTTTTTATTTATGACCACAAATGTTTTTTTCTGTCTTAGAAAACAGATTGGAAACTCAATGGTTGAAAGTGAGAATGACTCCTTTCATTATAATCCCTCAGAACACCCTCAAAAATGATTTTGTCTCCCCTCCCTATAATTTACTGCTTTGATGGTTTACAGGTGTTCGTTTCCAAAGGCGGAATTGTTTTACAAGGGCACAGTGATGGTTTCAATGAACTCGAAATTAAAAACAAAACAAAGAAAAAAAACCTTACTCTTACTGAGTTTCTAATGCAACCAAATTAATAGGTAAAGGCCAACTGTTTGTAGTTACAATCTTAATAGTAAGGTGCAATATAATTTCTGCTACACAGTAGAAGCAGAGAGGATTATGTTTGTCCAACTCATGGGTTCTCAAGGCCACAGCAATCAAATATCAAACATAGCATGATATTTAAGGAGTCAAAGTTTGAATCACCTTACTAAGCAGAGTATCACAAACTTTTGAGGCACTGACTGAGTATAAATGGAACATAGCGTGGAAAGTGAAAGAAACAAGTTTTAAATAGCAACTAAATACCAGTTGTTAAACAAAGACTAGACAAATAATCATATTGTCTTCATTGTTCTGTATCTTATCAGTTGCCTTTTTTAAAGCTTTTCTTTTCTCAGCACGCCATGACTACATTGGTCAGTAGAACTTGCGATTCTTGATCTCAGGATTGTGAGTTCAAGCTCCATACTGGGTATGGAGTATACAATAAATAAATAAACAAGTAAATAATATGAATTTAAAAAGTGAAGACTTTCTTTTTTTCTGCACAATTTTTATAAAGGGTTGAGGGAATGACTTATTAATCAGTCTTTACAGGTTATAGAAGGGGGTTTGTGATTACACTAGAAAAGAAATAAAGACTATCTAATGCTATATATAGTATAACATATGATGAGGATTTCAGGAAAAGAGCAAACACATTGTCACTTGCACATCATCTTTGTCAGTCACATGATCTTGTTGCCATTGTTTGGGAGATAAGCTTGAATAGAAGGCTGTGTACTGGCACTGAGGAAAAGGATTGTTGGTACTCAGAACCATTCTCACCACCTTCCGTGCTCTCTCCTATAGCTTAGAAGCATGTCTAGAACACAAATTTCCCAGGGTGCTTTGTGGCAGGGCTTTGGTTTAGATTATAATAATATGAGTGACTGTTAGATCTGGAAGGCAGAAGTGAAACAGTTCTATTCTTCCTTTTGCAGCAGAAAGCAAAAGCATGGATATGGTGAATGTGAGAATTTTTAGTGTCTGCTGGCCATTAAGAATCATTCTCTTCAGTGTTACAGCCTGCCCTGCAGCAACCAACAGCAGTGACTTCCCGTACCTTTTGAGCAGGGTTGGAAATAGGAACTTCATAATTCCCCCAAAGCTATCAACAAACCTGAGATCTATTGGTGGTATGCCCTGACCTTTTACTTCTCAGTCCTTTCAACAGATTTGTAAGCACTTAATTTGCTGTGCTAAACTCTAAATTGCTTGCAATATTTAAAGAGGTTTATGTTATCCTAATAGAACCATCAATGACAAAAGGTTATACATAAAGTGAATGAGGATTTATAAAGATTTATAAAATAATACTACATGGACTTCTATGCTCATTTAAATAACACTATGCATGTAACAAAATAATTTCTAGTAAATAAAGGGCTCTTAATATCAGTAATCAAATAATATCAATAAATAAAAGGCAAACATCTACAGAGAAATTAGACAAAAGTTGTTAAGAACCAGTACTTAAGAATGCGGTCATTGCTATCCCCTGCTAATTTCTTCTCTGAAAATCCAACTCAACAAAAATAGGCCAAAAAGCAAACCAAAAAAAAAAAAAAAAAAAAAAAAAACCTCACAGAAAGAAACAACAACAAAACCAACAAAGGGGAATAGATAAAGCATCCATATAATGTTACTTTAAGAAAAGGGGTAATAAAAAAAAAAAAAGAAAAGGGGTAATAGGAAAACTTCCCAACAGAGAAAAAACATGGAAGAAAACCGAGACATTAAAGCAGATAAAATTTGAATCCAACACTCCCAACATTAACACAAAAATATTAAATATGTAATCACAACTTTTACAAAAAAAAAAAAAAAACACTAAGCACACAGGAAAGAATGGCCAGTAAAGAGGAAGATAAATAGGAAGAAAAGAAACAGAACAGTAGGATACATAGAAAAGTGAAATGAGAAAAATTAACAAAAGGAAACTAAATTCAAATAAGTAGTGAACAAGTAGTAAAGAAAAGACAGGAACCAAATATATAACATGTGCAAAACTGAATATGTGAAGGAGAAAATGAAATAAACAAATGTTCCGTTGAGTTTATTAGGAAAGATCCATTTGGCTTCTTGGTGAAAAAGAGTATGTCACTTATAAAGGAAAGGAAACAAGACAGATAAATTGAAAATGAAGGTCCAGGTAATCACTTTGGCTGCAATATTCATTGATAGAAGATCAACACTTGCAAAGAGACTCAAGGAAAGAAAATATGATACAAGGATCTTATATCCAGCAAAGTCATCTTCCAAGTATAAAGTATATAGACAAAACAGTTTTTACCGTAAAATAGCAGGATACATTTTTCATACAAGCCTTTCTGGAAGAAAGGCTATAGTTAGGTAAGAAGTGAATGGAAAGATCCTGGCAAAAGACTATTAGGGAGAATTTATTTATTTACTTATTTTTAGAGATTTTATTTATTTATTTATTCATGAGAGACACAGAGAGAGAGACAGAGGGAGAAGCAGGCTCCGTGCAGGGAGCCTGATAAGGAACTGCAGGATAGTGCCCTGGGCGGAAGGCAGGCGCTAAACCGCTGAGTCACCCAGGGATCCTCCAGTGGAATGAATTTAATATATTCAACTAAAAATTGAAACCATAAAAACCAAGGCAGGAATAGGAATAATAGGATAGAATATAAATATTGGATATTCTGATAATATCAAATGAATAAAGGAAAACAAAATAATTTGGATATTAAAATAATTCTCCTTATTACCTTATGCACAATAGCTTGCAGCCAAAGGACATCTTTTAAAATGACAAATTCGGGCAGCCCCGATGGCACAGCGGTTTAGTGCAGCCTGCAGCTCGGAGTGTGATCCTGGAGACCTGGAATCGAGTCCCACGTCTGGCTCCCTGCGTGGAGCCTGCTTCTTCCTCTGCCTGTGTCTGTGCCTCTCTCTCTCTCTCTGTGTCCCTATGAATAAATAAATTTAAAAAATAAAATGATAAATTCAGGGACAAAAGCATAGATTTCATACAAAGATAAACACAAAAGGAAGATAATATTAAGTGACGGAGCAGAGGAAGGTATGAGGGAGGAAGAGAATGCAAGATTTTTTTCTCATAATGAATACAAAGGGGAGCCTAAATATTTTATTCAAAAGTCTCATTATAAAAATAATCACTTAAAAACTTACTAAATATTAGAGTAGTCATAATATATATGTATAATGTAGCTATATATGTAGATTATATATGTATAATATATCAGAAGATATATATTTATACTCAAACATAAGCACAAATATATACAAAATCTGATATAGCACATCACTTTAGAGTCACGGGAAAGAAGGAGGGAAAGGAGGAGGAGGAAAAAAGGGGGAAGAAGGAGGAAAGGGAGAGGAGAAAAATGGGGAAGAAGAGGAGAAAGAAAACAGATTAATTCCATAAATATTTTTTTTTTTATAATTGAGCTTTAATGAATAGTAGGAAACAATTCAGCATTGCTTCCACTCTCCAAGGGTAGGTTTTCTTTGTTATAAATATTGTTAAATGTTTCCCCAGGCAAGTGAAATATTTTAATGTAGAACTATAGACAAAATATAAATGAATATTGGAGGATATGTATCAATGATGAGTTTGAGAACTTGAAAATCTTTTACCTTAATATTGTCTCTCCGAATTAATTATTTAATGAATATTTTATTATTATCATAAAGAAAAAGAACTGTGTTGGAAAGGGACAGGGAAGGCAATTAGCTGTATGTGATTATTTAAAAAAGAGCAAGTGGTAGGAACATGTGAAGGTATCTTTTTATTTTGATTATTTTCACATATCTGGTTACAGAAACTATCATCTTTTCAGTGCTTCAAAATGCACTAGAATATTAGTTACTGTATACAGGCAGGATTATTTTTTTACTTGTTTGTCTTGTTTTTACAGTTTGCTGCCTTATTCCTAGCACCTAACACCATACCTGATCTGATATATGGTAGATGCTCATTGATAGTTGTTGAATGAGAGATCATTTTTGGAGAAGTGTTCTTGTATTAATTCTTGTTCGCAAAGCTAATGGAAAAGAAACTATCAGGTTAAAAACTGTTTGCTCCTAATAATTATTTTCATCAAATGAAAACACTTCCAGTCATGAGATCAACACAAGAAAGCATTTCATAGAATAAAACATGCAGCCATAAATATATGGAAAAGTTATAGTCATTGTTTATACACATACTAAAAAAATAACTCTATATTGAGTAGTATGTAACCTAAAATTAGAGAAAATAGCTGACATTTTGCTCAACGAATTATTACTTGCAATAGCCCCAATTGGGGAAACATCTATATTTTCTCATATTCTTAGGGCTTTTGACGTGTGTTGCTAAGTTGCCTATTCACCTATTGATATGTCTACAAGCACCTTACCACATATATTCCCGGAACAACTGTAAATTATTGTGCATTAAAAAATCATTTTCAGTTATGACAGCCTAGTGAACGATATCTGGTTATCAGTTGATCACAATTAACATTGGACTACATAAATGCAATTATTGATTACTTGTATTTCCTCCTTTGAAAGTTTCTAGGCATAACAGCTTTTTTCAGTTTCTCTATTACTATTTTTTCAAATGACCATTTTATCTCTTTTTTGTTTAAGGATATCAGATTTTTATTTCACTATTTTTTGGAAAATTATATTCTCTCACATTTTTTTTGCCTAAGTCTTTTGTTTTGAAATTTTATGATTTTTGACATGCAGAAATCTTATATTTATTTAAGCTAATCTTTATATATGGATATATATACACATATATATTCACACCCTTCAAAAATAATTTGTGCATATTATAATTCTTCAAAATATATCTTTGAGTAATATCTTATTTTAAAATATATTTTGAGACACATACATTATCTACATTTTGCAGTAGGAATTTAATCTCTCCAGCATCATTATTGAAACAAATTGATCCTCTACCTACAGGTGTCAACAGCTGAATATTTGCTTCACTTGCATTTCTTCTGAGGCCTTCTTTGGTGTTCCATTGATTCATTTTTTTGAGAATGTATAGTGCATTGCTCTTACTCATTTTTATTTTTCTGATGTTAGAGATAAAAATATTCAATTGTCATTTGTTAAATAAATCATTACATTCAATGGTTCAAAAATGTTTCAAACTAATTGAGAAGCTGTACATTTAGAATTGTTACTTCCACCCAATCCTCACTCATCTTGAGACCACTACATTACTATGTTTTTGTTATTATATTACTTTTTCTTCACACAAATAAAGCAAACAGGAATATGTACTTATATTTCTTCCTCTTACAAAAAGTTGACAATCCATAGAGAGTGTTCTTCAGGTAACGTAGCATTATAGCCTGCAATTTTTCTGTATCTGTGTGTTTAAACCGCAGTTTATTTAACTTGTTTTTATTTGTGGAAGCTTTAATAGTTTCTAGTCTTCTGCTGTTACAAATGATGTAACAGAGAAACACTTTACAAATGGACTTTATTATTGTGCAGATGTATCTTTACTATAAAACATGCAAGGTAGTACTCATATGTCAAAATTTTCATTACTTAGTCTAACGTATTCATGGTTTTACGTCAGAAAATTTGGAGAGCTGGTATTGGGAGGGCAAGTCTTCTTTATCCTGAGAAAATCTGGCCTTAGCTGCGGCTAAGTTAGAGGAAAATAAAGCATGGAGAATTTACTACAGTTCTGAACTGCCTCTGCTTACAAATGATACATGGCACCTCTTATTATAATCTGTTGGCTGGAATCAAGAACATGCCCACCAACCCAACACTAAAGAAGTAGGTTGAGAAACATTTCAAAGTACATGGAAAATGCAAAATTACTTTCTGTACAATGGTTAAACCAAATAGAACCAAATAGTCCTTTGCTTATTTCTTCCCACACATTCTGCCAAACAGAAGCAAATCTCTATCCAGTAATTGTACCCAATGAGAATCTCATGTATTTTTCAAACTACTAGCATAAAACAGGCACACTCAAGAGGTAACTGGAAAAAGTCTAATGAGAGAGAGTTACACAAGGTGGTATTTATACAGGAGTTGGGATGATTAAGGGAAATGTAAAGAACGGTGAAGCGCCTGCCCTGAACATGAAGCAGCAGCAAGCAATCAATGCGTCTTTTACCCCTTAGACGTGAAGGGATAAAGAAGGGAACGGCTATCAGAACGCTCTTAGAAGTACAGTTGTGTAATGCATGACCAGAAGCTGTGGACAGTAGTAGAGAAATACACATGTTTAAAAACAAAACAATACAAAAACACCACCACCAACAATAAAAAACACACAAACCCTCAAACGAGCAGAGAGAAACACAGAGAAATAAGAAACCTGATATGTATCTCTCTTTCATCTTCCTCTAGCGTCCGATGTGTGCATTCCATGGGCTGATCACAACTAGCAGCAGAGGCAAGACAACCAGATTGATGAAGTCCATGGAGGTCAGCCTCTGCGACACAGCAGGATTGGGATGGGGGGAAGGTAAGTCTGGGATGAGCAAATAGGGAATATCCAGTTCATCACAAACCCTCAGGTAATGTCACATAGTTTCTTCATATGTTCAAATGTGGTTCCTTTGAGTCCGGAGCTCAATGGTCTAAAATGACAGGGCATCAGCTTTCATCTCTCCATAAATTCATGCAGAAAATGCATGGTAGATCAAAGGCAGGATTACTACATTCACTAACAGGCAAATATATCAAGCACTTGTCCACAGAAATTTTGGAATTCCTGCTGGGAAGACAGAGTGAAGCTGTTCTATCCTGGGGAGTTCTCCTTTGTCTCTAGCAAGAGTGCGAGGAGATACATAAAACAAGCAAATGTGATAATGTAGATTCTCTGTGTAATATAAGTGCCTGACATGAAGCTTTTTGTTGTTGATGGTGGTGTTGTATGAGCGGTTGACATTAGGTTTTTTTTATGGCCAGGAAATTTTTATTAAAAGACAGTCATCTTGAATAAATATATTATTAGTTCTGTGACCCAACTACTAGCAAAACAACCAGGCATGGAATTAGGCCACCCCCGCCATGAAGTTTCCTTTCGCAAAAAAGCCTTAGTTAACTGAGATACTTGACAGCTTGAGGGACCCTGCTTTTACATCCCCAACCCTAATTCCTGCTCTTATGCTTTAAATTAGCTGGTGAAAAGTGAACGCATGAAACTCTATAAACACTCCACACTTGAACCCTAATAAAGGCAGAACCCCAAGTTCAGGGTTGTCTGTCTCTCTGTCCGTCCCTTTCTCTCTCCATCTTCTATGTCTCTCACCCCCTTCTCTCTACCTTGCCTTTACTCTGTGCCTTTGGCATGCCATATTCCCTCCAGGACGTGTGAGTTATAAATCTTGTTCTTCGAAGTTCCTTGATGATTTCTTGCCGAAATGTGTCCTATAACCAAAATAAAAATCATATGAGCCAGTGCAGCCACAGTATTAGCAATCTTGAAGATTCACTACAAATCCAGAATAGGCAAAGGTATAGAAACATAAAATAAATGACTGATTGCTTATGGCTTGGAAGGTAGCTGGGATCATAAGGTGGTGAAAGCTAAAGGGTACTGGATTTTTTTTTAAGGTTTTACTATTTTAGAGTAGCTTAGGTTGCCAACAAGACTGAGAGGGAGGGAGAGATCCCATCTCTCCCCCTATATCCCACACACATTATCCCATTATCAACAATCAGCCTACTTTTTTTTTTTCTACCAAAACGGTAAGCTACTTTGACACATCATAATCACCTAAAGTCTATAGTTCACCTTAGGGTTCACTCTTGGTGTTATTCATCCTATGGGTTTGAATGAATATATAATGACATACATACATCATTATTATATCATACAGAGTATTTTCGCTGTTCTAAAAATCCTCTGTGCTCTACCTATTCATTTTTCCAACCACCCCGACCCCAGCTGACTACAGATACTTTTATTGTCTCCAGAGTTTTATCTTTTCCAGAATGTCACATATTTGGAATCATGTAGCCTTCTCTATTTGTTTCTATTTCTTACTAAAATGTTAATATATATGCTAATATACTAGTACTGAAAGTTCTTCATTGTCTTTTTGTGGCTTGATAGCTCATTTATTTTTAGTGCTAGATAAATATTTATTCATTCATTCATTCATCCATTCACTCATTCACTCTTCTACTCAAGGCCATGTTGGTTTTTTCCAACTTTTGGCAAATTAAACTGAAGCTGCTATAAACATACATGTGCCAGTTTTTGTGTGGGCACGATTTTCTATTTATTTGAGTAAATACCAAGGAGAATGTGGCTAGATTATATATTAAGAGTATGTTTAGTTTTGCGAGAAACTTTGAAATTGTCTTCCAAGTGCCTGTTCCACTTTTGATCCTCACCAATAGTGTGTGAAATTTCCTCTTGCTTCCTATCCTTACTAGGACCTGGTGTTGTCAGTGTTCTGGATTTTGGCCATTCTAGTAAGTGTGTGCAGGTATCTCCCTGTTATTTTCATTTTCACTTACCTGATAACATATATTGTGAAGCATTTTTTAATACGTGTATCTGCCATTTGTGTATTATCTTTGGTAAAGTATCAGTTAAGGTCTTTGGCTTATTTTTATTTATTATTATCATTATTTTTAAAGATTTATTTATTTTTATTTTACATAAAGAGAATGTGCAAGCAGGGGGAGGGACAAAGAAAGAGGGAGAGTGAGAATCCTTAAGCAGATTCCCCACTGTGCATGGAGCCAAATGGGAGGCTTGATTCCAGGACCCCAGATTATGACCCACGCCAAAATCAAGAGTCAGATGCTTAACCAACTGAGTCACCCAAGTGCCCCTAACCTATCTTTGGCTTATTTTAAAATCGAGCTGTTTGTTTTCCTATTATTGAGTTTTAAGACTTCTTGGCATATTTAAGGGGCCCCTGAATGCTCAGTCGATTAAGTGACCAATTCTTGGTTTGGCTCAAGTCATAATCACATAGGTAGTGAGGTAGAATGGGAGCCTGGCGTTCCTTCCCCACACTGAGCCCCACCTCAGGGTCTGAGCTCAGCAAGGAGTCTTCTTGAGGATTCTCTTCCTTTGCTCCTACCCCCACTCATGCTTCCCATGCATCTTCTTTCACTCTCTTTCTTTCTAAAATAAATAAATAAATCTTGTAAATAAAAAAGAGTTCTTTGTATATTTTGGATAATGGTTTTTTATCAGGTGCATTTTTTGGAAAAAAATATTACCCATTCTGTGGCTTATCTTCTAATTCTCTGGATATTGATTTTCATTGAGCAAAAGCTTTTAAATTTAATGAAATTCAGCTTATCTTTTTTTTTTTCATGGATCTTGCCTTTGGTGGTGTGGTAAAAAGACCTTATGATAGCCAAGGTAATCTAGGTTTTCTCATATACTCTCTTCATGGAGTTTTATACTGTTCTTTTTCACATGTAGGTGAGTTATTTTTTGTAAAGGGTACAAGATTTGTGTCTAGGCCCATGTTTTTGCAGATGATTGCCCAATTTTTCAGCATCATTTTTTGCAGAGACTATCTTTATTGTATTACCTTTTCTCCTTTGTCAAAGATCAGTTGACTGTATTTATGGAGATCTATTTCTGGGATCTCTGTTTTGGCCCATTACTCTATTTGTCTGTTCTTTTGTCAATGCCACACTGCCTTGATTACTATAGCTGAGTAGTAAGTCTTAAAACCAAGTAGCATCTGCCCTCCAACTCTGTTGTTCTCCCTCAATAGTGTGTTGGCTATTCTAGATATTTTGTCTCTCCATATAAATTTTAGAATTAATTTTTGATACATATAAAATAACCTGATGGGATTTTAATTGGTATTACATTGATAGCTCCCTCTATCCCCCCTTATATATATATATATATATATATATATATATATATATATATATACATTTTCATAATATTGAATCATCTTGTCCATAAAAATAGAATATATCTCCATTTATTTAGTTTTTGTTTGTTTTTTTGTTCATCTAAGTATTTCATTTTTTTACTTATTTATTTGTTTATTTATTCAGAGAAAGAGAGAGAGAGAGAGAGAGAGAGGCAGAGACACAGGTAGAGGGAGAATCAGGCTCCATGCAGGGAGCCTGATGTGGCACTCGATGTCGGGTCTCCAGGATCAGGCCCTGGGCCGAAGGTGGTGCTAAACCACTGAGCCACCTGGGCTGCCCTAAGTATTTCAATTTTGAGACTGTTAATGTAAATGTTATTGTGGGTCTTTTTTTTCCAATTTTTTATGTAAATTACAGTTAACCATTCAATATTAGTTTCAGGTTCAGAACCTAGTGATTCATCACTTACATACAATACCCCATGCTCATCAAAAGTGGTCTCCTTAATACCCATCCCCCATGTAATGCATCCCCTGCTCACCTGGGAAGAGTGATCATCAGTTCCTTCTATGTAGCTAAGTGTCTTTTTCCTGGTTTGCCTCTCTTTTACCCCCTGTTCATCTGTTCTGCTTCTTAAGTTCCATATATGAGTGCAATCATAAGGCATTTATCTTACTTGACTGACTTACTTTGCTTAGCATAATACTCCATAGCTCCATCCACGTTGTTGCAAATGGAAAGATTTCATTCTTTTTATGGCTGAGTAATATCCCATTTATTTATATATACACATTTGCTTATCTATTCATCAGTCGATGGCATTTGGGCTCTTTCCATAATTTGGCTATTGTTGATAGTGTTGCTATAAACACTGGGGTGAATGTATCCCTTCGAATTAGTATTTTTATATCCTTTGGGTTAATACACAGTAGTGCAATTCCTTGATCATAAGGTAGTTCTATTTTTAACTTTTTCAGGAAATTCTGTACTATTTTTCAGAGTGGCTATACCGGTTTTCATTTCCACCAACAGTGTGAGAGGTTTCCCCTTAAAATACAACATCCATTCATAATAAAAACCCTCAGCAAAGTAGGGATAGAGGGAATCTATATCAATATCACAAAGGTCATATGTGAAAAACCCGCAGCTAATATCATTGTCTGTGGGGAAAACAGAGCTTTTCCTCTATGGTTAAAAACAAGACAGTGTGGTCCACTCTCACCCATTGTTATTTAACATAGCAGTGGAAGTCCTACCCTCAACAGTCAGACAGCAAAAAGAAATAAAACACATCCAAATTGGCAAGGGAGAAATCAAACTTTCACTATTTACAGATGACATCATACTCTATACGGAAAACCTAAAAGACTCTACCAAAAAGTTGCTAGAACTGGCACGCAAGTTCGGTACAGTCACAGGGTAGAAAATCAATATACAGATATCTGTTGCATTTCTATACATCAATAGTGAAACAGCAGAAAGAGGAATTAAAGAATTGATTCATTTACAGTTGCACTCAAATCCATAAGATATTTGGAGTAAACTCAACGAAAGAGGTGAAAGTCCTGTATTCTGAAAACTATAATATACTGATGAAAGAAACTAAAGAGGATGCAAAGAAATGGAAAAACATTCCATGCTCATGGATCAAAAGAACATATATTGTTAACATATCTATACTACTGAAAGCAATCTACATATTTAATACAATTCCTATCAAAATACCACCAGGATTTTTCACAGTGCTAGAACACACAATCCTAAAATTTGTATGGAACTAGAAGAGACCTTGAATAGCGAAAGCAATCTTGAAAAAGAAAAACAAAGCTGCAGGCATCACAATTCTGGACTTCAAGCTGTATTACAGAGCTGTAGTGATTAAGACAGTGTGGTACTGGCACAAAAACAGACCAAAATCAGTGGAACAGAGTAGAGAACCCGGAAATGGATTCTGACAACTATATGGTCAGCTGATCAACAAAGCAGGAAAGAATACCCACTGGAAAAAAAGTCACTTTAACAAAAAATAGTGCTGGGAAAACTGGACAGCAACATGCAGAAGAATGAAACTGGACCACTTTCTTACGTTCAAATGGATTAAAGATCTAAATGTGAGATCTGAAACCATCAAAATCCAAGAGGAGAACACAGGCAGCAACCTTTTTGACACCAATTGTAGCAACTTCTTATTACATATGTCTCCTGAAGGGAAAGAAAAACAAAAATAGACTATTGGGATTCATCAATGTAAAAAGCTTTTGCACAGTGAAGGAAACAATCAACAAAACTAAAAGGCAACCTTGTAGAATAGGAGAAGATATTTGTTAATGACATATCTGATAAAGGGTTAGTATCCAAAATCTATAAAGAACTTATCAAACTCAACACCCAAAAAATGAATCATCCAGTTAAGAAATGAGGAGAAGACATGAATGGACATTTTTCCAAAGAAGACATAGAGATGGCTAACAGACTCAACATCAATGAAAACATGCTCAACATCAATCATCAGGGAATTACAAATCAAAAGTACAAAAGATCTCATTTCACACCTGTCAGAATGGCTAAAATTAACAACATAGGAGACAAGTGTTGGCTAGGCATTGTGTTTTTAATTTCAAATTCCACTTGTTCATTTCTGGCATGTAGGAAATCAGTTGACCTTTGTATATTAACCTGTCATTCTGTAGCCTCGCTATACTCATTTAATAGTTCCAGAAATATTTTTGTTGAATTTTCAGACTTCTACATAGATAGGTGTGGAGTGAAGAGAAATTAAGAAAAATGGAGTGCTTTGGCATGTTTCAAAATGGTTTCTCTTCCCCTTCCCTGCTGTAAGCCCCAGGGAATTTTTTTAATAGTATTTATTGTGGGAATCTGATGGAGCTCCTAGAAGTGAGTCTAACAGTATTGTGGGAGTTTCTTCTATGACTAGATCCCCTTGGAGTTTTTAATCCCCAGAGTTGCTTGCTCTGAGACTCCAGAAATTCAAGTTTTCAAGTACAAGTACAGTTCAAATTTTCATCTCAGGCCTGGTTCCTACAGGTGTTTCCGCTTGTGAGTGTCTGCTCCAGGTAAGCTATGACTCCCTCCTGTTATTCATTCACCTTTCTATATATCCAATCTTGGGATCAGTGATTTTTCCTGTGTCTTCCCCCTCTTAAAGATCTGAGAAGAGTTGATTTTTAAGTCTATTCAGCTTGTTTACTTGTTGTTAGGACAGAGAGTTGACTTCTCAGCTTCCTATGTGCAGAACTGGAAATCACAGTTCCAGTAATGAAAATGTTCTAAAATCGTGGAGATGGTTGTACATATCTCTGAATAGGAAAAGACCAATGAATTGTACATTTTAAATGGGTGAATAGTGTGGTATGTGAGATATGGCTCAACAAAGTTGTTAAAAAATATTTGGATTCTAAACAATATAAATGTTTTGTATGCCTGTGTCCCTGAGGTGTTATACCAGTCTTTCTAGAGAATATGTGCAAACGTTGTGATTTATGGTGAACACCTGTTCTCCTGGGTTTCTGGAGCCTCAGAAACTGGTCTTGTAGGCAATGGCTATATACCTACGTGGTGGACCACCAATAAAAGCCTTGGTGTTGTAGGCTCAGGTGACCTCACTGGTAGACAATACTTCAAACAGGTTTCCTCATCTTGTTGCTAGGGAAATTAACCATGTCCTCTACTGAGGGAGAACTTTCGGGAGCTTACATCTGGATTCCTTCAGACTTTGCCCCATGTACTATTTTCCTTTAATCATTTTGCTTTATAAAAAATCACTTTGCTTTTTGTCCATTTGCTGTAATAAGCCATAATTATGTGTACAAGAACTTCTGAGCCCTGTGGGTTCTAGCAAATCACTGAATCTGGTGATAGTCTTGGAAACCTCTGACATAGCTGCTTCGGGAAAGTCTTATGTAGAGATCAGCAGCCCTCTTCCTTATCTGGAACACGTAGGAGCAAAGATTGTAAAGATGTGAAAAGGGAGTGTGTAGAAAACTCATGCCTATCTTTAATCCTCACTTGAAAGTGACACAGAGATTGGGAATTATAGGGTTCCTCACTGCTGGACAGGGCATCTTGGCAACGTAAGGTAAAATATGAACTCTGGTGAGTGATGCTGCAGGCAGGCAGGTGCGCCGCTCCCTACACTTAGCCTCCCCCCGCCCCCTGCCCTCTCTCCCTTTGCTGCTGAGAGCGTTGGAGAATGTGCTGCAGCTGGTGCGTGGGCAGGTGCAGCCACCATCTGCTCTCGGAGTCCGCATGCGCACAAGCACCTCGCACCCAGGATCTGGCCCAGGCCCCACGGATCCCAGAACCTGCCGGGGACGTGGCTAACCCCGCCCCCTCGCGGTGGCGATTGGCTGAACCGTTCCTGAGGGCGAGGCGCGGTCAAGGCGGGCGAGGGTCTCCCCTGTGAAGTCGGGGCGAGACGTGTCCAAGGAGGTGAGACCGTGGGAGGGGTGTGGGCGGGGGTCGGGTCCTCCCTGCCCCAAGGGTCCTTGAGAAGCCAGTTGGTTTCTCCCGGCGCTTGTCTCCTCCCACCGCCTCCTCTCATTGGCCAGGCCCGGGAGGCGGGTGCGCTCCCATTGGCCGGGGGCTGTGTCTGTCCCTGCCAGGGTGGGGGCGGGGTCTCCGCCGCGCTGAGCTTGCCCTTGGGTCTGGCGCTGGGTAGAGCTGCTGCCGCCGCCGCCGCCGCCGCCGCCGCCGCCGCCGCCGGTGCCTCTGCTGCTGCTGCAGCTCGAGCATCCGGGAGCCGCCGCCGCCGGTGCCTCTGCTGCTGCTGCTGCTGCAGCTCGAGCATCCGGGAGCCGCCGCCGCCAGCGCTGCGTCCACCGCCGCCGCCTCCCCTGCCAGGACCCCGAGACACCCCGAGCGCGAGCGGCGGCTGCTGCTTGCCTGCGCCCCCTCTGCCCCCCCTCCCTTCCGTGACCTGCCCACCCCTGCAGCCCTCGCCTGCACCTTCTCCAACACCCCGGATTCCTGCACCACCTGCTCGGGCAGCCCCGGCGGGCTCTGGGACTTGCGGTGCGAGCCGAGGGGAAGGCGAGCTCCGACCCGGTGCCTGCCTGACGGGCTGTCGCGGCTGCACCACCACCAGCAGCAGCAGCAGCAGCAGGAGACACTCTTCCGCCCACCGCAACCCCATTCTGCGGGTGCGTCGCAGCTGCCGCTTCTGCTGCCTCCAGTCCGGGTCCGAGGGTTCGAGCACCGCAGCGGGGACCGAGGGTCCAGCCAGGAGGACGCCGGCGGCCCCTGCACTCTGGGGCCCCCGTCACCAGCATCTTCTCGCCCCCTCGTTCCTTCCCAGCCCCTTAGAGAAGGGACCGTGACCTGGAGACGCGGCGCCGTCCTCCGCTTCTACAGCGTCTGCGGGCTCCTCTACCAGGTCATCCCCGCCCCGCCGAGGGAGCATCAGCTTCACGCCCTTCCCCATCACGCCCACTGCACCCCGCATTTCCACTCTGCCCCTTCCAGTCCCCTAGTCCCCGGCGATGTGCACCCCCCCCCCTACTCCCCGGTGCGGCAGGGGCGGCGGCAGTTGGCTCCAGCCCTCGGGTCTCCGGCCCTGGCTCAGCCTTGCGCTCCCAGCAGGCAGCCCCGTGCGCGGCCCCTTCCGCCTCTTCACCCACCTGAGCTGCCTCCATCCCTCACTCAGTCCCCGCCAGCAGCACCCCCCACCCCTCCCGCCTTCCGGCGGGCACTTGGCGCCTTCTCTGAACATCACACCCTCCCACCCACCCCCACCGGCCACCTCCCACATCACGCTCCTGACCCGCCCTCTCCACCCTCCTCCTCGCTCTCACCTCCCCCTTTCCGGGTCGCCTTGCTCTTTTCTCTGCTTCCCACCATCACATCCGTGTGTCTTTGAAAAGTGAGTGAGAGCCTGGGAGCGAGCTACGGAGACGGCGAGAACAGCAGCAGCGGCAGCGCCATGTGCACTGCAGTGACATCCCCGGGGGCAGGTGTGTCGTGAGACGTGTCATGCACCTCCGAAAGGAGAGGAGACTGTCTGGGATGTAAAAGAGCGAGAGAAAGGAAGAAGGAAAAGAAAAAGAAAAAGGGGGTAAGGAGAGAGAGAATAAATCAAGAAATAAGGGAAAGGGGAAGGGAAAAGTTAAAAGACTCAAAGCTACTGTATCAACAAGCCTGTTTTTTAAAATTAATCAGCCTGTCTGGTTTTCTTTTCCTCTCTGTTCTTTTTTTTTGTTTTCCTTTTTTCTTTAAGCAAAGAAATCTACGCACCTAAGCAGTTACTTTACTGCGAAGGGATTTCCCCTCGGATTCCCGACCTCTCTATGGCTCTGCTCCTGCCGCTTCTTTCCGTCATTAATATTGTCCTTTCACGTGCAATGTACGAACCCCTGCGACCGCGGTGGGGGGAACCGCACAAAACGCTGTTATGATGCAAATCACTGGGTTTGGATGCAGAGCGGCTGGGGAACCGGGGTGCACTTTTCCTCAGATCCTCCCTCTTGCAGGAGGAGGAGGGGGCCCTGTGGAAGGGGAGGAGGACGCGGGTGATGAAGTGAATGGCCATGTGCGGAGTAGGAGGGCGTGGGGAGAGCGCACTTGGGGGGTGGTGAGGCGGAGGCGGCAGGCCAGGGCTGGGGGGGCCGGGCCGGGGGGAGGAAAGTTGTTGCTTTGAAGAGAGGAGTCATACAGGGATGCGGGAGTGAGATACAGGAAGGATGGATGGGAAATGATGGACTATAGGATTTTCAAAGCTAGGTGACTCTTGATTTCTTGCTAAATCTTTGCCCACCTCTAACCCCTCTGTCGTCATTTCTGTAGTTGTGGGAAGGATAAGTTGATCAAATGTATTTGTCCCTTGGTAAAATGAATCTGGAAGTAAGACACAAGTAGACCGCAGGCGTGCAAAACCCAATTGGCCTTTGGAGGATTTAAATGAGGTCAATGAACCGTCTTTCAGCAAGTCCTTGGAATGCATCCTGCCTCCTATCTTGCAGGATATGGACTGGGATGGATTTTATTTATGCATATTTATGATGTGAAGGAAAACAGAGTGGACAGAGTTTTTCTGAATTAACTAACTGACCTTGCGGAGGTATTTCTTACCATCTTTTTTGTGTTTTATGTTAAATGTAAATTCCAGATATGAAATGTGCCAGCATCCCCGAGAAAGCCGGCAGCCTTCTCCCTGCTTACGCTGCCTCCTCCCATTTCCCACCATTCGCACTCCCACCTTCTCACAAGTACCCCGGGAGGCTGACACATCACTTGGGTCTCTAATCCATGCTGAAACGTGTTCCTAGATGCCCTATTTCACCTCTCAGTAACTTGCATTTCTCAACTCTGCATGTGTGTGTGTGTGTGTGTGTGTGTGTGTGCGCGCGCGCGCGCGTGCTCTCTACGCAGGGTAGTGGGAGTGTGATGTGGGGAAATCAGTTAATTCGGTGATTGCGATGAAAACTCGACACCGCTGGATGTGTTTTCCCTGCCAATCTGTGCGTGCTGGCCCCGGCACGTCATTGCACACACTGCTGGGCTGGTGTGAGATTATTTATTATAGAGCATGTGGGCAAAGGACTGCACTTGGGGGTCGCCTCCTCTGCCTTCAACATTTCCCATGAATTGTCGATTCACTGCAGTGCAAAATAACTGTCTGCTGGTGTCTCATTCTCTCAGCCTGGAGGAGGATTTTCTCTCTCTCTACCCGGAGAGATTCCATCAGCTGCATTCTCTTTTATTAAAAACATGGGTCTCTTGTATTAAGTATGTAAGCCAATTATTTAAAAAGTGCTGCTTTTCACAGCAGATTAGAGGTGGTGGTGCAAGGGGTGTGGGCATGCCAGAGAAAATGCACCACTGCAACCCACAGCAGCACCAGCATCAGGTCCAAGTATATAAATAAATAAGCGTCCTCTACAGCAACCAGGGAGAAAGCACCAGCCCAACAGGGTCTGTGTACTTATGAGCATCTTAGATCAGGCCATGTTAAGACACCAAAGGACAGAAGAGGATTTAAAAGGAAAAAAAAAAAAAAAACTAGAGGGGGAGGGGGTGCAAAGCACCATTGGATTGTAGTCTCATGTTTATGGCTGCCTCACATTGATCAAACACTGCTCCACAGACACATCGCACTTTGTTGATATTGTCAGTTCCTGCTCAAACAAATTGCTCAGGCCTTCCTTGTTTTACTCTTGGCCAAAAACATTGCTTCAGGGTTGAGGTTGTTTCTCCCAGCATCCTACACTTTTATTAGGACTTGGTTAGGTTGTAAAATGAAAAGCTTTATTTCCTGGACACAGATTAAACACTTAGCAGGTCTTTCCTTTCCATGTGCAGAGAAAGAAGGGTGGCGGCGGAACTAGTGAGCAACTAACTGATTTTGGCTAGAGGGAGTCTGTTCTGCCTGCTGGTAGTTATGACTAGGCAAATGCTATAGGCAGCCTATAGCTTCTTATTTTTAGCTTTATCGGAACTATGGTGGTATCTGTGACTTAAGTAATACTGATCAATTAATTTAGCATTTCTATTATTATCCCCTTTCTTGCACTATGCCTTATTTTAGACAAGAAGACTCATTTGAACGTATCTTCTCTGTGTTTTATATTGTCACCAATATTTTACTCTTTCTGGGAAGCAAAATCAACCTTTTGGCTTGTTAATATGTAAAGTTAATGAGCCAGTGGTGAGAATCAAGTCAATGATAAAATAAGTTAAAAAAAATAGTACTATTCTAAAAATCTACCATTTTGTCTTCAGTGGATTCTTAGGAAATGAAAATGAATCATTAGAAGGAAATAAATATGTTTCTGACCAAAGCACAACTCGCAATGTATAGACTAGATAGACTAGACTAGATAACAAAAATTTGCTTCTGTGTTAGTTTATGGGGCATCCTTGTTTATTTTCCTCCATCACAGGTAGGGGAAAAATCTGGAATGAGGGTACAGAACAGTTTAGAGAAATGAATTTCTTTAGAAGGAGGCGTGCAAAAGCTTGCCACCTGGAACTAAAACCTCTCTTGGTTACAGAGCAGATCCAGTTCAATTGCTAACCCTGGCTGAAGCTGTGTCCCCTTTCCATGCCTGAGGGGGCACTGCAAAGATGGAGACTGTCTTGTTTAGCACAAGAAAACGGTCCTAGAAAGGGCAAAGAAGAAAGGACAAAATACAACCAGAAAATAGACATACATAGAGATTTTGTTGAGAACTTTGTTTCCTTTTTAGATTTAGTCTTACAGAAAAACACATCCAACACAAATACTGGGATTTTAGTGTTTGGTTTTGTCTTGTTTTATTTTCCATGAGATATTTTGATGAATGATCTGTTATTTTAGAAAGACTTTCAAATTGAAGGTCAATTGGACATGCATAGTACTTGCCTTAGTGAATACACTGAACATAAACTTCCCCTTACATTTTTAGAAAGTGTATTATAAAGTACAAACACACCTACATACACTTAATAAAATACTGATAACTTAATGCTTCTCAAAAGCCTCTCTCTCCCATTCATTTCCTTCTATTTGTAATAGCCTTAGTCTTGTTGAGCTCATTTCTTATGTTGAATGCAAGAACCCTATTCCTCCCTTTCTTGATTAACAACTGAAACTTTAAAGAGTAGAATCTGTACATAAGAGCCAAAGACTATGATTTAAATGGTCAAACCCCAAACACTTAGTAATTAGGAAAATCTCCCTGCAAATATGGGGAGTCTCTGGGCAGATTTTCTATCAAGATATGGAAACTTACTTCATTGTCTTCACCATTTCTACAACTATTAGAACTGTGGGAGCATAACATGACCAAAGTAAGCATTGATTGAGAGGCCTCTTTCTGCTTTCTCCCCTGAAAGATCAGATACTTGAGAACTATTTGCCCCACGTTGAAATAGTGAGATGCCATTTTTTTTTTAATGAAAAAAATTACTTGAATTACTTAAGGAGCAAATGGAAGTACAAAAATGCTGGAAGAAATGTGAGTCATGCATTTTAAAGTGACGTAAAATCAATATCAAATAATATTAATTTTCTTTTTAAAATGAGAAATCTATGGGGTATCAGATGGTTGAGACAAGTAAGGTTTATTTATTATGAAGGATTTGGGGTACATTCATAATATAAATAGACCTATCGTATTGATGTTTTATTTGATAACACTGATGTGCGTTCCACGAGATTTATTGAGAAGGCGTCCTCATTTTAATAGGCTCATTGAATAACCTTGGCAAAACCACCCAATGTGTAACAGCTGGCTTAGTAGGCTGAGGAAGTGGTGAGAAATCACAAACTGAGGAAGCCAAACTCAAAAGCTGAAGTTAGAGTTCTTTGTGGAATTGGCAGGTATTGGTTTTTTGGTCCTCCTAGAACAGCTCTAGTGCCCAATGACTACTAAACTTAAGCTTCCTGAGGGCAAGCCCTGAGCCTTTGTCATCTGTGCAATCTTCTTATTCTCAATTTAGTAGATACATAATAAATAGTGTTGGCATGAATAGGTATGTCCTAATGGACTTAAGTAGCTGCATCTCTTCATAATATGTCAGCACTTAAACTTTTTTAAGTTGTTGGACCCTGGCTCACGGGTGCCAACGTGTCCAGGTGACTCTGACCCCAGACAGGCAGATGCAATTAGCAAGAGGGTTTATTGAACGTTTGTGCAAATGGGCTCTCTGCCTCCCAGGAGGAAGAGAGCCCAATTAGCAATTACAGGCATCTTTTAAAGGTAAAAGAAAAAAAAAAAAAACCTCTTAAAGACAAAAGAACCTTGGCAGTAGCATAGCATTCAGGTTATCGATTTCTCAGGTCAACATGAACCTATTCAGGGACATTCCAATCAGGGAGTGGGGGGAAATGGTTTTCTTATCACAAACAGAATGCTTTTTGTTGCTAAAACTTCAGGAAGGCACCTGGATGGGCTGCCTCTGGATTAGGGCTGGTACTACTTAAAGGGGGGGGGGGGGGGTTTCTTCAGTATCTTTATAATTTGGGAGCTGTCAGGGATGGGATGTGATGTGAGGAAAAGGCAAGAGTTTGTTTTCTTTGCACTCAGTTATTTTCTCTTACCCTTTTTATGAGGGTTAAAAAGTATATTTTTGAATAAATTTTCTTAGGCTTTAACAATGATTAACGTTTCCCCTTAAAAACACACAAGCAAGATATACATTTCTGAATTTGTGATAGAGCTGAGCATCTATTCTGAATCTTCTTTTGTGCTTATGAAACTAAGTAATGAGACCCTTCCACTACACGAATAGACACAGGGCTGAAGTTGTAAAGGGATCTGCCTTAGAGAGGGCTGGCTACTAATTATTTACATTCTATTTTAGAGGTCTTTGAAGTAAATATTAAGACAGTCATTATTCAACATTTGATATAACTCTAAGTCAACAAATAGTTTTTACTTGAATCTTTAAATTATCTTTCAGCCACTTGAATGCTGAACAGGAAGCTCCAATTTAGCGATAAACAGTCATTCTGGGGGCTAGATGCAGAGGTCATTAGAGATTAGAAAATAAAAATATTTATTTTTAAATAAAATAAATATTTTATCCCATTGTTATTTTGTTTATTTTTAAATAAAATAAATATTTTATCCCACTGTTATTTTGTTTATTTTTAAATAAAATAAATATTTTATCCCACTGTTATTTTGTTTATTTTGTATTATTTTGTATTTTGCTTTGAGAAATAAAAAAATCTCAGAGCTAAGTATGATCAAGTAGTGCAAATCACTTCACATTAAGAAAGCAACAGTTCTTATTGGTCAAATTGATCCCCTAACAATTTTATGTTTTTGATGATGGCTTATTTACAGTAACGGCGCACTCATTGTTTATCTAAAGTCATCTTTGGGAATAGAGCAAGAAAGCACCTTTCCTGACAAGCATGTGCTGCCAACTGTTAAGTGTATAGCTGTTATATTGATTCAGTATGATTTATAAAAAACAATTAATTTGTTCTTATAGAGAAATATTTTTGGCTTCTTTGTTAAAAGTGTTTGCCTTTCAAAATGCAAGTGACTCCCTTAAGGTTTACTTAAACATCCAAACTCAAATTTATGGTGTGTAAAATACATTTTTACTCTCTTAATGAATTCATATTTGATGTTAGCTTGTCCTCTATCCCCTCTGGGGGAAAATGCCCATGACACCTACGTATCTTCCATTCATTCTCATACCTTATATGCCCCCTACTTTCCAATCTTAAGTAGTAGATTTAGGTTGAAATGAGAGATGGTTAGAATATTTGTGTTAAAAAGCAAACAAAAAATATACAATAAGCTTGTCTAATTGTCACTCCTTTGCTGCTCTCTATTTTCTCTTTTTTTTAATTTTTTATTTACTTATGATAGTCACAGAGAGAGAGAGAGAGAGAGAGAGAGAGAGAGAGGCAGAGACACAGGCAGAGGGAGAAGCAGGCTCCATGCACCGGGAGCCTGATGTGGGATTCGATCCCGGGTCTCCAGGATCGTGCCCTGGGCCAAAGGCAGGCGCCAAACCGCTGCGCCACCCAGGGATCCCTGCTCTCTATTTTCTATTTTGAAGTCTGAGTAACACAGTAACTCAGCTTCCTTTGCACTGTCCAGGAATATAATATCCCCCCAGTCCCGACCATACTCCTAACCTGAAAGACCTATTAAAAGTAATTAATGAGGAATGAAGAGTGGTTCAAGAAAGGGAGATTTGCTAAAGCCTATGTGCTGAATACGTACAGTTTGGGTGATTTTCCTTTTGACCTCCACAATGCATACCCCAATGTTTTAGCAAGGATAAAACTCCTATAATGTGCTTTTGCTTGTTTTTGTTATTGCTATTATTGCGTTTTGTGAGAGTTCAAACTCCTTACTTTCATAATGAAATGGCAAAAAGGAGAGGCAAGGAAGGTGAGTCAGCCAGCCAAACACACAGAAACACCTGGCAAAGCTGACTAAATTAGCATATGCTAGGGTGAGTATTTCCCTCTGTTGTTACATAATCCCTTTCTAATAGGAAATCTGTTCTCATACTTAACCCTTTCAGGAGGGTTGACATTCTCCCACTGTTATTTTGTTTATTTTGTATTATTTATTTTCTCATGAATTGTGTAAACCATCTATTGAGGGGCTTTTATGTCAAATTCTTCCCCCCCCCCCTTCAGTGTTTCTGTATACAAATGTTCCATTCTGTGCCCAACTTCAGGATTCAAGAATCAACTTTTCTATAGCTTTCACTGAGAGGATCTAATTAGCATTTTGGGCCCTCTTTACTCATGTGCAGCTTCCTTTAGAAAATGTATTAGTTCTATGAGGTTCCCCTAAGGATTCATAATACTCTAGCTTGTTACATGTACTGTGGTATTCAGTGTGCCTTAATTATGCACGTGGCCTCATTTCAAAGCCTTTTCAAGGATCATGTGGGATAGAACAGGAGTGTGGCTGTAAGTTCACCGTCATGTATTAATGTGTAGGTGGTATTCAGAGAAGGATGTTTCTGAAGGCAATTATATACCCATGACTCCAGTATAGCAAGCAGCTACATTCTACACTTACTAGTTACCCTGCCAAGGCAGAATGAAATTCACCATTGTGATACATAATACAGTATCTGTTATTTCTAAGTAGTTCTTTGGCCTGGGAATGAAATAAAATAATGAGTGAAAATGTGTATCCCTTATCTTGAATAGGGATTGTCCCTTTCACTCTCTCAAAACAAGAATCAAAAATTGTTCCTAAATCAATACTCTATTCCATAACTAGTCCGTTAACACATTTGCTGTGGTGGGATCTTCAAGTTACGCTGGTTATTATTTGAGGCTATAGATTTTTAGATAGTATTAATTGCCTTCAACTGCATGGGCTGCCAAATGTCAGTGCACTGTCAAATCTGAGACATGATTTTTTCGATTTTTGTTTTGGATGCAATTTGAACAACTGTGAAACTATATAGGGACATTGAACCCAACAGAGCAAGAGGAGAGAAAGAGAAAGAAAGACAAATGTTTTTTAAATAGGGACTTCATTTGTGGAGGGATGGTTATAAGAATTGGCTCATTTAGTACATGTCACCACTTATATGGAGGATATTTTCCTGCATTGCACGAGTTTGAAGGCATACTTATCTTAATTGTACCTTTTGACTTGCATTGGCCTATGTGTCATATCATCAGAAAACTTCAGTTTGACTTGTAAGTACACTTTTTTCTTTTATTTATGACTACTGCAATCAAAAGCATTTTGTATATACTAACTAACTTTGATATATACTAACAATTTTAACCAATTTTTGTTTTGAAGACGCGCAGAAATGGCACCTCGTAAGGGGAAGGAAAAGAAGGAAGAACAGGTCATCAGCCTTGGACCTCAAGTTGCTGAAGGAGAAAATGTGTTTGGTGTCTGCCACATATTTGCATCCTTCAATGACACTTTTGTCCATGTCACTGATCTTTCTGGCAAGGAAACCATCTGTCGTGTAACTGGTGGGATGAAGGTGAAGGCTGACCGAGATGAGTCTTCTCCCTACGCTGCCATGTTGGCTGCCCAGGATGTAGCCCAGAGGTGCAAGGAGCTGGGTATCACTGCTCTCCACATCAAACTCCGAGCCACAGGAGGAAATAGAACCAAGACCCCTGGACCTGGGGCCCAGTCAGCCCTCAGAGCCCTTGCCCGCTCAGGAATGAAGATTGGGCGGATTGAGGATGTCACCCCCATCCCCTCCGATAGCACCCGCAGGAAGGGGGGTCGCCGTGGTCGCCGTCTGTGAACAGGATTCTTCAAACTGAAAATAGTTTGAAAATAGTTTGAAAATAGTTTGAAAATAGTTTAACAGAAAATTGTTAATAAATTGCCTTTGTGTAAGCTAAAAAAAAAAACTTTGAAACTTTGTAAGCACATTATTTGAGCCACATTATTATTTGAAAGCCACATTATTATTAATGATAGTTTAAAAAAATACTGGTCTCCAGTAACTCACTGGAGTTTTTTATTAAGAAAAATTTTGGCCAACATCTGATGTGTTTAAGTAGACAAAAGAATGCCATCTGCCCTTGATATTTGAAACATTTTATTTTGTCTATGCTGTGATCTATATAACCCCTTTGTGTATTTTTATTATAGTATTTTGAATGTTTGGTATTTATCTGTCTGTTTGTTCTACTGGATTATAAACCCATAAAGTACAGGGTCTTATTCTTCATTTTATTTCAAGTGCTTAATCTAAGGTCTGGTCTGTGTCTTTTTTTTTTTTTTTTTTTTTTAATGTTTTCATTCTACTGATTGATTAGTTCTCTTCCAATCCATTTAATCCTGACACATCTCTTTACTTGGATCCAAATAATATTTAAGTATTTATGTTATAACTGCCAAAGTGCCAATACACTATTCTGAATAGAATAAATATTTGCAATGAATGTTTATTCGTATTTAAGGTACAGAGAGAGTACAAAAAAATGGCTACTAAGAAACACAAACAATTCTGAATAATGACATCCTTCACAAAACTATGAGACCATTGCTTTCAATTAGGGCAAGCAATTCGAATTTGCACTGAAAACATTCATCTCATAGCTTTGAATCTCCCTGATTTCTCCGGGCATCATAACCCCTTGTCTTTTTTTTTTTTTTTCTTTACTTATTAAAGATTTCTATCTGTAGCCCTCCAAATATTCCTGATGATGGCTTTAGGTAAACATGAAACCAAATCATCTTACTGTTCTACTTAGAGTAACCAGTATTTCCGGATAAATGTATGAACAAAGAGGAATTACAAACTGACCTTGATCTGCCAGATTATCAGTGGGGACTGACCTGCTTTTGTTATTGCCAAAGCTGTGGAGTAGATGTTCTGGGAATCTTCTCTGAAGTATGGATTCAGGGTGCACTTCACTTAACTTGACTTGGGAAGATTACATCCATTTTATTTGAAAGGCCTTTTAAAGAAAATCCTAAATGTTTTGGGGTTTTTCTTGATACTTAGTCATACTTCTGCAATTGAAGACACATGTTTGCTGTGGTTGAATTTGATTTATTTCCCTTTTAGCATTTTGAAAGACCGTGGGTGGTAGGATGGGAATATTAACTGCTTTTTGAAGAGAATTTAAATATACTTACTGGGAGCTGAACACCAAGGGAAAAAAGACTTTCTACAATTCGTAGTGACTTTAATGCCACATAAAGTGTTTTAAGAATGCTTTTTCTTAAAAGTCCCAGGGAAATATAGCTTTTCTTTAAAGCCATAGAATTTTTCTTCAAATTTAGAAAATCAATTTCTTGATATCTTTTGGATTTTTAACTGTTTCATGACTTTGGGCATCTGAAAAGGTATTATTGACTAGGCTAACGTAAGATTTACCTGATGGGGGATCCCTGGGTGGCGCAGCAGTTTGGCGCCTGCCTTTGGCCCAGGGCGCGATCCTGGAGACCTGGGATCGAATCCCACATCGGGCTCCCGGGGCATGGAGCCTGCTTCTCCCTCTGCCTATGTCTCTGCCTCTCTCTCTCTCTCTCTGTGACTATCATAAATAAATAAAAAATTTAAAAAAAAAAAGATTTACCTGATGGAAGGTGCTGAAATCACTCTATCGTCATTGTGTAGAAATGCACATTCAGTAAATAAAAATATCCCAAGCAGATTAAACTAGTTCAATTTATTAAATGTTGTTACCACTTTATGGAGTTGATATTAAGAATTATATTCACCCATAGCTGCTGTACTTAGAATCTTCTTTATGTTAAACTGTGACTGTCAATGTGATGCAACAGCTGCAGAATAACCTTCTAATGTGGCTTCGGTTCGGCCCTTACTGACTGACTTTACAGAGCCTAGGGAATAAACAGGAAGGTAGATTCAGAAGCAGTTTTTGTTGACTGTTTCCCTGTTATGGTGAAAAAAATATAATATGTTACTGAATTTTTATTATATAGAGAATATTCTTGTAAATCCATTTTTAGAAGTGACATGATTTTTTAATGTGTAACCACTTAATATCAGAAACACTGGAAATGTGAGGAAGAGTTATACCTGTTTATTTCTCAAGAGTTTTAGTCATAATGACCCACTCAGAAAATGAATTTTTTTAATTTGATAGAAGGAAAGCATTTCAGGCCAAAGTTTTTGTCCAGAGTCACCAAATTAAAAACAATATCCGTTATATTCTTCAAAAGAATACTGAACAATGTCTTTATGGAAAGACCTGATGCTAACTAGCATGAAAATGAAGTGTGTTCAGTAAAAATTATATATTTTTAATATATAAAGTTATATATCTAGTTTTAATATAAAAAACATATCTTTAAAAGGCCAAGTAAAATTTACATATGATAGTTTCATGCCCATTGGCCTGCATTTTTTTCTTTAAACATAAAAATGCTATGGGTGAGGTAAGACTAATCGTATTCTGAAACTTCAATCCTCCCTATCCTTTCACTTCCGTGGAATAGCTAAGATGAAAGTATTGATACAGTGATAAGTTCATAGTTTTTTAGAGATCTAGTAGAGTTCAGTAAGGTCAGATTTATTTTAAACCTTCACTTCGCTTTACCGAATTTTATTGGCTCCACAAGTACAGACGACCAACAAAGCAGAACATCAAGTTATCCTTGAAGGACAGGACAGCCTGAAAGTGTATTTTGTAATACCACAACTTTGTTTGATGGATGGGTGTGGACAAGTTGGGAAGACAGTCTTCCTATCATTTAATGATGGTCTTATCACAAGCCAGTAGTAAACTTGATCAGGTGTTAGAGATAATTTCCTCTGAAAACTTTCATATCATCTTGGGGGACTGAACAGAGAATGGGAGTAACTTGTGACAGGGGAGGAGGCATGAATCACAGCCCTGATCCTTCAGGAGAACATACGCAGCAGCCATGCCAAACTACTGCTAGCGTGGAGGCACAGTAAAGACTCTGGCCTCGTGGTGGTAGGTTCCATATTCTGTACAGCGAGGAGATATCGCTGGACTAACTCAAACTCTGAATTTTGGAAGTGCCCTGCAGCAGCAAGACATAATGGTAGGAATGAAAAGGCCTCAGTTCTCATCTACACCATGCCACTATTTTAGAGACCTTGGGCGAGTTACTTTCTTTTGCTTTCTTCTTTTCTGTGTGAGGGGGAGGGAGAGGGAGAGAGGAAATCTTAAGTAGGCTCCATCTCCAGCGTTAGCCCAATGGGGGGCTTGATCTCACAACCCTGAAATCATGACCCCAGTCAAAATCGAGAGTCAGATGCTTAACTGACCGAGACACCCAGTAACCAAGCAAGTTACTTCTGCAGTTTCTTCTGTAGACTGAGAAACTGGAATCACACTCATTCTTTGGTCATGGGTTGTAGAAGAATATTATGGATGATTGAAGACTACAGAAATGGCATATCTCTTTTCACTTTCCACCTAAAAATAGTTTGTAACACAGTGTAACATTCACTGTGTAGTCTTAAAAAATACCTTTTACTAAAATTTAATTTTTGATATCTACCCGTGCATTATTCAGTTAAGATTTTACACTGTAAAGAGATTTTTATTCTGATACATATGTCTACATAAATTTCAGAGCTTTCTGTCTCTGTCAATGAGTTTTATGAATTAGTTTTGTAGTCATCAGCCTGAGCTTGGGTCATACATGCCTTTCTCATGAAATTACATCCGTAGATATCAACTTCAAAAATTAGTAAATTTTTGCTGTTAGTCCTTTATTTTATTTTTTTTCTCTTTAAATTTTTTACTTAAATTATAGGTAGTAATACAGCACAACATTGGTTTCAGAAGCAGAATTCAGTGATTCATCACTTTCATACAACACCAGCTCTCATTCCATTAGCCATTTTTATTATAAGAAAATAGACTGTTTCAATTTTAAATTGAATTTTGCTTTTGTGCATTATTCAATGTGTGCATGTGTAAATTTCTATAATCATTTTATTCTTCATAGGCTTTGGTTTTCTTAAGCATAACTTACTCATTCACTGTTTAATTTTTTTAAACCAATATCTACTTGCAGGCACTGTTTTAAATGTTAGATATACACAGTAACAAGGTGGAAAACGGTTTCCACCCTCATGGGGTTAATAGTCTAGTAGCTGAGACACTAGTTACACAAAAATATGTAACACCCTAGCTTATTTTCTAAAATAAAAAATCCATTTTTATAGTAATATGTTTTCAATAGTTACCTAATGTGGATGTATCAATGAAAATATGAAATCACTGATTTAAGAGCATTACTATAAGCCTCACTGAGCTTTTAACATTTTTTTTTTATTTAAGTTTGGCCTAAAGAGCTCTCATTTCCTCCAGTTGTTTATCCTGAAAACATTCTCAGTATGATTCCAGTTTCTTTCTTTTTTTTTTATTAATACAACTTGAAAGAAGCTGACAAGTGAACAAGAAATATTCAAGCATGGTCTATTCTAACTGATTTGTTCAAGAGGATGATTCATTTAATTTCATAAAGGCTCAGTGGGCCAGAACAGTAGATGACCAGGTCAGCAGAGGGAATGTAGGGGAGAAGAGGTCTGTGAGAAGAATCTATGTAACAAGCAACAATATTTAGTTTTTTTAGAGCTGAAGTTCTGCTTGAGCAATTCTGATGTTACCAGTGACAGTCATTTAAAGAGCTGCTGATGCCTCAGGGAAAACATTTTTAAGGTGTCCTATCCAGAAACAATGCTCCTTATACTGTGTCATATATATTAAAACTCTGTCCCTTGCTTATATTACAATACTACATTGTGCCTGATTAAAACCTGTGCTACTAGTATATGGCTTCTCGAGACTGCCGATGAAATGTTGTTCTTGAAATATTTCCTCCTGCTCAAGCTGCCCTGAATATGGCTGAAATAAGAATCACCTGATAAATAAAGCTGGAGAATAGATGAGAATACCACTTAAAAACTTTAAAAATAAAATGAATTGTATATACAGTTGTGTGAAATGTTGGAATATGTAAAATAATGAGTGGGATACAAATATTCTCGATATCTTTATATTATTTCTTTTAGTATTTAACTTTGATTGATGACCTCAACATGCACATGAGGTCATATTCCTAACAGGTCATATGGTGTTTTTATATTATTATTTATTGTCCATCGGTGTCCCCGGGGTAGATGATATATATATCTTGTAGTAGATAGAGTAAAAAAAAAAAAAAAGATATATACTTTTGGAAATCATAATGGTGGTGGTCAAGCATGTACAGTTAGTCTACTTAGAGATTTACTTATCTGGATTACAGAATGCAGTGCCTTGCACAACTAAAAAACCTCAGCTTAACTGTTATCTTTAATTTTGCTTTTTCTTTTAAATGAAACGTTAAAATCAAAGCAATTGAAGTAAATGCTCTGTTGCAGGTAATAATTTGCAAGCATATAGTTTTATATTAAATGACTTATTTTTGAGAGTATATTCAATTCTCTGAAGTAAGTCAGAGATGCATACATATTTTAAACTTTTATATAGAGAACTAGGTGGTGCTGTTCTGTCATCTTTGTGTCTCAGTGACTTCTTAAAACACTTTCATTCAATAAGTGCATTAGGTAAGATACAGTATTCTAGTAGCATTACTTTTTATTAACCAGCTAAGTTTATAGTGATCTTACATGTTTGTTTTCAGCAGTATTTTCATACAGCAGAAAAAACTTTCTTCTAAGCAGTTAACTTTTATCATACTGTACAACTTCCCTTTTTTTAACATTTAAGATAATATGAAATCTTTATGTTACTATGTGCTTTAAAAGGCTCTGTACCTGGCTTTTTCATTTTCCAAAATTCTTACTATTATTGAGTCAGAATTTAAAGTGGTAAAATTTTGTACAATTTGAGTTGATGTCATATCAAAAAGTCATAAAATACAGAAGCTCAAGGAAAACATTTTAATTATTTGAAATGCTAAAAATTGGGATCCCTGGGTGGCGCAGCGGTTTGGCGCCTGCCTTTGGCCCAGGGCGCGATCCTGGAGACCCGGGATCGAATCCCACATCAGGCTCCCGGTGCATGGGGCCTGCTTCTCCTTCCGCCTGTGTCTCTGCCTCTCTCTCTCTCTCTGTGACTATCATAAATTAAAAAAAAAAAATTAAAAAAAAAAAAAAAGAAATGCTAAAAATTGAATTAAGCTTTAACACAAAAGAAATAAGATAGATTTCCTTGAAAAGAAATTGTTTGCTTAATACACTTCTCTGTAAGAAAACTGACATAGGTAGGCTGTCAGTTAGTGTTTTCATGTTTCAGGATATCATTAACGAAAATAATCGAATCAAATCAAAAACAATCGAGTTGAAACGAAAATAATTGAGTTGAAACAAAAATAATCCAATCGAAATGAAAATCGAATCAAAACGAAAATAATCGAATGGAATAAAAAGAATACAGTCAAAAGAAAAATAATCAAATCGAAATGAAAAAAATGGAATGGAATCGAATCGAATTGAAGAAAATCAAATCGCATCGAATCGATAAATATCGAATGGAATGGAATTGAATCGAAACGAAAATAATCGAATCAAAACGAAGATAACCGAATCGAATAAAAACATAATCGAAACGAAAATAAGCGAATCGAAACGAAAAAAATCGCATCAAAACGAAAATAATCGAATCGAAACCAAAATAATCAATCAAAATGAAAATAATCGAATCGAATCGAAAATAATCACATCAAAACGAAAATAAACGAATCGAATCAAAAAATTCGAATCGAAAAGAAACGAATTGAATCGAATCGAAAAAAATCAAATCGAATAGAAAATAATCGAATTGAAATGAAAAAAATCAAGTAGAAGCGAAAATAATCTAATCGAAACCAAAATAATTAAATGGAAATGAAAATAACCGAATCGAATCGAAAATAATCAAATCGAATCGAAAATAATCAAATCGAATCGGAAATAATGGAATCGAAACCAAAATAATCAAATCGATATGAAAATAATCGAATCGAAAATAATCAAATCGAAACCAAAATAATCGAATCGAAATGAAAAAAATCAAGTAGAAGCGAAAATAATTAAATCGAATCGAAAATAATCTAATCGAAATAAAAATAATCAAATCGAAACGAAAATAATCAAATAGAAACGAAAATAATTGAATCAAAAAGAAGCGAATTGAATTGAATCGAAAAAAATCAAATCGAATCGAAAATAATCAAATCGAAATGAGAAAAATCAAATCGAATCAAAAATAATTGAATCGAATCTAAAACAAATCTAACTGAAAATAATCAAATTGAATCGAAAATATTCGAATAGAAAAGAAACGAATTGAATCAAATCGAAAAAAATCAAATCGAATAGAAAATAATCAAATCGAAACGAAAATAATCAATTGAAATGAAAATAATCGAATCGAAACCAAAATATTCAAATCCACATGAAAATAATTGATCGAATCGAAAATAATCAAGTCGAATAGAAAATAATCGAATCGAAATGAAAATAATCAATCGAAACGAAAATCGAATCAAATTAAAAATAATCAAATCGAAACGAATATAATCTAATTGAATAGAAAATAATCAAATCGAAACGAAAATAACCGAATCGAAATTAAAATAATTGAATCGAAACGAAAATAAATAATCAAAACGACAATGATCGAATTGAAACGAAAAAAAATCAAATTGAAACACAAAAATAATCGAATCGAAAAGAAAAAAATCCAATCGAATAGCATCGAATCGAAAAAATCGATTCGAATTGAATCGAAAATATCGAATCGAAACGAAAATAAATGAATCAAAACAATAATGATTGAATCGAAACGAAAATAAATGAATCGAAACGAAAAAATCATGTAGAAGCGAAAAAATCAAATCAAAAATAATCAAATCGAAAATAATCAAATAGAAATGAAAATAATCGAATCGAGATGAGAAAAGTCAAATCGAAATGAAAATAATCGAATCGAAACGAAAATAATCGAATCGAAAAGAAAATAAACGGATCGAATCGAAAAAATTCGAATTGAAAAGAAACGAATTGAATCGACATGAAAATAATCGAATCGGATAGAAAATAATCGAATCGAAACGTAAAAATTCGAATCGAAAAGAAACGAATTAAATCGACATGAAAATAATCAAATCGAATAGAAAATAATCGAATCGAAACAAAAATAATGAATCGAAACGAGAAAAATCGAATTGAAAAGAAAATAATCGAATCGAATCGAAAAAATTCGAATACAAAAGAAACAAATTGAATCGACATGAAAATAATCGAATCGAATAGAAAATAATCGAATCAAAACGAAAATAATCAATCGATACAAAAATAATCGAATTGAAACCAAAATAATCAAATCCACATGAAAATAATCGAATCGAATCAAAAATAATCAAATCGAAACTAAAATAATCAAATCGAATCGAAAATAATCAAATTGAATAGGAAATAATCGAATCGAAATGAAAAAAATCAAGTAGAAGCGAAAATAATCGAGTTGAAACCAAAATAATTAAATCGACATGAAAATAATCGAATCGAAATAATAAAATAGAAACGAAAATAATCGAGTCGCAACCAAAATAATCGAATCGACATGAAAATAATCGAATCGAAACGAAAATAATCGGATGGAATAAAAAGAATAGAATCTAAACAAAAATAATCAAATCGAAATGAAAAAAAAGGAATCGAATCGAATCTAAGAAAATCAAATCTCATCGAATCAATAGAAACCGAATGGAATGGAATCGAATCGAATCGAAAAAAATCGAATCGAAATGAAAATAATCGAATCGAAATGAAGATAATCGAGTTGAATAAAAACATAATCGAAACGAAAATAATCGAATCGAAACAAAAAATCGCATCAAAACGAAAATAATCGAAACCAAAATAATCACACAACATGAAAATAATCGAATTGAATCGAAAATAATCACATCGAAACGAAAATAATCAGATAGAATCAAAAGTAATCAAATTGAAACCAAAATAATCGAATCAAATCAACAATAATCGAGTCGAATCGAAAATAATCGAATCGAAAATAATCGAATCGAATCGAAAATAATTGAATCGAAATGTAAATAATCAAATCGAAGTGAAAATAAACGAATCGATTTAAAAATTCGAATTGAAACGAAAATAATCGAATCGAATCAAAAACAATCGAGTTGAAACGAAAATAATTGAGTTGAAACAAAAATAATCCAATCGAAATGAAAATCGAATCAAAACGAAAATAATCGAATGGAATAAAAAGAATACAGTCAAAAGAAAAATAATCAAATCGAAATGAAAAAAAATGGAATGGAATCGAATCGAATTGAAGAAAATCAAATCGCATCGAATTGATAAATATCGAATGGAATGGAATTGAATCGAAACGAAAATAATCGAATCAAAACGAAGATAATCGAATCGAATAAAAACATAATCGAAACGAAAATAATCAATCGAAATGAAAATCAAATCGAAGCCAAAATAATCAAATCCACATGAAAAAAATCAAATCGAATCGAAAATAATCAAATCGAAACTAAAATCATATCGACATGAAAAAAATCAAATCGAATTGAAAATAATCAAATCGAAACTAAAATCAAATTGACATGAAAAAAATCAAATCGAATCAAAAATAATCAAATCGAAACAAAAATAATCAAATTGAATCAAAAATAATCAAATCGAATCGAAAATAATCAATCGAAACGAAAATAATAGAAACGAAACCAAAATAATCAAATCGACATGAAAATAATGGAATCGAATCGAAAGTAATCAAATAGTAACTAAAATAATCGAATAGAATAGAAAATGATGAAATCGAAACGAAAATAATCGAAATGAAAATCAAATCGAAAACAAAATAATCAAATCGACATGAAAAAAATCAAATCGAATAGAAAATAATCGAATCAAAACAAAAATAATGAATCAAAACGAGAAAAATCGAATCGAAAAGAAAATAATCGGATCGAATCGAAAAAATTCGAATTGAAAAGAAACGAATTGAATCGACATGAAAATAATCGAATCGAATAGAAAATAATCGAATTGAAACGAAAATAATCAAATAGAAATGAAAATAATCAAATCGAAAAGAAACAAATTGAATTGAATCGACAAAAATCAAATCGAATTGAAAATAATCAAATCGAAATGAGAAAAATCGAATCGAATCAAAAATAATTGAATCGAATCTAAAATAAACAAATCTAACTGAAAATAATCAAATCGAATCGAAAAAATTCGAATAGAAAAGAAACGAATTGAATCAACATGAAAATAATCGAATCGAATAGAAAATAATCAAATCGAAACGAAGATAATCAATCGATACAAAAATAATCGAATCGAAACCAAAATAATCAAATCCACATGAAAATAATCGAATCGAATCGAAAATAATCGAATCGAAACTAAAATAATCGAATCGAATCGAAAATAATCAAATTGAATAGGAAATAATCGAATCGAAATGAAAAAAATCAAGTAGAAGCGAAAATAATCGAGTTGAAACCAAAATAATTAAATCGACATGAAAATAATCGAATCGAAATAATAAAATAGAAACGAAAATAATCGAATCAAATCGATAATAACCGAATCGAAATGAAAATTATCGAGTCGCAACCAAAATAATCGAATCGACATGAAAATAATCGAATCGAAATGAAAATAATAGAATGGAATAAAAAGAATAGAATCTAAACAAAAATAATCAAATCGAAATGAAAAAAATGGAATCGAATCGAATCGAATCTAAGAAAATCAAATCACATCGAATCGATAGAAATCGAATGGAATGGAATCAAATCGAATCGAAAAAAATCGAATCGAAACGAAAATAATCGAATCGAAATGAAGATAATCGAATCGAATCGAAAATAATTGAATCGAAACGTAAATAATCAAATCGAAGTGAAAATAAACGAATCGATTTAAAAATTCGAATTGAAACGAAAATAATCGAATCGAATCAAAAACAATCGAGTTGAAACGAAAATAATTGAGTTGAAACAAAAATAATCCAATCGAAATGAAAATCGAATCAAAACGAAAATAATCGAATGGAATAAAAAGAATACAGTCAAAAGAAAAATAATCAAATCGAAATGAAAAAAAATGGAATGGAATCGAATCGAATTGAAGAAAATCAAATCGCATTGAATTGATAAATATCGAATGGAATGGAATTGAATCGAAACGAAAATAATCGAATCAAAACGAAGATAATCGAATCGAATAAAAACATAATCGAAACGAAAATAATCAATCGA